>NC_046220.1:18137962-18446701 GCF_011004875.1 Balearica regulorum gibbericeps
ACTGCTGACAGGACTGCTTTTGCAGTCCTGGGGCTGTGGAATATTTACTTCCAAGAGCAACCCACCACTTTTTTGCAATGTACTCATGCTTATAGACAGCTAAAGTTGAATGTATAACTTTAAGTCTTTATTCTCTGAGTGTTGTCATTCAAGCTATTATAAAAGAGCTCTTCTGTGAATTAACTATATGCACTATAACCATGACAATGCTTGTGTCAAGAACATACTTACTTGTCTATATACTTAAAATGCACAAAGTATCTATGCCTATGCTCTGCCGCCCACGGCTGCTGAGTGCTCTGCAGAAGAGCTTCAGAGAGAGCAGGAATTCTGCTGCTCACTGTCCTAGTGTTGTCAGCAACAATGCTACCATTACCAAAACATAAGTTAAAATAAGACTGCTATTCCAGCTGCAAGTGGTGACATTGTCAGCCTGGCTGCAACTTATTTCATCAGTGTCCCAATAAGTTAGATAGATTTCAAATGATTGAGTGGAGAAGACTGGGGCAGATAAAAACCCACCTCTTAGAAATGGATAGTGAGAATAACCCAGCTGCTAAAATAGAACTGTTGCAGGGACATGGGGTATTAAAACCCTGAAACCACATTAAAGTCAGTTCTGTGGCTCCTTTCCTCATGTTTCAAGACCCAACTACCATGGCCTAATTTCTTCATGGTATATGTAAATGAGAAGCACCAGCAGCTCTCCCTGATGCACTGCAAAGCACAGCAACTAATTTGGCTTTATTTGGATCTTCCACTGAGTCTCTCTTCCCTTTTTCTACATATCATTGCGGAGTGCTATCATACTCACAAAGCATTTCACTAAGCTTGCTCAGTCAGTCAGCAAACATGGATGACTGAGGACGGATGTTCTAGAATGGCTGGAACGAACCTGCATCACAAAGGTAGCATCCTATCACTCTGTCCTTCAAGGAGTTAGCAGAGTGAGACAGGGAGTGTTTATTACTCATTGGCCCCCGTTTGCACAAAGTGAACTGCTTAACATGTTCGCGCATCACTGCTGGAGATGATCCTGCTGTGAAGGTCAAATTCTCTGGTTAAACGTGTGGCTATACAATGAAATATCAGAGAGGCTGCTTGAAATTAGCAGTCACCAGCATACACTGAACTTTAACACATATCTGTCTCATCACAGTTATGATTGATCTCAGCTAAAGAGTGGGTTTCATGAATACAACTAGGCAAGATGATACTTGATGGAGAATCTGGTATTCTGCTGACTAGAGGACATGGCTTCACAGTCCAATCAGCATTGCTCCAGCCATCCATAGCACTTTAATTTTCCCAGGCAGATTTCATTTGGTAAGAAACAATTTTTTTTTTGAGTGACATCACAGATAACCACTAAAAAACTGGATATTAAGAAAGCCCAAGGCAAATTTTTATTAGTGTAAGTTCACCTTGAACCACTGGGTGACTTCAGTTACATGTGCCAGGAATCTCACATCTAGAAAACAGAATGGTTGAGGTAAGTAATTCAGATTCCCGAACACACATGCTGAAGATATATGTACAAATGAGATGTGGGTAAATGATCCAAATGGAATAGAGGCACACAGTTTGTCAGGAGCAGAAATCCTTATATCTTTAAGGAAAAAATTGGGAAAGTGAAATAGCACATTGTCCACACAGGAAAAAACCCCAAAAAAACCTCTGCGACAAAACCCTTCACAGAGGAAAAATGTGTTGGTCTTACAGAACTCATATAAACAAGCCAGGATATACATGGATGTATACCCTTTTCTAGGCCCTAAATATTGTCTGACATTCCAGGGAAAATTCATATTCGGATGTGAACTTTAATGCCAAGCTCTTAAATATTAGTCCCTTGATGGGCTTGCACAGGCCCAATCACTCCCATATTCCAAAGTCACTTTATTAGTGCCATCTTTCTGCATATATTTATGGATTAGGTATTAAAGAAGTATGTAACTAACTCATTTGCAGATCAGTTTTTTCTGATAAAATAAAACAATAGATTAGCTTAACTTTTTATTACATTTTGTTTACATATAGAGTTATGAAGTAAAGAGTCAATTTTGTTTGCAGTCAGCATTTACAGCTGACTTTTAATTAACTTCCTTCCATAATTTTCAATATAGTTCTTTTGCTGAATAATATTTCTATTCCACAATTGCTGCAAGTACAGCCAATACAGCACAGAGAGAAAAAAATGGCCCTACATTACCAAGCCATTATTTTTGTAGCAGCTCACTGCCAAGAGACTTTTCAAAGCAGTTAAACAATAAATTCATTAGAATGCCAAAATAGGGCATCAGGGGCCAAACCTTGATCCCATTGAAATCAGTAGCTGATGTACTGAATGGTGCTAGTATTTGGTCCTTAAAACTATTCAAACATCTTTGGTTCAAGCAAAACAACAGACTATTACTGCAAATCTAACCTTCATTAAATTTTCTATGCGCTTAGATCTTTGTATGAAATGGGGAATAGGTTTTGTTTGAACTGAAAACTACTTATGTTTGATTTTTAAAACGATTTTTAATGTATTCTCTCCAGATTTCTATTATTCTCAGGGAACAAAAATGCAGCTAGTGAGCTCCCATATATATATATATATATATTTTTATATATATATATACACACACACTCCCATGGAGACCAGGTAGCCAAGTGGATAACAGCCCTACTTCTTATTTCAAAGGTTGCACGTTCAACATAACTGAAGCTCTGTGTTAATTAAACTTTCTATTTACTTCTCCACAATCTATGGCATATAAAAGTCAACCATGGTTATTTACACTTACAGTTAGATGGAGTCCATTCCTTTGTGCATAACACAGAACAGAAAAAGGTTAGCAACAGTTAGCACAGACATGTCTTTATCCAGGCACAAAATCACAAAATTGTTCAACAAAAACTGGGCAACTTTCTGGTTCCTAAACTCTGTATTTATTGGAAAAAAAGAGTCTCAACATGGGCTCTGTATTTCTGCTTCCCTATACTGGTTTAAAGCATCTACAGGCCAGGAATGTTAAAAACAGCACAATAGGTAAAGAAATAATTAATTCATATCTACCTGCAAGCCCTGTGATACTGAAGATTGGAATTGCTGAGAGCACCATCACAAGGAGGCAGAGTAACTGGGAATTTCTAGCGCACAACATCTTTGAGAGCAGTTTCAAATTACTCATGTTTAATGGGACGTTGGAAAAATCACTATGTTTGGTCAGAGGTGGATACCTGAAACTCCGTGCATCTTACAGTCTTTGGGAAGGGATGAGGTCTGTGGCAGATGACAGCAGACAAACAGTCCTATTTGGCCCTGTACTTAACCTGTTCCAGTAGAGTAAGAGCAGTGCCAAATACAGTTAGACCTTTAGATACATGCAACTTCTATGTATCTTGTCAGGGATGATACCCAAAATTCAGGCCAACTTTTCAAGCTATTTGTTTGCCCTTACTTGGAGGGATGGTATATAGGACAAAAAGTAGTGCAGCTTAATCTATTTCCTACCTGTGTATTATTTTAGGAGTATGGGTGGACAGGGGAAGTAATTACTCGTGGAAATAAACAAAAACTATTGGCTTTCACAGATTAATTTCTATGGGCCAAGAGAATAGACTTCATTTTATATGTAAAGATATAGAGAAAGAAATTTTCCACAGAACAGAATGCTCTGTATCAACAAAGACCAGAAATTACAAGGCACACACACACCTCCTTGCAGAGTGTTCATCAACAGACAGATGTTTTCTGTGGTCTGAGACATGCTCTCAGTGGAGAAAGCAGCCTGTCAAAAATGATAAAGATGCAAGGTATTTGCAACTGCACAGTAAAATGATGTGTCTCTATGCGGACTTGAGGTGAAGCAAATGAATATTACCCACTTCATTGAGAGAATGAGAACTGATACAGAGTACAATTAACCTACGTTAACATTCAGAGTCTGCCTAGTATACCTACCGCTTCTCTAATTAAAAGAAAACAATGTGACCCAGAACTTGTCATGTGCAAAAAAGATTGAAATGATCAGTCACTCAATTTGGCCATCTAATGATCTCTCCTTAAAAGGGTGGCTAGTTAAATGGTGAAATCAAATATGCAAAGTTAAAAATAAGAAACTTAAGCCATTGATTGATCTAAAGCTCACAGAATGCAACTGCAGTTTCTAGGAGACTTGTATAGGCCAATTGCATGGCCAATTCGCCACGTTTCTGAAGGTCAAGGCCATTTTGTTGATTTTTGTAAGGGAGTTTTATGAGATGCAAAATTGATTAAATCCAGTACCTGTGAGTATAATGGATTATAATTGCTTTTATTGCTTATTACATAGGATATCTATATGCTATGCAAACCTGTACGTTTTTAAACCACTTGATTGTTTTTTAAGTTTTGGAAATAGTGGTGTTTTAAAATATAGCTGATTTAAGAAGCAGCCAAGTCTTACAGTTTATATTTACCTTATCAGCTTGAATACAGTACTTTATTTTAGTGATGTATATATCTTGCAACTATGTGAAAGATTTTTTTACATATTAGATGCTTAATGTCCGTTCCTCTTTCACACTTTGTAAAATTAGGTCCAAAGCTAAAATATTGTAATCACTAAATATTTTGGGATAGTTTAGAAGGAATTAGTCATAGTCTTGTTTCTTTCTCTATTATTACCCTAATGACAATTTTCAGAGGGAAGCTCAGATTTGTTTTCTCTGACTGGTTGGCTAAGTCACTCTCTAGGATATGAGGCATTTTGATAATATGGAATAATCTAAATTTACCACTTATAATCTAGAGACACATGCACTGAAATAGGCTGTAGCAAGGTATAGCTTTCCATTGTGAAGGTCTTAGGTTTGAGAGCTATAATGATTTAAATCAACTGTGCCTGCTCATTTCAAAGCAAGCTGGTTACATGGCTTGCTCCAAAAGCAAGGAGCAGGATGAAACCTGACCTCCTGTGGTGGGTTGACCCTGGCTGAGGGCCAGGTGCCCACCAGAGCCGCTCTATCACTCCCCTCTTTCATTAGACAGGGGAGAAAAGGTATAACGAAAAAAAAAACTTACGGGTTGAGATAAGGACAGGAAGAGATCATTCTCTAATTATCATCACGAGCAAAACAGACCAAACTTAGAGAGAAAATTCATCTTATTTATTACTAAGCAAAACAGAGTAGAGCAATGAGAAATAAAACCAAATCTTAAAAACACCTCCCCCCACCCCTCCCATCTTCCCAGGCTCAACTTCACTCCCAGCTTCAACCTCCGCCCACCCAGCGGCACAGGGGTACGAGGAATGAGGGTTACTGTCAGTTCATCACACGATGTCTCTGCCGCTTCTTCATCCTCAGGGGGAGGACTCCTCTCATCGTTCCCCCGCTCCAGCGTGGGGTCCCTCTCACGGGAGACAGTCCTTCACGGCCTTCTCCAATGTGAGTCTCCTCCACGGGGTGCAGACCTTCAGGAGCAAACTGCTCCAGCGTGGGTCCCCCCACGGGGTCACAAGTCCTGCCAGCAAACCTGCTCTGGCGTGGGCTCCTCTCTCCACGGGGCCACAGGTCCTGCCAGGAGTTTGCTCCAGCGTGGGCTTCCCACGGGGTCACAGCCTCCTTCAGGTGTCTCCACCTGCTCCAGCGTGGGGTCCTCCACGGGCTGCAGGTGGAATCTCTACACCCCCTCATCTTTCCTCCATGGGCTGCAGGGGGACAGCCTGCCTCACCATGGTCTTCACCATGGGCTGCAGGGGAATCTCTGCTCTGGTGCCTGAAGCACCTCCTCCCCCTCCTTCTGCACTGACCTTGGTGTCTGCAGGTGTTCTTACATCTTCTCACTCCTCTCTCTGGCTGCAAAAGCTCTCTCTAACTGTTTTTTCTCTTTCTTAAATATGTTATCACAGAGGCACTGATGGGCTCGGCCTTGGCCAGCGGTGGGTCCGTCTTGTAGCCGGCTGGCATTGGCTTCTAGCAATGGGGAAGCTTCTAGCAGCTTCTCACAGAAGCCACCCCTGTAGCCCCCCTGCTACCAAAACCTTGCCACGCAAAACCAACACACGTCCTGAAAAAGTGAAGAGGACTAGTAAATGCTCAGTAGGTCTTGCATGTGAAGGAGGCACTGGGTGCATGCTGACCATCTGATCAGTGTAGAAGCACAAGTTCTTGCCAACTCTACTTGTGTTCAAGTAAGGCGAAGACCAGGAACAGTTGAAAAGCTAGAGGAGTGGGGTATTGCCAACAAGACATAGATTTACATGAGAGGCTCTTCTCTTCTAACCACATACAACACAGCAATTTGTATATCATATGAATCTTGAAATTTTTATTAGCTAATTATCTCTACTTCTTGGATCATAAAATTTTACTCTTACAAGGAGTTTAATTTTGGCAGTTTGTCTGATGCCTATTAAAGTCAGGACAAGCACATCCCACCTGTTTGAGTTTTTGCTTGTTTTTAGAATAATTTTGGCTCTTACAGATTACTTCCTGGACTCCTACCCTTTCTTTACTTTTTCCAGAATTGAATTAGGAACAGAGATATTTTAAAATGTTTTCAATAGTGGAGATTTCAGCTGCTTTAGAGAACTTCTCTAGCCACACCCATCCTAGGCAGCCATGAAGAAAAGGGCATTTCAAAATGCGGTAGCAACTTCTACCCCAGATGCTGGATTCTGCAGTGTTGTATTTTTGTTACTACCCTCTTCATTTATTGCTTTTTAAGGTCTTGATGCTCTTTCTCAATAAGAAGTGGAGTACTCACCAGTTTCCCAAGTCAGACTCTCATATTAATAATGTGCAAAATGTGTGCGTCAGGTGCAATTCATGCATGCCGGAACCTGTCAGGTCTGGAGGCAGCTCAGAATAGTTTATCCACTTGTTCAGGACACCCATGAGTCGAAGGATAATGGGTTACGCTAAATCATGATACAAACCAGGAGAATAAAAATTGCCAGCACTGGCCCTGCCAATTACAGTAGTTTAGGTTTTGATGCTACAAAAAGCAGGCAACTTTGAAGGGACATTTTTTTCCCTATGTGTGGACTCTCATGGTAATCTGAAACATGTGGAATATATATTTGTAGTGGGTTTGGCTTCAGACCACTGGACCAAAAGCCAAGGATTTATTGTTTGTTTCTTTGTTTAAACAAAAATCTCCTACCTATTTTTCCAGCATACAAACCCAAACCAGTGATAGATAACTATGCTGGACAGTGAGTAAATGTATGCATGCATGGGATGACAGGAAAAAAGATTAAATTTACTTGACAGCATGTATTAGCATCTGCATTTGCTACAGTGCTTATTGACTCACACAGTGAATAATTCTAAACCTAGCTTTGAACGTAATCCTTTAAGATACTAGCTTGTTCATGCTTTAGAAACATTAAGGTTTCCCCCAGCCCAGTTAAACAATAATGAGTTATGAATGAGGTGCTCAGAGACATGTGTGAAAGAAAAAAAAAAAAAAAAAAAAAGATTAAAAAAGGATTTGCCTGATGTTCGGGTCTGATCCAGACTGTCTGGGTTTCACAAAGGTTACACAGTGTTTGCCAGGTTACTGGGTTGGAAAGCAACTCATCAAATGTCTGCTGCTAGAGAGGCGGCAGCAGCTGCAGGGTGATTCACGCTGGGGGCGGCTGGGTCTCACATCCTGCAGCTCCCCAGACCCTTCCCTTCCAGACGAGCAGAAGGACCTTTCTCCTGGCACTTCCTTGACACAGACTTGGCAGGAGCTGGGTGCCCCACCAGTGGTCTGGAGAGGGCAGAATTGTGCTGGCACGGTTTGGGACCAGACACATCTGTAAGATGAAATCACATTTGCATTTGTGCTTCAGGACCAAATGTTTGTGAGGGCCAGGAAGCACTAAAGTGGTTTTCACCTCCCTCAGAGATCCCTGTTGTCTTTTAACTTAATAAACTGACGTGGCTGACACAATGACACATAACATGTTTTGAAGTTGCTTTGGAGAATGGACGCCAGCCCTGTAATGGGTCTTCAGCTGGAAATGAGAAAGTTTTGCTGTTAAGGACAGCCAGTGCTCAGTTGCTTCTCCTGACTCTATTGCAAGCACTTGGGAGACAAATGATGTGCTTTACATGAGCATAGCCATGGATTATTTTGTTCATTTCCTGAATGGAAGGGAAATTTAAACCACATTTGGCTTAAAAGCATAAAACTATTGGTACATCTGGAAACAAAAATGAAGACCACCTCAAAGAGCTCCAAAAAAAGTGTGAAGGAAATGAACTTTATCCCGTGATGATCAGAAAGGATATCACAGGACATACTGAAGAATTAATGAAACACGCTTCAAGAACCAAGGCTGCGTGACAGGAGGCTGGTTACAACCAGGTTTGCTCAGTAAAATATTAAAGGCCATTTCTCCCTGCCCATTTACTTTGACTTACTACAGAGCACTTTAGGAAGGGTAAGAGACTAATAGGTACTGAGAAGGCTATGACTTCAGAGTGCAATAGAGGGTAATAGCATGAAAGTTCTGCAGAGAAAATCTGGTCAGAAAGTGTAAATCAAACAAGGTTGCCCCGGAAACAGACATTTGAGTAAAGTTGACATCTTTCAAACAGCATTTCATAGATCAGCATTTGTTGTAGAAATTGAATTGTTTTAAAAATATCAAAATGGCATATTGCACCATTTTATTTATTTTTACTTTGTGAACACTTTCAGTAATGTTAAAATATTGCAATGTTTATATAAATATTTTGAATATTGGAATGTGACCACAGCTTTTTTTTTACCAAAACAGTTTTCCCTCTCAAATGAAACTCATGGATCATTTCTGAATGCTGACTTTTTCTTCCCACTCTGTATAAAGAATTAAAAAGAAAAAAAAAAAATGAGTGGAAATTGAATCTCTAACAAGTTCTTCTATGTGATTTAGTTGTTGGTCTTAAACACATACTCTGTTGCGTTTTGTAAATATATCCAGATCGTACCCTGCTGGTCATCAACCACTCAGACAGAATCAGGGCACAGAAAAAGTTCCCATATCAGCAGCAAGATTTAGTCAAGCTCCTCCAGGTCTTAGGTGACCTTGAAGTGGGGCTGAGTCATCAAAACACTCAACTGAAAGCACTCGAGTACATAGTGAGGGCACTGCTTCATTCTTTGGCTGGAGTTGAGCATGGGCAGCTTTCTCGCACCTCAGATCAAAGGAGAATTCTGCCTCTCCTTCAGGCGTGGTCCTTCCCAAGGCTCACCTGAGACAAGCCAGGCAATCACCAGACCTGCCAGAGGGCTGTGCATGGCCCATGAAGGCAGAACACTCAAAAATTAATATTAGGTTTGCCTGAATAACTTGTCCCAAAGCTGTCATTATTGTGAATACTAACCATTTCTTCTTAGCCCTATGTTATAAGGATCAGTATATAATGTTGAAATAGATGGATGATAAATCAGAGCCTTAAATGTGGTGAAATCTCCTGGAAATGTAAAATAGATTTTTGAAAAGGTAATAAAAATCATCCAGCACAGAACCTGTGGGTTTCACTTTTGTAGCTCAGAAACAAGAATAATTTTACAATAATCCTTTGAAAACACCCTAGATTAAGGCTGGGAAAGCAGTGGGTGTTCACACACAGGATTGTGGTATGATTTTTTTTCTTTTTCTTCTAAAGCGTACTTATTGTTTTGAGAACCACCAAACTAGAGAATAATACACAAATCACTGAATGTCTCAGTGACTCCGCCTGGAACAAACACTTAATTATCCATTCCAGGCAGTAGATCTCCAGATTTTTCTAAGTCCTGAGCTGTACAGAAATGTTGGATGACACTTTTGCTAATCTTTGCTATATCAAGGTTTGTTGAGCTACCTCAGGGTTTGTTAGGTTATCTTTTAATTGGTGATGGGTTAACTGTGATAGATTTAGAGATATGAGTGACTCACAAGAGTTCTGAAGGGGTTAAGGTGCTTTCTGAGCAACTTTGTTGATTGCAAGATGTGTGAAGGAACATTCAATAGGATGAATTCATTGTGGTGGCATTGCTCACAAAAAGCAACACCGTGGAATAGCCATAAAAGTAAATCCTATGTATTATTTCTTAATTCCATTATATATTATGACACTTTGGTTATTTTTAATTTAGTTTCAGTAAATATATCAGATTCTAGTCCTTCATTGGTAATTCAGTGGTATAAGAGAAACACAGAAGAGAGAAAAAACATAGATCAGTCTAGGAATATTCTTGCATAAAAAAGCTAGTGATAAGACTGATGTACTTTAAAATCAACTATTGTATGCTTGACCTGAACTAGAAACTAATCTTCCTAAACTTGAAGTCTCAGCTCCCCAATGGAATAATTAAATGGATGTTTCTAGCTAGAATGTTTTACATTATATCACAACAGTTTAACAGTTCACTATGTCTAGGATTGACTCTGACTGTTCCTAATTTGGCTTGAAGGAGGAAATTGCTCTAGGGTTTTTTTTGTTTGGTTTTTTGGTTTTTTTTTTTTTTTTTTTTTAAATCGGCACAGGCAGGACTGTTTGAATCCACCCAGGAGGTGTAGGATTTTAGAAGCAGTCCTCCTATCAACACATGGGCAAGTGAGGACAAAAATGCTGTGAAACAGTGCAGTATGTGAAAGTGGTCACAGTGCTCACCGAGTGTACTGTACTGCAACACATGCCCAGAAGCGTGGGCTGGGTGCAGAAAAGATCCCCAGCCTCCCCTCCCATCAGCTGCTCCAGCTGGCAGGTCCTGCGCCTGATCTCACAAGCGCCAGTGATAAGTATGTTGAGACACGGCAAAGGACAGCAAGCGAGAGGTGGGTCTGGGAACCGAAGCCTCCTGAACTGCCTTGATGCTGTGGTACAGGCTTGCTGATATCCAGACACAGTGTCCCTTCTGCATTTCAGATCCTGTGTCTTCCACGGCAACTGGAAGGAACTACCCAGTTGAAAATCCCAGCCTTCTATCAAGGGCTCCTGTGACCGCTTGCTGCTGTTACTGACGTAGTCGCTACACCCCTGATACTCTTCTTCTGGCAGCCCTTGCTGATGACATCTTTAAAAGACAATCTTTTAGAGAACTGCCTTTTACATTCTCTGCTCCCACTCTTAGCTCTCAGCACTTCCAACATCAACTAGCAGATATTATTTCTTCCATAAATCTAGAAGTTACTCCTACACTACTGCTACAGTCTCGCAGTTTTTGCACTGCCCAATGCCCCACAGCTCTGAGCAGTGACCACACAGACCATTCCTCATGCAGGATGCAAAGCCCATGACCTTAGAAGGGAATTATTTTCATTTAAGTACAGCCTTTCATTAGTAGGTTAAGTCTAATGGGTAAACTGAGGTCCTGGCCCTGGAGATGTTTTTTAAGATCTTTGAGAAGCTTGCTTATCAGAGCTTGAAAGGAATCTCATGGTGGCCTTACAGTAAATCAAACGATCCCTCTCCCTGTGCTCTCATTTGTGGTTTGAATCATTTACAATAAGCCTGTTTTCAGAGGCAGGAACAGGTGGTTGGGTTGGTGGTGGATAAAACTCAAAGCTCTTTTATGAATGAAACTTCAGATAAAATACGGTAAAACGGCTATGACTGACCTGCAAACAGAAATATGAGATAAAACCGGAAAATGCAACCCGAGTTGGCTTGTAATCAGCTCAGTCAGAGAGTGAGCACAGTCTTCATTGGAAAGGTGCAAAAAGGCACAAAAAGCCACAAATAGTGCCCCAGAATATAGTCTGTGTTGCAGCAGCTTCCTGCTGACAGACCAGCATGTGGGAACCATAAATCCAAACCCGGAGACCTCTGTCTGCAAAATCAAATCCTCAGGTGATGCTGGCCTCACACACCGCCTTGCAGAACATCTTTCTTCCAGCTGCTGGCAGAGCCAAGGAAAAGACAAATCTGGATTGTTTTGGTGGGCTTTAGAGGCCTCTGGGCACTGACACAAAGCAAAGACGCTGTGTGTCTTCTCTGCCCTGCTTGGGGCTGTGAGCGAGCAGCCAGGCAGTGACACTGCTGAGGGAAGGTGAGCACAGGCTGGACTCTGCCCAGAATCAATTCCACAAAGTGAATATTTTTGTTCAGTACTATCAACTTAGGAATGCGAGAACACAAACAACTGGCTGTGTCCCAGCACTATAGCAGAGTTATCTCTAGGAAAATAGCAACAACAATAATGCTCTGTATCTTCTGCGGCCCAGAAAAGGGAGCACACCTCTTTCAGTGCCGGCTATCTATATGAGATGCCAGATCAATTGGTTTACTAAGGACTTCACTCGCATCTTTAATAGCCATAAAAAATTATCTCAGCCTTTCCAAAGCCATATTTTATGCTAGCCCTTGCTTTCCAAATCTTCCCTGCGCTTCCCTGAAAGGCCTTTCCTTTCACACCATAAGCTCTACAGAAGAAGCAATGCTTATTATTGCACTGGCCTTACTACTAAGTGCCCTGACTTTAGCAAAGTTGGAACATATAAGCAATGTGCCTTTTAGCAGGTTCAGACTTCTGAGATGCTTTAAGTTTGGAGCTATGTGACAGAGGTTGCCAACAAATCATCCAGCAAAAAGAAGCAGTGCAGAAGATGAAAAAAGTGTTCATAATGCCTGAAGACTTCTACAAGTTTAATGCAACATTTTTTGTAAAAGTAGTTAATCCTCAGGAACAAACTGCAAGAAAACATGAAATAACGTATTATCCATTAAGCAGTACTCTCACATGTACGGTACAGTACTTTACAAGAAAAATCTGCACAGAAAAGTCAGAAGAGTATTTTCTTTTCCAGGGTCACATTAAGTTGCTGATAAAGAAGTTTGAACTTCAAAGCTAGGTTGGACTTGGTCTAGAGAAGCACGTACAAACCCTCTGGTGAGTCCCAGCATAAGCTAGCTGCACCTCGGGCCTGAGTGTGCAGGATAAGAACATGCCATGTAACTGCAGACTCCCTCCCAAAGCAAGCAGATGGTTGCCACAGACGGAGAACAAATGGAAGCTCAGTTCAGTTGACCTCCAACAGCAACTGTGGCAAATCTCTTTAATGCTGATGCTGGTGGTATTGCACATATTTGTCCCAAGCAACAAGCAGGACTCTTGTTTTGACTCAAGTGTTAGGGCCAGATGTCTCCCTTCAAATATTCATTGCCAAAGTCTCAGTCCATCCCTGAAAACTGATGTAAAGAGGACAGGCAATGCCTAACTGGGAGAAATGCTGAGTCTGCACCAGAGGGGCCACTGGGCACGGACTGGATCCCGAGAACTGCAGGAGCCAAGTGGCACGGTGCGACACAGAGCACCAAGTTTAGGACACCACATCCCTGCCCCACGTGGCAAATGTCACAAAGCCTCCAGTGTTTTAGGACATTTACAACTAAAGTTACTAAAAGCTTCTCGTTAGTATTTTGCACGTTTTGAAATAGAGTGTTCAGCAGAGATGAAATTTATTAATTTTGAAAACTGAGCCATCTGGAGCATTAGCTGCTTAATTACAGCAGAAAGAGTCATGAATGAACAATGTGAAACACTTTCTATTTTCCATTCCCGGATTCAGAGTTTGTTTGAGCCTTTTTATTCCTTGATAAAAAAAAAAAAAAAAGGTAAATATGCAAGCAGGCATGTTATGCTATTCCTTCAGCTTTGTTTTCTTCTTTTCACAAAGTAAAAAACCCCAGAAAACCGAAGAACAAGCCCTTCCACCCAAAACTCAAACCTTGAACACTAACTATGTAGTGATAAAATTCAGTCTCTCTTTACAAAGCAGTGATGACAACAATCACCACATGTAGATGAGTATGGAAGAAAAATAATCAAAGAAAGATGTTTTGTTTCTCTGTTTATTATTGCATTTAATGTTATTTTTCCCCACCGGGTTGTAAATCACTTGTCTTTTTGTGTTTTCACTCATTCTAACCATTTCTGATCCCAGGGTAAAACCCAACTTGAAACAATGTGGACTTGATGAGTGTACTCTGCTTGAAACAAGGAAGCCTTTGTCCTGTATGCCCTAGGCAACTTAAAACACAATGCCCCTATCCTCCTTTGCCATGAGACCTTCAGTCAACATTCCCCATGGTTTATGACAACTGAACCAACAATTAGGCCCTAGGCATTCAAACATGACATTTGAAATAGAGGGTGCATTGACGTGTATGAACCCTGCAGTGTGCTGCAGTTGTCTCCTGCAATATAGGTACAAAGGTAAATTTAGAAGTTGCTGCTACAGCCAGTCATTTTTCATGGCTCCTTTCTCACTATTGCTGCTTTGCAAAAGAAGTGAAATATAGCAGTTTTTCTATATAGCATAAGTTTTCCTGCATTTTTGAGAGGGGAATTTTACGAAACGTTTTCACAAATGTCTCCCTTCCCCACATATGATGCCACAGCTCCAGCTAAAGCACTCTTCCACAGTGTCCCAGGGCATGTCTCAGCCCTGAAGCTGTTCCCTGTTGCACGCTGATAAAGAACGAATGCTGCCTAACAGGTTTGTCCTGAAGAGAAACTGTCTGATACTGCAGATTCCCACAGCCTGCAATGTCTGCTCCACTGAAATCCAGAAGCCCCAGGTGCTGGTGTGACTAGTCAGGGGTGTTCAAAGTGGAACCTGAGATGTTCTGCGTTTGTGCCACTCCTCAATGCACAAGGGTACCAGAGGGAGGAAAGACTGAATTCGGGTACAACCAGCTAGTTATAGAGCAGGTCACAAAGCAGTATGAAACACTATTTCTGCACATAGGGATCTCTGGACATACTTGAAGGTCACTTAACAGACCCTGAGGGAAGGAGGTGGTGGTGCCGTTGCCATGTTCTCCATGCTAGCTTTGCCATGGTCATTTCTGCTGTGTAGCAGTGAGGACTGCCAGTAGATGAAACAGCTCTCCTAACTGGGAAGGCCACACCTTGGATGAATGGGTGCTTGTAGATTATCAGCAGTATCATTTGGGTGGTTACCTTTAGAAACAATAGTTTTCAGAGTGCCAGAAATACATACTGTGAGATTCCAAGACCGGATGGACCACTAATAATGAGTATTAACAGAGGATGGGAAAAAAACAACAGCAGCCTACAGTTTTTGTCAGCTGACAGATTGACAAGAGATGATGATTGCCCAATATCATAGGGGAAACTGAGGCAAAGAAAAAAAAGCAATAAAAGTTATTACAGTGCAGACAGCTAATTAGTGATAGAGTAGAACTAAATTCCACTTTCCTTATGTTCACACTGCTAGGTCACAGTGCATTGTATCCTCTTAGGTAATAAATGCCTTGGAGATCTTTGCTTCCTGCCCATCTGGTAATAAGCCCTGACTGGTTTTGAAACCTGTATAATGTGACATGCATTATGTATCATTCTTCAAAGGCTCAATTTCACATCACTCTAGTAGAGTGGCTAAAATTCCCTGACATTTGATAATGGTGAAAAATGCTTTTACTATATTTGCGCATTGCTCAAATAGGCAAAAATTTCTATATTTTTCATATTGCAATCAGCCTAAACACTCGGATACCAATTGTGTGCTAAATGTTTTGAGTAAGTTAGTGCAAAATGTAATTTGCACTCACCCATCTGATTCAAGGGGAGTGTAAAATATACTTGTCGCACCACTTTCACATGTTACAGTAATTTGCTCAGCACGACTTCCTGGAGTTGAACCAAATGGCTGAAAACAGCTAGCATTCAGGACTCTTACCACAGCAGACTAACAAAAAAAACCCCAAACCCCCAAAAAACCCTCCCTAGAAACACTGGAAAGAAAAAAAACACAAAGAAAAACAGACTGAATAGAAGCCAAGCATTTCTTAACTCTTCATTACCTTTTCATTAACATATACCTGAAACAAAGCAACACCTGAGACACAGGGAACTGTACTGCAGAAACATTTGACAGACAAAATGCTTCAGCATCCAGATATCCTGGAATGATTTGAGTTTTGTCATGGTTTGCCATGGGGTGTTCCAAGACATACTCAGCAAACTGGCTGACTGCTACACAATGAACTTCATAAGCTTTTACTCTCACTGTGCTCCAGTTTATTCTTCCATTTACTAAAGCTGTGTCTTACTCAAATGATGTATCATTTTAATCAGTGTAAATGGGATAACTGAGAATGCAATGCATTGCTTAAACACACCTCATGCAGCAAGCAAAGCATACAGGCATATGCTTATTTTTAAGAAGGGGAATCATTCCAGTAAATTAAACAATGCTGAAAATGAGTGTCTAAAGTCAAGCTCGTGCTTTTGTACTTCTATGGACCAAGTTGCCACTTACATATTTTGCCCTTTTTGGTCTTGTGTGAGGTTTCTGCTTAAATCACCTGTGCTGTTTGCATAGCAATCTTGTATAGGTGAAACATGCAGCTGCTGCACTGTAGTCACTGACAGCACCTTAGTTCTTCAGAGTACTGAAACAAGTCTTGGTCTTTTCAAATCATTGATTCTCCAGGAGA
This sequence comes from Balearica regulorum gibbericeps, assembly GCF_011004875.1. NCBI lineage: Eukaryota > Metazoa > Chordata > Aves > Gruiformes > Gruidae > Balearica > Balearica regulorum. The sequence goes on from NC_046220.1 coordinate 18,154,364, forward strand.
TGACAAAGAAAGGCAAAACAATCCCTTTGTAATGCTCAAGAGTCTCTTCAGTTGCTTAGGCTGGCAAACAACTGCTGCTAAGCTTTTTTTCAGCATGTGTCATTTTGCTGGACCGTTCCCAAATGTGAGTGGAAATAGCAGTAACAGCAGTTGAGGTTTATCTGCAATAGGATTACCAGATTTCCTGCTACAGGTCTTGGAGGCAGATCACTCCATTGTGCTCCAGTGGAAGAGATCAGAGAGCTGCTCAAGAGAGGGAAGTCTCCACTGCAGCTTCTATTTGACAAGCTGCTGCCTTTTCCTTCTTACCTGCTCTGCCCTCACATGCCTCTTTCCCGTTATTCTGGCACTGGGAAGGGAGCTGCTTAATCTCCTGGACTGCTGTGCCAAGATGCTCCACACTTGCTCCTTCTCTCCCACAGGCCTGTGGCCATACACTTACAGTTTTCTGCCTGCAACACCTAGAAAGCCATGTCTTATACCCTCCTGCCTTTTCCTGTTTCCCATCTTCTTAACCCATGAGTTCAATGGATTTTTCCACATGTGGAAATATCCTCTTTTTCTTCATTGTTAGAGTTTATAAAGGAAAAGTATGGCAGAGCAAAATTGATATTGTATTAAAAAAAGAAGGGATGAAGAAGTGTTTGCAGAAAAGAGAGCATAATGTCCCTGTAGCCCTTGTGCTCACTCCCATTTCCGCTTTTTCATGGCTCACATGAGATGGTCACTGCAGTAATGTGGGCATCCTTAATGCTAATTGTAGCACATAGACCTCCCTTCACATGGCCCTCCCTTCCTCCACCTTGGCATGTCAACAAAATGAGGGGCAGCACTGGTTATGGCTAGATTCTACTACAAGCAGTCATCCCAGCCAGAAGGCAGCTGCCAGACAAAATGGATATGGCAGTTTTCCCTACTTTTCTCCCTAAAACTGGTGGTGCTAGTATTAGGGTTACAATTTATTCCTTAGCTGTCATAGGTATTAAATATATGGGAGCTTCATTTCCTTAAGATATCTTCAGTCTGTCAAATTAATTTAAAGCTGACTGAAAAGGAATGTTATTGTGAATAGTGGGGATGATGAGAAGCAAAGGAGTCACATGGGCCTTCTTTTTTCAGATAAAACACACACACACACATGCGTGCGTACGTACACATACACTCTTATCTAAGCTCCAAATTAATTTGACCTCCTAGGGGTTATTTTTGCCCTTGCTCCATAGCACCCTCTTATGTAATTCAAAGTCACAGTCCCTGCTGTCTGAGTATCAGAGGTGACATTTTACATATAAACATAATTTAACCCTTTGACATCTGGAAGGAAAAAGTTAGATGCAATATTCAATTATGAAGGAAATAACTGATGCACAAGTGATCTTTGACTCAACTAATACCCCTTGCAGTGTAATTTTATCTAATAGCCAACTGCATTTTGGCATTTTAAATCTAAAATTGAGTGTTGGAAGGATGAGGAGGTCAACTGTACTTTATTCTCCTAGCAAAACCAATCACTACAGCATAATGATATCAATTTTTGTAAGGTACAACAGAAGGACTGAACCCTGCATTGTGTTTAGCTTAACTAACCTTTGGCCTACAACTGAACATTCCCACTCCGCTTACCATAGCCATTTATTCAGATTTTTTTATTTTTTTAAAAGTTACTACTTTTACAAACAGTCTCTGGATGATTGCCTCAAGAGGTTACTCAATTATTTATAATGCTGATGCAGAAAAAGCAATATATTCTGAGGAAGACATATCATTAATTAACAAGTCTTCTTTTTTATCACTGCCTTTTTCACATTTTAATCTTATCATCAAAGATGTTGTCATTCATTAATAACTTGAGCAAGTGAGTTTTTGCCACACTCCAAAACACAACATTTGTTTACTGGAATGTAAAAAGGACTTGTGTGTTATCTCTGCTTGAGCAAAAAACCCCTCACTTTAATGATGTCACATACCTTAATATTTATTTTTAAGTTTATTTTGAAATACAGCAGTCATCCCTTTATTAGTGTTTTTCCTGCCATTGTATAGGCAAGTAAAGTAAGTCTAGGATAAGTTCACTGCCTTTGTGTTAACTTATTTTTTGCTGTAGGGAATTGCATTATTGATATTGGTCCCTCTCCCCAAGTCACAAATCACTTATTTCATTCAAATCTGCAAATGGATTGCTCAGACAAATCAGTCCCAAACCACCAATTCCATCACTGATGCTGAGATAAAGTCATTGCCCTCACATGCTGAGCTAAACAATTTGCCAGCTTGCACTTGATAGACGGTTCCCTAAAATGTTTATAAAGTTAAAAATGTAACATTTTAATTTCCTGTATTATAAACTAACACAATATCAAATGGACATTCTAACTCCTTAATTCATTTACATTGAGTTCAATGAGGGTACCCTAGAAAACACTTGGGCTCGGGTGGACAGCGTCTTCCTCATGCTCTGTAAATACTGCACAACAGGCTCAAGCCAAACAAAATGTTATCCAGGATGCTCTGATGAGCAGGTATGGAGAACTTTTTCTTTCCAGCATCTTCCTGTTCTTCTCCCTGTCTCTGAATGTCTGTGCAGTGTGGCGGGGCAGGACAAATGCTCTGTGTTCCAGTCATTTACTGTGGGGAAGAGGTTAGTTGTGCTCCCTCCTTTCCTGTGCAACTGTTTCCCTGATGGAGGGGCTTCATTCCCATATGGAACCAGTCAAAATCCTTTTGAGAGAGTGGTGGTAAAGGTACCCTTTGAAGTCAGGTATGAACCCAGGGCTTCTATGCACATATGCAAAGGAACCAATTCTCTTCCTTTGGGACTGATGAAGGTTTCGATATCTGGGGGAGTAATCTAGAGGAAACTGATGAAAGAAACCATTTTGGCATATTCTGTCAATAATGTTTTGATATTCCATATGGAGATTAGTATTTCTAAAAGTAGGTTCCAAATAGATATAAACATTTTGATTACAAGGACAACAAATGCATTTTAAGCCTATGTTAAGTGATGGCAGAAAAGTGACAACAAAGGAGCCTGGGTACGAAAACCCCATGCAATGTTAAGTGAGAAGTGATGAATTTCACTAATTAATACCTTAAATTTATCTAGGACATCTTATTACAGGCTCTGAATTCTCTCGCTAAGCATTTCCTATGTCTCAAGACCCCGGGATAATGTCCAATGTCCACTGGCACATGAAGATACAACAGTGCTAATGAAGCATTTAGGAGGAAGAATATTGCCAGGATCATTTTAAAGCATTAATAACAGAAAACTGCATTGATTTTTATGAATTCATTAGGATCGACTGTGTCAGAAATGACCTGTTAAAAGGCCATGACTCAGTTCAAGGAACCTTCAATAGTTCCACACCTAATATAAAAAAAGAAATAAAATTTAAAGCATGAATGATATCTGCTTTATAAATGAAAGAACCCAATCTAGTTATATGTATTTTCCAAATGGGGAAAACGAATTATTTTCCATTTGGGAACAACCAACAGTAAATATTATTTTAAAAAATTACAGCTGGTTTTGAGTTCTCTACGTAGAAAAAGTACTTGAAACCGTAAAATTTACTTTAAATGGTTCAAAAATAAGCCAGACAGACTGAAATCCAATTAACGAAAAAATATTTCATCCATATACCAAAACCTTGGTGTCTATTGTCTCCTCTATATATTTGTGAAGCTCTCAGCAGCATTACTTGGACATAAATGATGAACCATATGCCCTTTCCAGTTTGTGTCTTAATGACAATGGTGCTTCCTAGAATGTACAGAGCTAATCGATTCCCAAGTTTGAGGTCAGAAACAATTTTTTTTTTCTGGGTGTATGAGCTAAAGTTTTCCTCTCCCTCTCCCTCTCCTTCTCCTTTTCCCTCTCCCTATCTCCCTTCTTTTTTCTCCATATTCTCCATAGTTTTATTTATCATATTTCCATTTGAGTATGTTGGTTTGTCCCACACAGACAGTTTTGCACATATAGAAGGCAAACGTGGACACTCTCATGCTTTGGTCTTTCCTGTTTTTCTTCTTTTACTTCAAGTAGGCTTTGTATGCATGTATCAAAGGACTTGCACTTTAAAGCACTCCTCTAAAGGACAAATCTCAGCCTCAGAAACACTTGAGCAGTTAGAGTCTTTGAAATAATAGATTCAGAAATCTGAAAGGCTTGTGGCATCATGACTTGGTGAGGAAAATGGCAATATGGGCAGCATGACCCTTGAAAAATGAATTACACCCTATCTCCTGCAATCACAGCTGCTCTTCTGCCTCTACTTCCATCCAGGAGAAAGTAGTATGTAAACATCTCCTCCTGTATGGGAGGTACTGCAGTCTGGAATACAACTGGAGAATTGCAGAGGAGCTGTTCCCTGCATATATTTCTGTGAAAGATCAGGAGGGTAATCTGTGAACTGCAGAAGGGAATACAAAAAGCTTTTGTGAATTAATGTTCCTGTGGAAGATGATGACAAGGAAACCCTATTTTAGTACAAGTTCAGTACCCTGAGCAGCAATCAAAGCCTACTCCTCTCCCCTGAGCTCAATAAGGCCAGGTTGGATGGGGCTTTGATCAACCTGGTCGAGTGGGGAGTGTCCCTGCACATGGCAGGATGTTGGAACTAGATGGTCTGTAAGGTACCTTCCAACCCAAACCATTCTATGGTTCTATGATAAATCTGTTCCCTCTGTAAATATCATGATGTATTGGGTTTGCACAGCAAGGTTTGGCAGGAGGAAGGTACAGGAGTCGCTTCTGTGGGAAGCTGCTAGAAGTTTGCCCTAGGTCCAATAGAGCCAATGCCACCTGGTTCCAAGATGGTCCTGCCACTGGCCAAGGCTGAGACCATCAGCAACAGTGGTAGTGCCTCTGGGATAATGTATTTAAGAAGGAAAAAAATAACCTGCTGGGACAGAACAACAGCAGACAGATTGAGGGATGAGATGTAAAAGGAACAACTTTGCAGGCACCAAGGTCAGTGCAGAAGAAAGGGGAGAAGGTGCTCCAGGCGCCGGAGCAGAGAACCCCTGCAGCCCCTGGAGAAGACCATGGTGAAGCAAGCTGTCCCCCTGCAGCCCATGGAGGACCCCATGCCAGAGCAGGTGGAGGCACCTGAAGGAGGCTGTGACCCCATGGGAAGCCCGCGCTGGAGCAAGCTCCTGGCAGGACCTGTGGCCCTGTGGGGGACCCACGCTGGAGTAGTCTGTTCCTGAAGGTCTGCACCCCATGGGAGGGACCCACGCTGGAGCAGTTGGTGAAGAACTGCAGCCCGTGGGAAGGACTCATGTTGGAGAAGTTTGCGAAGGACTGTCTCCCGTGAGAAGGACTCCATGTTGGAGCAGGGGCAGAGCATAAGGAGTCCTCCCCCTGAGGAGGAAGGAGCGACAGAGACACTGTGTGATGAACTGACCACAACCCCCATTCCCCGTCCCCCTGTGCTGCTGAGGAGGAGGAGGGAGAGAAATGGGGAGTGAAGTTGGGCCTGGGAAGAAGGGAGGGGTGGGGGGAGGTGTTTTAAGATTTGGGTTTATTTCTCATTATCCTACTCTGATTTGATCAGTAATAAATTAGATGAATTTTTTCTAAGTTGAGTCTGTTTTTCCCATGACAGTAATTGGTGAGTGATCTCTCCCTGTACTGATCTCGACCCAGGAGCCTTTTGTTATATTTAGTCTCCCCTGCCCAGCTGAGGAGGGCAGTGATAGAGCGGCTAGAGTGATAGAGTGGGGGGCACCTGGCCTCCAGACAGGATTAACCCACCACACTTGCTATTTCCACTACGTATGAAACACACCTGACTCCTCTATACCAACAAATATATTTTTGGAATATTTCGCTTCTATTTAAAACTTTTACTTGATCCTTCATTCTGACTAAAATTTGCACCATGATGTTTATACCAGAGTTTTAATTAGCTCTATTTTATTTTTGGGACTTATTAAATGAATCTTTTTATGCATCACAGTGCTATGGGGCCATTGCAGCTTCTCCCCAGCATGTGATAAAATATGCATCACTAAAGGCTGTAAATTACTTTTTCCACCTACCCTAACAAAATTGCAGCTTGACTATTTTGCTGCTGATACTCAAAAAGGCAACTCTGTTCAGACTTCTGCTGATGTCAGGAGGAAGAGCTGATGCAGGCATGGCATTCTGTCTTATTTGCCTCCCCTTACTGCTGTTTCAAAAGCTTTTTGTTAGGTTACATATAAACAAACAATTTATATGTGCTTTCATTTCTAAACTATTGCTGACATTTAAGGATGAATCTTAATAAACAGGAAGGGCTATTTTTTCTTTCTCCAGTCTTTGGACATAACCTTCTCCTCTTTTTAATGAGTGAAACACAAGTGATTAAATTCATTCCAAAGACTCCCAAAATTTCCTAATCAAATTTCAAGTTCACGATCCATTTGCAGTGGTCATATTTACATACACAAGCCATCGAGATATCTTCACCAAATGACAAAGGCTTGAATTTTCCCTGTGGGATCAAGGTTTCTGCACTATTTTCCATGCAGAGTGACACAGCAGTGGAGGAGTCCTCCGGTGACACCACATGTTGCCTTCTTACTTGGATAAGCTCATTTGGGATCCCCAGCTTGACCCACCAGTCTGAAGCCAGAGGTTCTTGAAATCTGAAGGAACTGTTTTGTATTGATCGCAGTAAGGTTTCAACAGGATAAAAGGACAATCGCTCTGCCTTCGTGTAGTTTTTGACCATACAGTACTATACAGTTTCCCTCCTTGTACCATCCTATCTTCTTCAGTTCACAGACTGAACTGCAATCCCTGAATTCGTAGTCACCAACCTTGTTTTTTATTATATGCCAGACAATCCTTGTGCTCAGTGCAGAATCATTATTTTCCTCATAGATTTTTCTATAATTCTCCTCACTACATTATCCGAGAGCTTTGTAAGCTCTGCCTTTATCCTTATAATCTCCATCAGATGAAGTGTTGTTATTTTCCTTGTCTTAGATGAGGAGAGATAGGTCATGGTGAAATCAAAGTGCTCAGAAGAGTGCATTAATTGTAGGTGTACATTTTAAATGAGGGAGGAGCTGACTTTCTCAAAAGGATTAGCTTTGCTAGAGCATGTTACAAGGTGCACAACACAGATCTCATTGATTTTCCTAGCAGCAGAGAGGGCTCAACATTTCCTTAGCTCCTGGTGGCAAAAATATCTGCGAGTATTCACTACCTCTGCAAGTTATCCCATACTTGATGGCCAGTGGTCACTAGGGCACCTGTGGCTAAATTTCTCTAGAAAGCCTTTGGAGAAGGTGAGATTTAGCCATTTCATGGCAAATGTGGATGATCTAGTTCTTTTTCTCTGTTCCTTCCTCCACTGAAACAACACATCCACCAACAGATAAATGAGGGGTCTGTCCCTGCTGATCATATCCTCTTAGGAAAAGTTAATGGCATTTTCAGTGTAGAATTTCTACAAGTGCCCTTGAAACCCTCCTAATCTATTACCACAGGAAGAAGCAGAAAACAGCAGCAAAATTCCATAATTGATAGATATTGCTATTATTTAGTACTGCAGGGATATACATGAATAAGAAAGCACCCCATTCCAGAAACTTCTGCAGGGATTTTCTTGCCTCCAGTAAAGTAAGAATGAGGCTCAGGAAAGTGTTCACTTGAGTTTTTCTCCCTCTTCAGTAGAACAGATATTTTTATATTTTCTCTGAATGGACAACAGGTTCCTGAGGCTAGTACAGTCCTGGTGGAGCACAAAACATGATAAGGGAAAAGTATTTAGACCCAGTTCTTAGCGTTTCCCATGTTGGCATCTTAAACAGTGAAATCACTGAGTCAACTTTTCTACAGTAAAATAAAAGCTATGCAGAAAATGTTATTATTGTCTGTGCTTGCTAAGTGCTGCTGCCTGCCTTCTCCTCAATGTGGCAGGAGCTTTGTTTAAACTGTCAAATGCTCAAAGACTCCATTCTTATCCCACAGGAAGAATATGTGGGAGCCCTGCCTAAAAAAAAAACCCAAAAAAACGCCACACACCTAAACAAACAAACCCAGAATCCCCCAAAAGTTTCACTACAACTCTGAAGTGCTGAAGTACTCTTAAAAACCAGTACTAACATCCTACGGTTGCACACTGGATTAGCATTTGTATTTGCTTTTCCTTGTAGTGGTATTAGTCTAGTGGCTATAGCAATACATTTAATGATTACAAGGCAGCCCCAAGAAGTTCTCACGATGAATTGCAAAAGATGAATGGAAAATCTGAGATAGATGGACACTAAAACCAAACAACTAACTCCCAGAAAGAGAAAAATATTTGCATAAATTTGTGGTTCTAAAGAAAGCCTGTGGAACCCAAATTTGCATAATCTAAATGATGAGAAAAGTTAAGGAAACTAAAGAGTGTTTAGACATGTTGGTGCCAGGGCTAGCTCTTAACTTGCACAAATCACTTTGTGAGAAGAAATCCCATGTGCCCTGATCCTGGAGCCAGAAAAAGCACTGACAGATTTCCCAGAAGAAAGGGACAAAAGGCTGTAGTCTGCTGGGAAACAACAGCATAAAAAAGACTTTGGAGATCTGTGTAAGAGTATCTAGTGCAGTCACTGGACAATGTTCCATATCAAGGAATGGAAATACAAACCTTGGTAGCCTCGATCCTTATTGCATGTTTAGGGATCAATAGGTGAAGACGAGTCTGTTATAGTCAGCCCTCTCATAACTTCATTGCAACTGAAATGCCCAGGAACTGCTGAACCCTTAAGCTGACAGCAAAACTTGGACAAAGAGATGGAGTTGCACATCTGCCAGAAGCAGGAAAGCAGACAAGATCTGCAACCATGGCAATGTGGGCTTAGATACCCTGACATTCCTCCGGTGGCTCTGTCCACTGCCTTCTGCTGAATGCCAAAACCTGAACTGCAGTCTCCCTAGTAGCACTCTGAAAATGATAGCTGAGCAAGGGAAGGAAAGAAGGAAGGAAGGAAAGAAGGAAAGAAGGAAAGAAAGAAAGAAGGCAGGCAGGCAGGAAGGCAGGCAGGCAGGAAGGAAGGGTCTCTTGAAGGAGAAACAGGAGATGTTTCAGAACTGCAGGTATCCCCCTCTCCCCTTTGTTCTTCACTTTTCAATTTCAGGAGTTATCTAGATATATGAAAAAAGGGCAGCACTGGTGGTACTTAGTAAAGGGTATCATAGGCTGAAAGATCCAGAGGGTTCTGGGGCCTCTTATTCTTCTCTATTCTCTCTAAAAATAATTTAATAGTATTGCAATTCAAACATATGAAAGAGTATATCCTGTCAAGTTTACTCTATCTGTGAAGCATGTAAATGCCTAAAACACCTTACAAATAAACAGTTTGTGTTTTCAAGGTCTGCTCTGTGTTGAAACATGAACAGAGAACATAATTCAGCAAATAACATGATGAGTTGCTTTTTAAGATTTAGAGCCTACCCAAGGAATGCTGATACTATCTTTAAACAGAATCCCCATTTCTGTCAGCATTTCATGTATGGGGTCATGATATGAAATATATACTGAGGCTCTTTGCCTAGGTTGGTAAGTGGAAAGAAAAGTCTTCTGCTTAATTGTAGTATGCGGTTTGTTTTCTTTGGTTTGCAGTTACTTGCGTCACATACTAAGTAGTGTCAGGAGAGGACTGCATGTCTGCAAAAATAAAACCAACCATGCCCAAGTAGTCTATTAAGAGAGCAATTTACAGATATGGTGGCATGTCAGCTACCATTCAAAGGTGCATACCACCTTCCTTCCTGGTCCCATTCATGCTCTGAGCACTTATCAACCTGAGTGCTCCTGTTTTCACTGCTCTCAGTAATGCTTAAATTTCCCCTTTAGTGGATCTTATGGCTACTTATTTTATGCATTTGATACTTGTTTGTTCCCCGCTCAGTAATGAGACCCTGGAAGAACCCATGCTCCAGGCATCTCTACAGTCTTAATGCAAGTAGGGATATGTTTCAATGTATTATGTGAAAAGTGGCAGGTCACAATTTATATTAATTGATGACAGCATGTTTCTAAGACAAAGTCTACACTGTGTGAAGGAAAGAAACTCATTTGGCAAACAGGAGCTACTATCCCTTTTCAGAGCAAGGTTCAAAGTTACAAAAACATGGAACCAAGTACTTTTAATCAGGTTTTCAATAGGGAAAAAGTAATGTGCCACTTACTAATACAATAAAACTCTTACTATTTTTATAATCAAGTCTTTTTCATTAAGAAAATAATAGAATGAGAGAGTAGTTTGCCTCTCAAATAATTATAGTTTCCAACCCTAAATGCTTTAAGAAAAATGGTTAACAAGATAGATACCTTAGAGGGACAAAAGGTTACAGGGTTACATCACCCACCTGTTTGAAAGCAGAAAGGAATAAGGCTGAAACTAAATTATTTCAGCATACATTAAAAGCTTTGTCTATTTTACACCTTTAAAATCAGTTAATTGGCCTGTGCTAGGAACACATCATTTATTCTGTGCAAGCCAAGGCCACAGCATTTGCCACAGTATCTTCAATCAGAGGATTTCCAAGTACCTTACCAGACTAATGTCTTTATTTCACAATGCCACTGTGAACAGATTTATTACTTTTCCTCATTTGACAGGTGGAGAAATGAGATGACTCGGATAAAGCTCACCTTTTTGCATGGGCCACCACCATCCACTTGCACCGTTTAGGTGGGCTCCCGGAGCAGCAGCCTGCTGCACCCTCCTGCCCCAAGGCTAATCAGCACTCAGGATTTGTATGTAGTTCTCATATAACCCAGTCCAATGCTTTCATCTCCATCATGCTCTTTTTATCAGGTGGCAAATTTTAGACTCCAGAGACCTGTTGAATGTGGACTGACTGCTACATGCACAAAATGCAATGTTTATAGTCACCATCACTATGTAATGAGACAAATGTCATAGTTATCAAGTGTGATTTTGGTGTCTGTAATTATGTAGCTTAGTCCAGGCAGAAGTTATAATTTTGGCTCTCAGTTCGAAGAATGTTGCAGAATAGCACACATGGTTCAGTGAGCAATCACAAAAATTACATTCAAGTACATCTGAACACCAGGCAGCTTCAAATTTACTCTTTGGGAACTGAAACCCTTGAGAAAATATTTACTTTGCAAATACAGTTCATTTACAATGTCAGACAAGGTGACTCTTTAACATCATGGCAAACACTAGAAATTCCAGTATAATCACAGCACCTCGTTAAACATGAAAAATAACCTTCACACAGAGACATGTTTTGGGGTTGCCAGTAGTAGCAAAGGAAATGTTACAGCATCTGACGGGCTCAGTGAGTAGCCCTGGGGATGTAGGGATGTAAAGTGGCAAGGAGCATCAGGCCTTGAGAAGGGTTGTGAAGAAAGCCATGAAGTTGGGAAAGATAGATAGCAAGATGCAGAAGAGAGAAATAATTCACTGAAAAGCTTTGGTCTAGGTGAGCCTTTATACCATTCCTGAATGGAAAGAACTGAAGTGCTTTCTTACAGACCATGACTTTGTTTCGATGGCTTTATGTTGATGTTGACAGCATGGGAATTACTTCCATGTTATTGATATTTAGTTAAGAGAAATATTAATACATATATAATATAAATATACAGGGTTTTTTGGACATTACAAAATCCATACAGTAGCACAGGAAAAAAAAAAAAAAAAAAAAAGACCTCATGAGTAGCTTCAATTTGCACTATTTAAAGATTATAATTTTTCCATTTCAGAAATTTACAAAGTACTATTTAGGTAGCATCAATGACACAACATTCTACCAGGATCAAGATACATGCCTCATCATCAGCCTAAAAAGAAATATTTTGATATGACCGTCTTTTCCCAAAGATTCACTGGACCTCCATAGCAATCCTGTCCTCACAGGAACAAAATATCAAATTCAAGCCTTCAGAAACACTGCAGATTGTGCCAGGATGAATAAGGAGAGAACACAATTTTGCCCACAAATGGATAGAAAAGATAGTCTTTCAAAATGTATATATAGGTTGCACCCGTGAGTTAGTATTCAGAGCCTGTCTGAGCCTGCAAAACATGTCCATCCTCCCCCACAAAAATGTAACCTATTCTTGTCCACAAAGCAAAGATCCAGCCTACAGATTTGGAGAAGTAACCAGGAAGATTACTTTAGGTTAACTGCAAATGTAACTGGTTTCTGGCTAAAGAGTTTGCGTGCATTCTTTTGTACATATTTGCGTATAAGTCATTTATTGGCCTATTCCCCTGCTCTCCAGCCGTCTGTAAGAAAAATGCAGTAACAGAAATAGCCTACTGTGTATTCGTTTACATTTTCAAGCCCTGTTTTGACAGGGCAGTCAGCTAAAACTAGTCTTTCAAGAAAAATGGAGATTCTCACTTATTTTTCTAGAACCCTGTCATGAAGAGGAAATCAAAGGGAATCCTCCGCAGCACGAGTCCAAATGCAGGAGATAAAGTCTGTCATCATTAAAGAGTTCATGCTGCATTAAATATTAATCAGTGATTGTGCTGTCTATATAAAATAACAGATAAAAACTATTTCCTGGTAAAAAGGAAACAAAGTTAGAGCTCAGATTATATATAAACTGTAACAGTAGATGTTTTCTTGCATGAAAGCTTCCTGGTTAACGGTTTCAGTTGCAGTTATGCACATTTGAAGCCATGCAACATCATGTAACACTTTCTCCTCATTGTTCTTGAGAGTGGTCTGTCTCTATCACATTGCTTTGAACTTTGTTTTTGAGGAGGTTATTCAGACACCAGAACTGTCTATGGTCCATACACTGATCTTTGTTGTCTGCACAGCCATGAAAATCACTTCTGTGAGCTATGTTATTTAGCTGCATATTTCTTTTTCATTCTTTAATAAAAATGTTGCAATTAGAAAGAAGAGATGAGAAGCATTTTTTCCTAAAAGTATTAAAATGGTCTCCTAAAAGCCTGTTTCATATTGCTTCTTCTCTTTTTTTTTTTTTGTATTTTATTACTAAATTTCATTTTTTTGTTTGTTGTGAAATTCCATTAAACATGCTCAATAACTTTTATCTCATAAAAACAAAGTAGTTTACCCAAGGTGATAAAGAATCTATCAGAGTGCTTACGAGGCTGTAAAATTTTAAAAACTTGAAAATACTCATTGTGGAACTTTAGGTTAGCGCAGAGCTACCAAGGAAAAAGGGATTAGGGTTTTTAATTGTAAATCCCAGAAATAATCTTACACTTCAGAGTTGTCTGAGATCTTTATTAGCAATATTGCTTTGTATGGTCAAATCTAACAAGCACAAGCACTCTTAAGCTCTTTGCAACCTCTGAACAGCGTAACAGCAACAGAAATGATGAGCATGAAGAAGAAACCAAAAGGGCAATGTTTCTAATGTGAATCATTCAAGCTGAGAAAGTAAGAGAGAGAAGCCTGAGAAAACATATGTGAGAGCATGGGTGGCTTATTTTCATTAAAACTTGAAATTAATCTTGCAGCAAACTGTCTAGGGATATCAAGTGTGCCACTGGAGTCTTGCCTTTTCCATCCAGTCAGTATTCTGGATGACAGTGGGTATTTTCTAGGAGAAGGTCAGCACCTGCCATCTCTGCTGGACTTGCTGGCAGCTGATAGACTGCAGACCTGGCTTGGAGATACTCAGCACCTTGCTGGATTCTACTGTACACACCAAATCAAAAACTGTACGCTTTCTGTGCAACAGAGTTTTCTGATTTACTTTCTATTTTAAGTACATAGTAACTAAGCACTTGTAGAGTAGAATTCCACTTTTGAATGAGAATGTGAGCAGAATTTGGTTCTGGATCTAAATATAATACATGGCACTGTTCACATCCTGCTCACCTTATTCATGATGAAGAATACCAGTACGAGGTGGAACAAGTAGGTTTTGCCCCAGTGTTTTCACAGTCATAGTTAAGAAAGTGATAAATCAAATTAAAACCAGGATTAGGAGCTCTGTCACTGTAGATTGGTCTTTTCCCTATAGATCTGGATCAGGAACTTTGTTTAAAGAACTCCTTCTTCTCCCCCAAAGAGATTAAGGCTCTTTCGCTCTCCATGGCCTACCGCAGAAAATATTTTCTGGCACTCATGCTGCTAAATACTTCTGAAGAGGATGTTTCTGGGATAGTATCACATCTCACTGATTTAAACACTGCTGTTCTCAGTGGAGTACCTAGCAAAAGACATAATAAAGGTCTAGCTTTGCGCTTATGGTGAACTTCTGGTTTCAGGTTCAGTCAACGGGGATCAAACTTCTTTGTCACCTCCAAGCTCCACAGTCTAAAACACAGACCTCTCTTGCCACTCCATCTAGTCAAGGTTTTAGAGAACAAAGTTTTAACTCTAACAGGTGCCATTTGATGTATGTGCTTGTGAAATTGTACTGCTGCTGTCTGGGGGTTGACACAGGGAATTTCTTCGCATATGAATAGATTTCCCAGTCATGCATTAACTTTGTCAGTCTTAAGGGAAAGAGAGGAGGAGGAGAAACATTTGCTAAAATATTTGCAATACGTCCCCTGATCAGATGGCAACAGCTGCTTGCAATCAAGATGTATCTCTCTCTATTGGGTGTTCATGTTGTGAATACAGAAGTGGGTTCTGCATATAAAATTGAAGACAATTTCCTCTGAAAACAAAAGCCACAGAGAAATTGGCCCCTTTGATTGTACCATGAGTGGCACAGAGAAGGTCACCATTCCTGTTTGTATTAGAAATAGTGAGTTTGCTTCTCTAGGACCCCAAACCTAGCATTGTTATTACAGGATGCAGTTGAGTCTTAGTGTACAAAGAAGGCTTGTTCCCCCACACCACATTCTATGTTTCTTGGGTCTCCCTCTTGCTCCTTGGCAGAGAATATTGGTGGATTAACCATGGTACTTTCCATGCAACTCCTGTGTCTGCATCTGGCAACAACACGCCAAAGGAAACTGTTTCAGAAGAAATGCTGATCTTGGATACGGCTGAAAGACTGGGGCTCTTTCTTCCTTTTCTATGTGCACCTCTGAGTTTGATGAAAACGTGCAACTTCCCCTTGCACCACAAATGCAGAAGGCAGGAGCTACCTATGAATGGTACTGTTTGCACCGGGTTCCTGCGGGGAATGATTTCCCTCTGCACATAAAAACTGCTTGTTTAAAGGAGCACTTATATCAGACTGCTAGGGATACTTTTAGGTTTGGTGAGTGTAAGATAAATGTACTATAAAGGCAAATCATTTAGTCTCTGGTTCATAGCCAGCTTCATCATGGTGGGACTGCTTCTCCGGCCAACTAAAGTTCTGAATGTAAGTCCTAGGGAAAGGTCTTTAGTAACAGTAAACACCAAGATAAGAAAAAGGCAATAAACAGGGGTTAAGAAGACACAGGCACATGCATATTTTATGTAAGAATTGGAATTTGTTTTAAAAATGATCACATAATTAACTCAATCAAGCACAGAGCTTGCGCTATTGTGTTGTTTGTAACACTGCAAAAATCTGTTCTATTTAAAAATAGAATTATTATGCTGTGTTTTTTTTTTTTATAAAGATATACCAACCATGAAGAATTTGGTACAATAAGTAAAAGCACTTGTGAGGCTGCTGTTGGAGAAAACCCGACTGGCACATTTTGCCAAGATGCAAGAGAGAAAAGCAAATGAGCAAAGTGAAATGGCAAATTCTTCTGTTTGCACTGACTATTCATAAGTACCTGTGATTGCTCAAGTGCTGAAGAAAATCAGTTTACCTTTAAAAATCTGAGAAATATCTTGAGTCAAATAAGCTCTTGGGGAGGAAAGGTTAATTTTCAACTGTGCTTAACCTATTCATCAAGACTAAGCTTCCAGAAGTGAGCCCAGCCATGCAGAAAGTTAAAAGAAACATATCTCATTGTTATTATTTCAATTTCCAGGTCCAAAGGAGAAATACAAGACATGCTGGGTTTGATGTTTTTGAAATATAACTGAAAACTGCTAGAGCCACACAGCATGTACTTTACAGTTTCACTGCATCAGTTTGAAACAACCTAGGACAACAGATTTCTGAACAAAGTCTAATATTCATCCCCTTTCAGTTTTTATGTTTTTAACTCCATTGATAACTGGGGGCAAGCTAATGTATGGTAAAATAAACATCCTAATACAGTGAAGATCTCCTTTTCATTACAAAGGAAGACAAAGCTCACATTATTATGCTTTTCACCTTATATGACCATAGTGCCCAAAAGCCCCATTCCAGACTGGAGTTCTGCTGAGGAAAGCCAGAATTACACTTACCATAGTCCATGCTCCAAAGAACTCACTGTGCAGTAGAAACTTTTATGAACTGGCCTTATGGACTGCATCTGCAGCAGGAGAACATGCCATTTGTAGTTTTATGTGCCCTACCATTTTCTGGATCATTGGCTTAGGATTTCTGGACATGCAGGCTCCCATTTAAACACCAGCACAATAGTAAGTAGTGAAACACAAATCCTTCGCCTTCTGAAAAGTAAGGATTCTCGTTTTACTGAAAATGAATGGAAAATTCTTACTGGTAAAGCTGCTGCTTCTGTTGTAATCATACACCAAAGCTACTCTAAACCCACAAACACAAACAGCTACCAAACGTTAAATTAAGAAGGTTAAGTCCACATTGCATGCACATCAAAGCCCAGGTAAACATATGGATATATTGCACATACATGTACATGTTTAAGAAAACCTTAGGATCTGTCGCTTTTTTGAATTGAGAAGTCTGAAATAGAGCAGCAAGTGTTTCTGAAAGATAGAAGTACGTTGTATCAATCCTGCAGCAAAGATGGATTTACAATCTCCAGTGGAAATCGCATTCCACTTTCTTTTTCAAAAGGAAAGATGCTGATTAAAATTTAGGACTTTAAGAGAGAAGTGAGTAAAAATAGTGTAGAAAGCAGTACCTCAGTGAAGAAGAGAGAATCCAGGAAAGAGGAAAGGGAAAGGTCTGTTGAATGTAAATATTTTGATAAGGTTTCTTTGTACTCATGTGCTTCCTGCTCCTCACAGATAGCAGCCATCTTCTTGGAACTAGAACTATCAGTTTATTGGTTATATGGACAGTGCACACCATGGGGAGGGCCTTGGTCTCCAGATGAAGTACTAAGGTGCAGAAATGCTGCATGGGAAGATCAGCTGTAATAGTTTATTATTTTTTTTATATTATTATCCAGTTTTATTATCTGGACTACTACCTCGATCTCTTCAGAAGACTATCTATCTGACTTAAAATCTAGAAGTGAAAGGGTGAGACAATGCTCTTTTTAAATTAAACCATGGCACCGAAATTTCACCACCACTATAGCTGGTCTTTTAGGCCTCCCCAAAAGATAAGACTTTTTATTTCCTCTCAAACTATTCTGTTGATGGATTTTGCTTTAATGCACAATGTACCAAAATAACAATTGCACAGTATTTGGCAGGTGCAAACCAATTTGTTCAGCTTGGAATGCTTGATGACTTTTTATGGTGGCTGTGACACTACATTTGTTTGACTAGTGCACTGAAAATACAGTAAGAAAGATGCCAAAAGGCAAATTCATGACGAAAGAACTGACCTGAAAAGAAAATCATCAAAGAGGTTGTTTGTATTGGTATTATTTACTGATTGAGCAGTTTGAAAGACTCTGTAACAACCATAGGCATGAGGCTATCCAGGCTGTTACAGACTTGTATAGAAGGTTTGCAATATATTGTGTATCTCTGTTCCTCTCTACAAGTTTTTTACAAAACTGTAACATAAGAAGTCTTTTTAAAAATCTTAACAATCTTAAAACTATTTAAAAATATATATTTTTTAAACTAGTTGTTTCTCTGACAAAATTTTGCACTTTTATAAGGTGAACTTTATACCTCCATAGGCACTTATCAAGTTATTTATGTTTTCAGAGAACTTACTTCTCACTTCACATACTGCTCCAAGACAGAATTTGTGAGAATGGTCTGTCTGTCTGTCTGTCTATCTATCTATCTATCTATCTCAAGACAGATTAAAATATTGTACAAAAACCTTTAAGAATTCTTGGCCAGCTAGAATAAACAGGCATAAATTTAAATCAGCGACATGTGCCAATTTGCACATATGAGTCTTTTTGTTCTCAGCTGAAGGTCTGTCATTCTATTTCTCAAAGTGACTTTACATAAATTTTCCTAATACTGTGTTTAAGTTTCCAGACACATTCACTTGCACACTATTTTAGTACTGCAGTATTTTTCCCAAGTTTGATTTTGATATCCTAGTATCTTATATTCTGTTAAGATTTAAATCCAGTTTTGATATTCTGCATCTAAAGATTAATGTCTCACAGCTTCCAACGGATCCCTCTTTCCTGTAGGCACAAAGAGCCAAAGATTGCTTCTTGTAACAATTGCCTAAATGCATTCACTTACATGGCAGCAGGTCCTGATAACAGATGTGGCAACAGCTGGAGAAATCTTTTTTTTGTATTTGAAATTGATGCTTGAGTCTATGTTCAGCCAAATAAATCTCTGGCATTGCAAACATGTAAATTCTTGAGGATGCCTTTGACTGCACTGAAGATATATTTCTGTTTCTCTAACGATGCCTATTTTCTCTAAGGATTGATAGGCATCAGAGCCTATTCATCTAGGACAAAGCACACAGTTGTAAGAACTTTATAAAAATGAAATCTCATGTTTAATATGGAATGTCTTCACTCAGGGGTCAGATCCCTACAGGGAATTGGCTACCAGGGTCTTCCTTTAGTAAAAATGGAATACTCTAACATTTAAATGACTTCGGGTAACTCTCAGGAAAAGCGAGAGCACAGAAAGGCACACAAATCTCTGAAAACCCAAAGGACTTGCCCCTGTTTGCCAGCTGGTTAGGAACTGGATGCTATCTCAGGACTTCTCCGAAGCAACCCTAAATTTTCTCAAGGTTGAAACACCTCCAGGATATGCAGCAAAGTGTGAGTGGTCCGGGATCCAGGCAAGGGAGAGTAAGAAATTATCATACATTTTTTATTTCTCCTCTTTTTCTTCATTAAAAAAACCCAAGCTTCTTATAAACCTACAGTGCCTAGTCTTTTAATGAAAGTTCAAACTGATTAAAAAGTATTCAGAAAATCCTCACTTAAAACTGTATAAAACTTACACTTAGCTGTTTATGCTGATGCCATCCCCATTCCAACTCTTTCTTTCAACCATACCCTCAAACTTCTGGTTAACTTTAGCGGGTGAAATTCTAGTTTCAGGTTCTTGTTGCACACTACTAAGTCAGGCTAAAGTCTCTAAAGATCAATGTCTTCTGATGAAACAGGCTCCGTTGTTATGGTTTTTAGTCCCTAAATCTATACCAGGGCACAGACTAGGAATGTGTGCTGCTGGAACACTACCAGGAGCCAAACAGAAGTCTACTTGTTTCTTAAAATTATCTGTTGCTTCACTTCTACAATACATATGAAAGGAATATCCCCTCAACAACAGCAGTCCTGATGCTCCTGTTACAATCAGAATGGAGCAAATTCTGACCAGCCTCTGGTTTCTGCAGGGCCCTGATTTCCTGCAATAACTCCTCTGATGCCCAAACTTTTGTGGTCAAGCCCACGCCCTTCCTGCTGTTATCTTGGTGCTACTTTGCAGCAGATTGATACTTCATATGTGATCCAGAACCAAGTCTCTAGCAGAAAATGAGAATTCCCTTTGACCAGGTAGCCCCCAAAATCAGCAACCTTCTGGCAGCATAAAGCTTAACCACAGGAAAGATATCTTCAATGGCTTAAAGTCTATGAAGAAGAAACTCATGCTGTTTCCCTTCTGCCTGCCACTCTCCTTATTTTACCTGCCCTCCAGGGAATCAGGCACCTGGAATCAATTACGTGAGCCCATATTCTGAAAGGCTCTCCCAATAACTATTAAACACAAATGTGGGATTTCAGGTAGCAGCTGCAGATGTTCTGGCTAAGGATAAAAGGAGTTTAACTCTTTACCTTCTATTTACCAGGCTGGAGAAATTCAGCCCTTTATGAGGTTAACATAAGTATATAGACTTGTATGTAAGTAAATGGATGACTCTCTATAGAATGTATAACAAGTCATTTCACCCAGAAGTGTTGAGAGCACGTCTCGTGCTTTCTTTTCCAATGCATTTTGTCATCCAAGAGTGAAAAGAGATATGAAAGAACTACAGTTGAAGCATAGCCCTGCTTGGGTCAACAGGGATTTGAATTAGGCAAGGTTTTCTCTCCAGTCAGTGTTTTATTGCAATACATAACTTACCATTATATATTAGGCAGTGTTAGTGAAATGCATATGGGAACTCATAGTTGGGATGAGTCCAATCAAAATAATTAGATAAAACTGATGATTTCTGTGATTAACGGGTTACTTTTGGTTTTTAGTTCCTGAGACACAAAGGCATATGGCATATGCTGAAGCAGAGTACAAGGTGATCTAGTATTTAAAGGACAGCTTTCCATTTTGCTTATGACTTTTTTTTTGTATTTTCATGATAAACATAAAGCAGGTAAAATTCTGAGGTTTTAAACTTTTGTTTCATTCTCACCTTCTCTTCTACCTTCTGAATCCTGAAAGATTCACTTTGTTTTAAGCAAGCATGTGCCCAGTTTTTTGGAAATCTTGGATTAGTTTCTCATGAACTTGAAACTCATTTCAGTGTATTGGAGGTACAGAATCAGATTCTTTTTCCACAACTTTGAAGCCACACTGGACAAAACACAAGGTCAGGCTTATTTTTGGATTACTGGTTTGAGCTTCTATAAAAGTAGGCCCTTCAACACTATTATGAGGCATATAGAAATTCTTTTCTTTGACTTTTTCACTACTGATCAAGAAACTGAAGAACATACATGCTACGAGTCCTTTACATACCACAAATATGGGCTCCTTATCATAAATATAATAGCTGTAAGCTGAGTTTATCATTTTAACTATTTGATCATGTTTCTCTGAAATTAATTATTTAAACTGAGCAAAGTTCATACAAGGTCTGTGACATCAGAGACTTCATAAGAAATTTGTATTTCTACAAATAAATATTGTTTTCAGGGATAAGAGCTACCTCTTACATAACCTAGTGTTCTCTGAAATACAATAGAAAGTGTCCTTTGATCAAGAAGTACAGAATTTAAATCCTGAAGCAAATAAAAAGGGCAACTGCCACTGAAATTCCATTGTATTTAAAAAATCAAAGACCACATAATTAGACTGAGAGTTGTGACAACTGCAATAGCCATTGTGTGACATTCTACAGTGAATGGGCAGCAGTAGTAATCAAAGCACTCATTGGATTACTGCAATGTTGAGATTCATTAGCACCTTCTCCAACAGCAGATTTTTTTCCCAGATTCATGTTTTCAATTTCACAAAGGAAAGTCAGGGGCAAACGCCATGGCTTGGTCAGAAGGGAAGTAAGAAAAATCTATGAGATGAAATGTATAAGGTGTCATAGATAAAAGAACTTGGGTAACCCTGTGTGCAAAGCTCAGTGAGAACCCCAATTCAGTTCCCTAAACTCATTTGTTATGTAGCAATGTGTATTTGCATTCTTAGAAAGTGACCCTCATATGTTCTCACATAATGCATGAGTGATTAAGCTGCAAAATATTTGGGATATTAAAAAAAAGAGTCTCAACAAGTCATAGGCTACATAAATTCTCCATGTATAGAGACACTAACTAACTCAGTAACATTTTTCTCATAGCTGTTACTATAATCATTTAAAATACTAGAAATGCTGTAAGGAAAAGTAAATAAAAGAGTCATCTTCAGGCATGTTTGTGGTATGTTCTTAACCACTTATGCAGCAAATAAAACAAGTTCACACACAAAATGCAAATATCCTGGTTCATGTCCCACTGATGTAATTTTTTTGGCTTTTCTAGAGGTATGTCTAACTGGAATGAGACAAAACACACATCCAGGGTAGTCTGTTGACCAAATGAGAAGAGACACTCAAAGGAAAATGAAGGACTCACAGTCCAGTTAGTGCTGTGATGTCTTGATCCAGGGACTTCTAGGAAATTAGTATGAATTATGGAAGTGTAATGGTAGTTCTAATGTACAACATTAGACGTTACACCAGAAGGCTGTGCTGTCATTCAGCGAGACCTGGACAGGCTGGAGAGCTGGGCAGAGAGGAGATCAAGTTCAACAAAGGCAAGTGTAGGATCCTGCACCTAGGAAGCAATAACCCCAAGCACAGGTTAGGGGTTGACCTGCTGGGAAGCAGCACTGCAGAGAAGGACCTGGGAGTCCTCATGGACAGCAAGCTCTCCATGAACCAGCAATGTGCCCTCATGGCCAAGAAGGCCAATGGTATCCTGGGGTGCATTCAGAAGAACGTGGCCAGCAGGTCGAGGGAGGTTATCCTCCCCCTCTACTCTGTCCTGGTGAGGCCACATCTGGAGTGCTGTGTCCAGTTCTGGGCTCCCCAGTTCAAGACAGACAGGGAACTACTGGAGACAGTCCAGCGGAGGGCTATGAGGATGATGAGGGGACTGGAGCATCTCTCGTACGAGGAAAGGCTGAGAGAGCTGGGTCTGTTTAGTCTGGAGAAGAGAAGACTGAGAGGGGATCTTACCAATCCTTCTAGTATCTGAAAGTATCTGAAGGGTGGATGTCTAGAGGAAGGGGCCAGACTCTTTAATTTGGTGCCCAGTGACAGGACAAGGGGGAATGGGCACAAACTGGAACACAGGAAGTTCCATCTGAATATGAGGGAAAACTTCTTTACTCTGAGGGTGAGCACTGGAACAGTTTGCCCAGAGAGGTTGTGGAGTCTCCTTCTCTGGAGACATTCAAAACCTGCCTGGACACCATCCTGTGCATCCTGCTTTAGGTGAACCTGCTTTAGCAGGGGGGTTGGACTAGATGATCTCCAGAGGTCCCTTCCAACCCCTGCCATTCTGTGATTCTGTGACATCAGCAGTTAACCTTGCTGCGCCCATATAACACGCTGGGATTGCCAGGAATAGATTTTTTTTTTTTTTTTTTTTTTTCCCAGGAATGGCTCGGGACACAGAAGGCAGAAGCTACTACCTGGGTGATTTAGAGCTCCCTGGTGAATACCTCCTACTCATGGTTGAGTCCTCTCCTGGCTAGCAGTGATGGCTTTGGAGACAGAGGGCAATGTAAAGCTTCATTGTTGTAGATAAGAACTCAGACCAAACTCCTTAACCTTTTCTTTCTTGGAAGGAATTTCTCCTAGAAAGACAACTCTCATTGTTGATAAAACTAAGTCAGAGATGCTCTACATATCTTACAGAGCAGTGTGGAGGGCTTGCTGAGATCTGGGGGATAACATACTTCTGAATTTTTCTCTTTTTAATGAAATCCAGCAGGTTTTTTATAAGTACATAAGAAAAGTAATTTTACCTTTTTTAAAAACAGCTCTTAAAATTTTTTTGCCATTTCTAAATGGAAGGTCTGATCTATGTGGTCATGTAGGGGAGATAAGTGTTGACAAGACAACTTGTATTAAAAGATGGTCTATATCTTAAAAGAGTCTGAAGAGTCCAAATACAAACACAACAGGCCTGCATTTCATAAAATGGGACTGCCTTGGGAAGCAACAGCTATGAAGTTAGACATGTGTTTCAGGTTTTTTAACAACTCCTGGTATTTAAGGTGGCCATAGCAACCTTTATGGAGTTTGAATGAAGATGCACAGGTTGCAGAGTGCTGAGAGAAGCTGCATGAAGTCAATCCATGCACACATAGCTAAATCACAGGCACAGCACTGCTAAGTCCAGCTAATACACAATCACTTTAACTTTACAAGTACTGGATCCCTTCATCTTGTTATCTAAAGCATAGCAATTGAAACAGAAAACATATTATTATAGTTTTTATAGGCATCACATATTTCTATGACATACACGCCATATTAAATGTTAATATGCACTGGCACCAGTACTGGGTCTCTTGGAGTCATGCAATCTCCAAAGCTACCTGCTGAGCATGTTTAAGCCAGAACCCTTCAGGCTGCAGAGCTGGAGACAGCTTGGGGTCCTACCCTGGGATTCACAGGCAAGTCCAAGCACCATGTGGCTTTCCAGATGAAAAAGCACAGAAAGAGGATGGGGGAACCGAGGAAGCCAGTGGGAAGAAGGAAAGAATTTGGGGTGGAAAAGTGCAAAGGCAAGGAGCTGACAAAGTGATGAAACTGGAACCTTTTAAAAACAACAGAAGCATTACTCAGACCTTTTGTTTGTGTACCATTTCTGTTGTTCTTGTTACTATTTTCTCCTGCTACATGTTCACCCACAAACCTCTGTACCGAGTATTTAATTCCACTCCTGCAGATTTAGGTGAAGAGATACTTTATGGTGTCTTCTGATGTCCCCATCAGCTTCTTTTTAGGCAACACGTCCTCTCCAAGTGGTTGGCAGGAAGATCCATTTCTGGGAGAATACAAACACAGTATTTGATTGCCTTTTTCTAAAGTATTAAAACAGTCTTATGGAAGGTGATCTTCTTCCAAACACTGAAAAAAGTTTCAAAAGGATAGGCTGTTTAGGTGACAACAGCCATGTGGCCTTGAGAGTCCTGCTGTGAATCACTCTCAGCAGAAACTGTTTATTCATCCTTTAGTTGTTACTACAATCAGGAGACCTGTCCTTGTTTAACTGTCATTAGCACAGAAAATAGGTAGGGGAGAAGGGAAGAAAGTTTTAGCCAACCTCACAATTTTCTTTTTTTCTAGACTTAGGGATACATTAACTTTTTTCTGTTCCCCAGGGTTCCCAAGGGACCATGTGGAGGTGTGTGGTCCTTCAGCTCCTGACACGCCTGCCCCTCTGTACCTCCAGTGGGAAGGAGCCAGCACAGCCCTGTCACCCACCTTCAGGCCCAACCTCTGACGCCTGCTCCAGCAAAGATGCTCCTGGGTCACTGCTCGGCAAGTAGCTATGTGAAATGGCATTTACGTGCTACACGGGGATGGAAGAAAAGGAATGAGAAATCCAGGATCAAACTAAACTTGCCACCAGCTACTCCCTGAAGCTCTAGGACTTCATTCTCCCCTCTGTGGAGAAGGCACATAAAACACTGATGGTAATAGCAATTAACAGACAGGTCAAGCAACTAATGCAGTTGCTTTGCATTTTGTTCAACATCTTTACTTTTTATTATATTTTTTAATTACAGTTTTAATTGCAGATGAGCAGTCTAAGGCAATAACAACCTTCCTTTTTTTTTTTTTTTTTTTAATTCTGTCTGTTTACATACATTTATATTGCCAAAAGTTATCAAGTGGCAGGTGATAGTTCTAATTACCTCTTCAATGCACCATGCTTGTCACATTGTGGTTAATTTTTTTTTTTTTCTTTGGTGGTTCTGACCTTTAATCAGTTGATCAAGAAAATAAGATGAACCGGGCTGCTTTGGCATCATCTCAGTAACTGCTCTGAAATAGTTTGGGTGGCTGCAAGGGTAATTAGAAATATAGTGACAATAACTGCAGAACTCATGAAAAAAAATATAGGTCAGTGCTGCTTCGGAAATGCCATTTCCACAGTGATAAAATAAATTACTGTTAATTACCAGGTTATTACCATACTTAGTTCTGATAATTCTAGGCTATCCAAACAATGTAGAGAAACACAAATCACATTATTTTGTTCCTCCAGCAAGGTGGCAGTACTGTTCTTGTATCATTCATTCTAAAGCTGCTTTGTTTTTGTTAATGAATTAGATTTACCACCTTATATCTGGTACACAGAGGTTAAAAAATTTACTTTGAGACATCACCATTCAGGGTGATTTACATGCATACATACACAATGGTGTCTTGAAAACATTACTTCTAGTGTTGTGGCACAGTTCTTTTTTTCAGTCTTTAGGACAAATCTGGCAAAGCAGGAGGTTGTGCCAAGCAGAAATAGGCTTTACTGACTACAAAACCTTATAGCTCAAAAAATCCAGGCACACAATCTCACCCAGACTACAGTTGGGAGGAAAATATAAAAAATGTGACTCTAGGGGAATACTGGGAAGTAAACCAAATTTAATTCATTTTCTTTATGACTAATTTAAGAAAATGTCTTTCTCCTGGAAAGTGTTTAAGCACATGCCCCTTTGATTTCAATGGGAGTTGAGGGAACCTTACAAGAACTGAGTTGGCAAATTTTCATCCCAGGGTGTATTTTAATGTTTAGAAAGTATACATGTATTATTCTTCTCTTTAGAAGCCATATAGATGTCTTTTTAAATACTGATTTGAATCAAATCACAAGGTTAAATCCTATCTGTGTTTATATATATAATCGTTTCTCACTAGTTTTTGATCATTTTGTAGAAACTGAGAAAAATAAAATTCTTCAAAAAATCATATATCTGCTCTGCAAAATCTAAAGGTTGATTGTAAAACCAACTGAAATGAAACCATACTTACTGAAATCCTCAGTTGTTACAGAATCATGGAACATTTTCTTGGAAAAGAAGTGGTTTTATTCCTCCAAAAGTCATTGGAATTTTCCTAGAATAAATATGAACAAGATGTGATCCTCAGCATTTTTTTCTGTAAAATCAATAACAAATGCCCTTTATGTTTCTCAGTACCAAAGCAGGCATTTCAGCTATTGTCTTCTACACTTTCTATTACCTTTCCTAAACTTTGAACAGAACACTTTCTAGTCAGCAGTTTTCCTGTCGTCTTGGTAGTTTTCTTCACTAAAGGCTGCCGAAAGTTTGGTCTGCCCCTGATCAGCTAAATTTTCTTACTATTCCAGTGCAAATGATAAAGCGAGACCTATTTCAGTCTGTGCTAGTCTCCTCCTGCTGCTCTTTCTTCATGTACAGGCTGAACAGTTCCTGAAGCAAGTACGGCAAGGAGCAGGCAGGAGGTGACTGTCAGGATCTGCTCATTTGTAGTGCTGAGTGATACAAAAATCTGAGGCATGACTGACTTCCAAACATCCTGATGTTCTCATTGTTTTTCACTCTATATATGGCTCGCTGTCTTACCTTCATGAGCTATTGAATCAAAGGTGCTTTTCACAGTGACTTACACAGAAAAAAGCCTTGGGTAGAGTCAGGATCAGTCTAGATCCCATACTGCACCTCTTGCAGCTCCATGCTTTGACTAACTCAAGTCAAAGAAGTCTTTCCACTCAGTGCAGTGGATTTCAAATTGGGTCTTACAAGATTCTGTGGCCTCAGGTGGCCAAAGCGTTACAATCTTCTTCAGAAAGCTGTCATCGGGTTGTAAAGGGAGCTAGAGCACTAAGGTTATATTTCTATGGTGTAATATAAGGAAAATAAAAGCTAAAATTTGTGTGAATAACTAAGTCTTGATATTGAAAAAAATATCTGTAGCACAGAGTAATTCCTCTAGTCCTTTACTGTTATTGTTGACCAATGCTTTGTTCTACAGGAGCACTCTTTTTCACTATAAAGCTCAGTAATGATTAAAATGAGACAAAAACTGAATTATGAATATATGTTTTGGCACTAGAATGCAATGACTCTTCGATAGGTAGGATTCTGGATCCCAGAAAAAAATCCCAAACCTAAAGCTGTGATACTACAGAAGACTTGAATTCTCCCTCCCAATTTAGTACTGTGAACTAAACAGTTTGAACTTTTCCCTGCATTCCATTTTAGAAAATATTAAATAAAGAGCTAGTCTTAAAATACCTGAAAAATATGATGAAAATATCTTAGCCTGAAAAATAACAGCAACAACAAAAAACTTAGAGAAATAATTGATCCCTGAGAAATTTTGTGGAAGTGTTTTTGGGAACAGCAGAAATGTTAAAAGCTTAGCTGACATATGGTGTAAATTCATTAGATCAAAAATTTCATTATTAGAGACTAGAGTTTTGTACACTTCTTGCATTTTATCTAAAGATGGTGTCAGACATCTGAACTATATCCCTTGGGCAAAATACTGTATCTTCACTTTTCTAGTGATTTTTAAATACATCTTTAAAATTCTTTGTTATTATTTGGAAAAAGTAATAGATAACAAGCAAAGCGTCCTTGCTTATATTCCCTCTCTCAGCTAATACCACTGCAGATTAACAAAGATTGAACTGAAACAAATTATCCTCACTCTAAGCTGCCACTTGCTGAATAGGTGAGTTGGTGCATGCGTCTGCATGCAATTAATTCATAAGCAGGCTAAAAATACCTACACAGACCTTTGAGATGCGATATGTAGAGAGCATCATAAGACACCATAAGAGGGTGTATTTCAGTCATGAATGACTGAAATCACTACAGTACCCCTTAAACACACAACCTTAATGTCCATCACTTCAGTGTGCCAGGTGTACAGGGGCTGTAGTGCAAAGATGTGACAGTTACACTACTGCAGAAGAATGATGAGTTGACTTGGAAGATAGTTTCTTCAAGTGTTAGTGCTTCAGTAAATCATGCAGTTATTTTTCATCATTGAGTTGGTAGTTAAATGAGTTGGTATCTTAAATGAACTGAATAATCACTTAGTTGCTAGTTTAACTTTAAATTCAGTTCAAAGGTTTAGTTCAAAATACAGTAAGCTTTGAGTAAAATACAGGTACTGTTAAAGTTGGCTGCAAACACTCATCTTCAGTATGATCAGAAGTAAATGCTATCCTTTGATTAAAAAATAGCCCTTTTTCTCTTGAACCCAGTGAACTGTATGGGCCTGACCCAGGCAGCTTGTGCTAATTATTCTACATCTTACCTAACTAGCATCAGTCATTCTGTCTAAATCACTGAGATAACTTACATGGAGAAAAAAGGCATAATTTAGCTTTTTTCCTAAAGCTTTTTTTTCCAACTAACTGAAAGAGAAGCTATTAAAAATATAAAATTTGAAAATCTGGTTAAAAAGCCAAAATGGTTTTATATTTCCTTTCCTGGAAATGTCTAGAAAAATACAGCCAGTGTTTTATGATTCCATTATCTGGCTAACAGTCCATTTTATTGCACAGCAAATGGCCAGAATTTACCTTTCAATACATTCACAGGTTCTTTTTCACAATTTATGTCTGATTTATAATCACTCCCATGTGCTTCAATGAAGTTAGATTATTTTTCTAGCTTTAACCAATTTTCAAAACTCTATGTTCATGTATAAACAGTTTTGCACTTCGATGGAGATTTTTTTTTTTTTTTTTTGAGAAGGCAGAGTCTGTGATTAATGGCTGTCAATGAGCGTGTATAATTACATCCTTCCTTATAGCTGAAATGTTTTCAGAGCTGGCATAGGATATTTTGAAAAGTGTACCTTTTGCTCATTAAAATGGTAAATTTTATCTGAGCATAGGAGTCCGGATTTCTGTGAGAGGAAGCAGGGCCAGTCCTGAATGGCATTACTCATTTAGGAAACCAAATAGGCTTTGGGGGCTATTTGCATGAGAAAGGACTGCTCCTTACATGGGGAAAGAAGTCTACACAATCTCAACTCCTGACACGTCTGACATGTTGATTAAGGTCTTTTATGAGCAGAGAATTTGGTTTCAGTCTCCCACTAAAACGTTAAGCATTATTAGCTGCTCTGCAGTTCTACAAGCAATTTGTTGGGAAAAAGAGGGAATATATTCTTTTCTCAGTGTCTTTTCACAGAGAAAAAACATGAGGACTATGTAAAAAACAGTCTGCAAGCTCCACTTCTAATTAAGAGAGTCTTCCAGTAAAGACAGCGTGTAAAGAAACTGCCAAACCATGACCTGCAGATCCCTTTGGACTGGCATCAGAGTGACTTTGCCTTGCCCATGCTGCAGTGCTGGAGACTGAGCGGCGCTGCGCTGGGTATAGCAGGACGTGCTGTCCTTTCAGTGTCGTGAAATAATGCTCCCTCAGTTGGGAGGTGGGCAAGAGAAGTGTGAAAGCAAGGCAGGGATGTCTGATCCCAAGTAAGGACTTCTGTGTCCAAGATAAATCGGGCTTAACATTTTGTTGGGGAGGAGTCTTCTGCTGATCCAAGTGTGGGCAACGTGGCCCCAGAGGCACAAACACCAGCAGAACAGGGCTTGCTGGAGGCTCCAGCAGGCTAGGAGACAGTTGTGATTTCATCAGATGATTTGACCTGATCTGTCTGAACCACCTCCAACACAGCCATGAAAAAGGACCCACTTGGCAGACTACTGTAACCTAGACTGGTCCCTCAGGGCTTTTTGGTTATGCCATGAGCCATGCAGCAGCACCGAAAGGGAAGCTGAAGAAGTGGCTAGTATCCATCCTCACTCATCTTCTCTCTTGGGGCTACGAGTTGTGTGTTGTGCAGGTGACAGCTCCCACACAGAGTTTCACCCTCCTGAGCAGGCATCCTGAAAAACACAGGCACTCCAGTCTGGGGGATAATGTTAAATAAACTTATCTTACAGCTAGAAAACATACCTGGGCAGTTTCCCCAGAATGCTTCATCCTAATGAGAAAAGGGAGACCTAAATTTGCAGGAAGACTCTTAGGGAAGAGGCGACAGGATAACAAAGGCTGTATGCTAAAATTCTTCTACCTCAAGAGGTCTGGTGAAAAGAGAGATGCTGTAATGCTCGAGGGGTCTGACACGACTAAGCTGGTGCCTTGGGCATATGGGCAAGAGCAGTCATATTTGAGAATCCAATGCTACAGCTCACTGGTTAGTACACAGCCAAGCTAGTTGTATACACAGACTTATGACAGCCTTTTCTATCCGAGCAAATGACAATCCTAATGAAAAAGGAACTGTAACATACCATACTGTAACATACTATACTGTACTGTAACACACTATACATAGGCAAACTGGAGTTTCAGTGGCCCATTATTCAGTGACATTAAAACCAATGTCTATTGGAATAATGAAAGGCTTTTCTTGTAAATGAAGGATAATTTCTGACCTTCAACCTAAAGCCAAGAACCAGTCTCAGCAACTGATTGAAAATATGAACTTCTCTACATATTTTGCTAGAAGCAGAAATAAAGAGGTGATGGCATGACAATTCAAAGCCACCAGTTTCTAAAGGAAGACCTGTTTTGCTGGCCTGATTTGAGTTTGTGCTCTTGTCAGCAAATATTAAAAAGGTGATTCAGGACATAAGTTTAAATGAAAAGTTGCAAATGGCTGGGTGTCACTACAGCTTAACAGAAAAATTGTGTGCTCAAATACCAAAGACTCCTAAATATTGAGCTCTACTGTGAATACCAGACATGTTTTGGAGCATTGCTTATTTAGAAAAAAATAGTGATAGACCAGAGAGACTTGAGGAAAGAGAAAATGAATCAAGTGGTCAGAAGGAAAAAGGAAGGAATTAAAAAAGCTATATACATAGAATAATGAAGTGATGATTAATAAGAGTAGGAAGCCAGAGAGCATGATATGCATACCTGAATTGTGTGACTTTGCTTTGTTTTCCTCCTTGAGTCTTTATGTAGAAAAAGCAACTTCACAATGGGATCAAGAACTGAAACTTTAGAATAAATTTTAACTGGGCAGTGGTGCTACAGCCATTGCTATGCCTCTTTAGATCCTGCCAACAGGCCTTTGCTAACTTGTTTGCCTGTGAAATTACTCTGCAGTATGATTCTAATTAACAGTTATCATATTATGAAAAGCATCAGGGTGTCATTATGTAACACAGTTAGCCAACATCACTGACAGAAGCAACCCTACCTCTTTTCCATCACTGGCTGTTATTGCCTCCACACTGTCCTCTCCTCCCAGGGTCACAAACATGTGGTGTGGTCGGATGGTAAATGAGATCTAAGGCATGAGCCAGACCACAACAAGATGCCAGCAGAGTAACTGGAGTCATGCCCCATCATTAGCATCCTTACCCACTGTTTCTTTCAATCTTTCACAGTGTCTAAAGAGCAATATATCTGTAGTTAATACACCTAGAATCAAATTACATTTGAAATTTGCTTCTCATGCAAACTCAGTGGGATGAAAAGCAATATGCAATGAAGCAAGCTGCAGTGGGACAAAAGGATAAAGTGATAATGACGCAGTGCCTTGTAAGAAGAATAGGAGAGTACTGGGCTTATTGCAACAGTAAAATTAAGCAAAGTTCTGGACGTGAAAATAAGAAGGTTCACAGCCCTATCAAAGCACATAAAAATATGCCAAGATAAGAAATAACAAGTTTTTACCCAGAATATACAGGGAACACTTTTGAGCCAGAGAAGACACTGTGAATTGGCATCATGGGTTCTGCTAAATTAGAGCCTGAACTCTGCTTTCACTGGAACTGGAACATGAGCAGGCCTTCTTTGACCAGTGACCTTCATCTGGCTGTGGCCACTCAAATGCACATGTTGATTTGGACTGAGCAGTATTTAAGAGGAATGTTCACTTGGAAATACTTGAATGCTATCCATTAGGATGAGAGCATTGTGAAGATGCTTCATATGCTGGAATATTCTTGTTCCAAACAAAACCCTTGCTCTCGGAAACCATCCAGATGGAGTGAGAGTGATACGTTCAGGCAACTCTGCACTCGGCATGCACATCACTAGGCCTGAGAAAAACCCTCTCTATTCCTTCTGCTATTCCTTCACAAAACCCTCTATATTCATGGTGCTGTTTTCCTGCCAGGTATGAAAGGACAAAGGCAGGAGAGTTCTGATAATGCTGCTGACTTGAGCATCAGCCTGCTACCCTCTAAAGCAGGCCGTGGTGTGGGGAAGTCATGAATCCATGCTCAAGACTGCCAGAGACAGAGTTTTCTCCTTAAATGAAGAATATTGAGACCCCAAGTCGTTCTCAGTATATAAAACTATTGATCAGACTGGTTTTATGAGCCTCTAGGATGTATACAACGACTTTGACACGAACTGTCTTTCTGAGCCTATGTGCTTCTGTGAGAGATATGAACAAATCATAATACTTCAGCTCAAGCTCTGAAATTATTCATAGCTTTTAGATTTGCAATACCTGTAGCCAAGTGAATGAACCAAAATCTGAGGACCTGATTCTGATCTGCTGCTCACCCCTGCAAACCCTAAGTTATTTATGGAGTCACTTAGGAATATAGCAATCTTAAGGGAAGAATTTGGATACAAATATTTGTAGCTAGTGGCTTGGGATTTAAACTACAAAGTTACAGCTAACTTTTTTGATAAATCCTCTCACACTTCCCTATTTTTTCCTCCTTATTTGAAAGCTAAGGAACAGCTGCATGTGTCCCTGAAAAGTGCGATACTGACAATTTGCTTCTTTCTTTTTTCGAATTGTTATGATCATTGCTAACTGTCATGAGACATTTAATCAAGTACAAATATGGTAGCTGTGACATCTTAACAGGTACAAATCTTTTTACATTTGAGCAAAACACTGTCTATGCAGATGTGAAGAAATACACAGCATAAGTAAAGCCACATATGCGTTGCAATTCTACTTTACCTCTGGGTCTTGAAATTATCCTTCTGAGTGAATATAAATTTCTAAAGCAATCGGTGGTAGTCTGTGGTTCACGTAAAGCCAAGGAGGCAAAGAACAAGGGGTTACAGCAAAGCTAATAGCAAACTTCAATATTTCTGAAAGACTTAGCCCCCTGGCATTTCCTATGGAGATTTAATTTTGACATTCCATTGACATGTTTTTCTTTTAAGGTGCTCTACAGCTAAGTAAAACTCACATGAACATCTGTTCACCACTATAAAAGTTTATAGTGACCTGTGAATTTGAAATTTAAATCAGGTAACATTTCAGGTTATAACTTTTAGATTAAAAAGAAACAGCTCGGCATTGTAAATGAACTAACATTGGCAGAATGGTTGGAGCATAACCACCTCTTTTTTTTTTACCTTAAAACAAAAAGCATATGGGATTGATGTTAGCCAATGCCATTTTCTCAGGGTACAATTATATACATCTGTTATTGCAATAAAGAAAACAGTTCTTTAGCAAGATGCATCTGCTGGCAAAAAAATTTCCAAAATTAATATTAGCATATAAACCTGCTTTTTCACAGATACTAATTCTTCCTATTCCAAATGTCCCTCATATTTTTCAGCTACCTCCTGCTATTTTGCTCCATTCTGCTTATGGCTTCTCTGATTGAGAGCCATACGGAACCAAATCCTATTTGCTTGCACAGTTAGCCCCATCTGTCTTACTACGTAAACTTAGGCTATGTCTTCACTGTCAAAAAAACATTTTTTTTTTTTTTTTTTTTTTTCAATGAGATAACTGGATGCATTAGCTAGCTTTCTGTCAAATCGTAATGGAAATGAAATTTTTGACCATGATGTACCTTAGTTATTTGGCTGTAAGATAACAACCTGTTTTTGGAAAAGAATTGAAAAAAAAATTGTAAAAGCATTATTTTTTTAATATAATTGCAAATTCATTGGTATCATACAGTTCTTAATCTTGGTATCTGCCAAGTTATGAGTTTCAATACATTGAAAGTGCTTTCCAGCTACTGCTTCCAACCATGTATTTCAGCTGTGTTTTGACTTCATGTTGGCGCAGAAGAAATGCACAAGAAAGGAAGTTCTCATAAGTGTAGGCCATTGGTACAGAGTACGATGTGGGGCATACTACTGGAGAGAATTACAAAGCATTTTGTGGTTTTGTGTATATATTTTGCTATATCCCTTATTTAGCATCTTTCTCATGCATTTCAGTCTCAAGAAGTTGAGCTGCAAGGAGTCTCTGTCATATGAAAATTACTGTAGGATTTTACCTGGCTTGACTACTTTGTAGCATATGTGAATATGTTTATAATGATTTCACATGGGCTGCTGACTGAACGTGGGGAATAATCCCTCTACCCAAACTAGATGGAATTAAGATGACACCACATAATCTAGAGAATTATTATATCACCATTTATTAAATGCTTGTTAGTCCTAAAAAATTTCTTGCTGCTACTCACCCATTGCTCCAGCTCAGGCTAGGACCTAGTTAGGTAGTAATGTTTTTAAAAGACAAATTTTTCAGTTTCACATGTATTGTTGTTAAATTATATGTTATAGGAAGAAACAGCTGGACAATAGGTAAAATTATTCTGTAATTACTTCAGTCAACAGGTCTAACTGTCATTTTTAGCCAACTTTCTAACTTATCAACACTCCTTCAAAGCTTTCCAAAATATTTTTGATATGTCACATTAACATAGATGTGACTTCTGCCTTTTTGAAAATACATGATCAAATTAAAAAAAAAAAAAAAAAGAAAAGTATTTTTTTCCTGGAAAGTCATGCAATGTAGTCAGGAGTTGCACTGTGAGCTGGATCCTCTTTCTGATCGCTGTCTTCTCTGGAAAGTGACATGCCCTCAAAATGATGCAAATTTGTCCCTTTTTCTTGCTTTGTGGTTCTCAGCCACAACTTGCCCAAATCAATCTTCCAACTTCACTTTCAGATTTTCTCCATCCCTTTTTCAAGCTCTTCCCTTATACCTGTCTTTCATTTCCACACTTGCTCAAGCGTACTTCTGTCACATACTCCAAAAGGAGGAACAAGTACGCAGACTTCGTCTGCTTCCAAGCTTTTCCAAAACAGAGCAGTCAGGATTCAGGTGAAGAACAGCAGCTTATTGCTCCAGCAGAGAAGTCTAATGAACAAGACCATAAAAACAGGAGGTTCACTGCACCCACGGAGGGAGGCAAAGAGATGCTATTCAATGCCTGTATGCCCCCAACAAACTCTGAGAGTACAGTATGAGGAGTAGCAGGGCTAAAAGGAAAAGATTAATCTTTCATGATTTTTGCAGATGAACTGCTTAAAATGATTAGTAATATTGATGGTGTATAATACAACTGTATATATTTTTATGTGTTTCTACATGGTAGTGGAAGTGGTCATTCAGGCTTAGCACACACAGCACACTGCTTGTTAACCTGAATGAACCAGAATTATTGCTGCAGCTGGAATAATACAAAAGCAACTGTCACAATAAGCTATAAAATAACAACACAAATGTAGCCCAGTTGAAAAATGAAAGTGAATTCCAAAACTGAATGGTATGTTTGCATAAACATGAGCTCCATGAAGCTTAGGTTCATGTGCATCAACTGCCATATTCTTTAAAGGGAAGAAATTTGAACTGAAGTATTTTCAAGGCTGGTGCTGTGGAAAAAGGTGTGCTTAAGTAACAGAACAGCCTGTGAAAAACTGATGCCAGTTGCAAGACCTGACAACTGTTCTCAGTTGTTTAAGTGTTAAAAAGAAATCCGGGCAACAAGAGGAATCCTGGAAAGCTAGCGGCACAGGCAATGGGTGGGCTTCAACTGGACTCCAGAATGCATGAAGACATACAAGTTCAGCAGGGCAGCTTGGTAGGTATCCAAGAGCTGGGGACAGGGGAGGCTTGACCAGGGTTGCGTTATCCATACATCATGTATTATTCTTTATTATGATAAGCTACTTATGTAGGCTATATGGCTGTAAAGACTTTAATTCCCTTTAATTTGCATACAGTAGGGCGTTAATTTTATACAATGCGTAGTTGCAGAATAGGATTTCACTCTACCTAGGCCTCTCACATTACCTCTATGCAAGCGTACTGCAATTAGTCTTGAATAACTGAAAGTACCTTTCAGGAACCCTGTATTTCAGTAACAAACTAGGAAATACCACCAAATAACTCATACTTAGTTTTCCTAACACTCATTCTGCTAACTTTGGTTTCCCACTCTCTGAACAGAGATCAAACAAATATCCCTGCACAGAAAATTGCAGCACAGCTTCCTATAGATCACAAAAATGTGTAAAAGACTGCTCAGCACTTTTTCCATTTGCTAATTCTGTCATACCATCAGAAGTCTGCAGGTTGTGTATCCCTAATTACATGTTTTTCAAATCTATGTAACTTGAAGAAAATTAGAATGAATGTTAAGGTGGAATAGTAAGTGATACTGCCTTTTGATAATTAAAGTATTTGATCTAAGAGCTGGGACTGACTCAGAGGTGTTAAGAAAATGTGGATTGGCTTTTTTCAAATACAGGAGATATAAAATGTTTCAATATTTATCTTACTCTTAAGATCCTTCTAGTTCCTTATCAGAAAAAAAAACCAAACATCATATGACTTGCAGCTGGGAAGAGAGGGGAAGATGGAAAAGGGAGGCTTATATATATGATTGGAGAGACCTGATACATAATTACCGCAGGAAAACTTTGAAGTCATCTAATCTTGTTTAAAGATTTTTTTTTTGACCTTGTTTATTCTCTGCATTAATTCTGTTTATGTTTACTTCTAGCATTAGCAGCCTAATCCTCCACTTACACCTGCATGTAGCATTGAAAGGCGCTTAGTTGTACCTAAACAACATGTTGGAATAAGAGCTTCCTACCATGCTACATTTTGACACAGAAAAATATTGTCTGTTGTCCTAAGCCTAGTGTTAGAATCTGATAAAAAATAATTGCAATAAAGGAGTGAGATGGCTGATAGAAAAATAAACTTTTTTTTTTTCTTTCTTAATAATGTAGTTTTAATGCAGATGGAGAAGCTTAGTGTGAAATGGAAGGAAGTATGAAATAAGGCTCAGTGACAACTGGCTGTGCAGGCATGTGACAAAAAGTGACCCCCCCCCCCCCCCCCAAAAAAAAAAAAAAAGTAGGAAGTGTGTACAACTATTTTTGACTACATGAGCTATTTCCTGGCTCAAAATAGGAGGGTAATTAATATTCTTGTAAATCTCTGCTAGAAATGGTAACATTTTTGGATGCTTTTCAGAAAGAGTATACTAGTCTGAAAATAAAACGAGCAGCCAACAAAGCATTCTGTACATCACCAGGTTTTCAGCACAGATAAATCAGGCATCCCATCAACATTCAATATTCTCCAATCTTATTCTAGATGTAAACAGTCTTGTGATTCTGATTAATCTGTTTTTAGTGATCATCAGTGATCCTGCACCAATTCACAAACACATGCATGGTCACTTACTCTATGGCAATTCTGCACACCATATATATATATATGGATTTGTCACAATTAATTTGTTTCACAGTATCAAAACATAAACAAATGCAAAATTTACTCTAGATGTTATGGCAGCTCCCAGAATTTGGTGGACTGTAAAGCTTCATGACTGTGAAATATAAATGACAGAAAATATATTCACAGCCTTAGAGAAAAAACAGTGGTGAAATGCCTTAAATGAAGATTGTGTTTCAATCAGCAAATACTTTGTACATTTCACAGTTGAGGCAACAGACCTACAAAAGCCTTACTTACTCCCAAGACCAGGAAATGTCCCTCTCTGGTGCTCTACATGCAACTTCAACCTGATCTACAAGAAACACAATGCTTCCAGTCAACCTCTATTCTCAGTATTTGCCGTGAAAAATCTATTCTTGCTAAATTGTGCAACTCTGTAAGGAGCACACAAAGCACTGCGTATAGGCCAGAGGCTTCTCGTGTTGAAACTGGTGTATATCTTAAGGCAGCATATCAGCTGCCTACACATGGTTTCTAGCACCATTTTAAAGTTGCCAGAGTACTCCACTTGGAGTACACTTCTGCTGCTGCTCCAGACAGATGGGGGGCTCCTGGTAGCCCTGTGTCATACTGCATTACCCTGCAGATGTCTTAGATACCTGAAGGCATCTAAATTGGCACTAGCTGCCTACATTTTGTTTAGGCATGTGAATGACTCTATAACTAACTTGAAAGCAGAATGCTTCCAAAAAGTTTTTTCCATTTTGAAATACAGGACCCCTGGCAAAGAGAAAAAATAAATCAGCCTCATTCCTGGGTAATTGAATCCCTTTCCAGCTTGAATTGTAAAAACTTTGAAAATGGAAAAAAATAAGTGAACCAGGGAGGAAGTTATTGCTATGATAAAATAAAGATACAAACCTATATGCAAATACAGTATGAGAAAAAAAAAGGAACTTTGATGCTTTAAGTGCTCTTAGTGAGATTCTGATGGAACTAAGTGGAGCTTGACAGCTCCAGAGTCAAGTTCTGGTTTCCATGTGGAGGTGTGGGGTTTTGTCAGTCTGGATCAGCTGTCCTGGCTGTGTCCCCTCCCAACTCCTTGTGCACCCCCAGCCCACTCACTGGTGGGGTGGTGTGAGGAGCAGCGAAGGCCTTGGCTCTGTGTAAGCACTGCTCAGCAGGAACGAAAACATCCCTGTGTCATCAACACTGTTTTCAGAACAAATCCAGAACATAGCCACATACCAGCTACTATGAAGAAAATTAACTCTGTCACAGCCAAAACCAGCACATAAGGTAAAAAGCTAAAAGGTGGAGAACCAAGTTCAATAGAATAAAAAACGTAGGCAGATGGGGTTATCGCTGCTTCCTAAAGCAGAGGTCACTGAGAGACTGCTTTGGGTGGGGATAAGAAGATACCTGGGTTTTAGTCCAAAGAACACTTGATGTAAAATATTTAAACGTGCAGTTACATCATAAAGCTATAGATTTCAGTAGATGTACTTTTAATGATTTTTTTTAGCAAAACAAGGCAAATAATAGAGCTTTGACACTTAAAAATGGAGAAGCTGTTTATATTGATGATTTTCAGGGACAGTTCCTTTCACAGAACAACACAAAAGCTGCTATGACAGCCTTTTTATAGAAGCGTGTGTCTGTGAGACAAAATCTTTAGACAAAAGTCTATGTGATTATAGGCAGCTAGACAAAACTGAGTAGTGAATCATTCACAAGATAAGCTCAACACATGGGAAATGTTTTACCCTGAAGTGTACCGAATAGCTAGATGATAGAATTGCGGAATACCATAAGATTGGACATGCTAACATGAATGAAAAGGGAAAAAAAGGAAATAAATTTATGACAAATATCAAAAGAAACAGAACTTAATTTATGTAAAAAAAAAAAAAAGATATTTAAGCTAGAAAGTAAAAAGAATGACTAAAAATGCCAGAAAAAGGAATTCAGAAGAAAACCATTTTCTATTTCTATCCCAAAGGCTGTACTATCAAGCAGCACTAGTAGTTTTTATTGAAGATTCAGCAGAGCACCAGCTCATAGTTATGGAACTGAGCACAAACACATGAAGATCATTCTACCTGAAAACAAACCCAAAAGTCTCCATAGAGGGTATTTTTTTTAAAAAAAGTGCTTCAAGATGTGGGTGCAAAACTAAAAATGCTGGTATGTACAAAAGTGTCTGAGATTGGTACTGAACTATGTCAATTTGTGTCAGCATTACAATGCCATGTTATCTTTGCTCCTTCACTAGCCCCTTAGACCCATTTTCTGTCTTCTGAAGTTCCATTAGCAGAAAGTTAAACCTGAATAAATGCAATATTCCTACTCTTACATTATGGGGCAAAGACATGACCTCGGTGATTTCAAAATTTTACATGGAGCTTTGGCAAGGCTGTCGTAATGCTAAAATACGAACAGAAGAGACCTCGCAGGTGCATACCATCTACATAATATGAGACAGATAAAGACAAAAGTGGGGTGTCGTGATAACATGATTTCAGGATGCAGAGATGACTGGCACAGAAAACAGTTAGTAAGTGATGTGCAAACAGTACATCAAAAGGCAGTTTTACAGAGGAAAATTAAGAAAACTGTCAGAGGAAAAACCACAAAGGTGCTTATTTCTATGTAACTACCAACTGCTGGTGAAAGTGTGAAAAGGAACGATTGAAAGATAACTGCTGATTTCCCATGATAAGCTCTGAAACCAAAGACCAGACTCCTCATGTTAGACAAAGAGGAAAGCAGAAAATAATGGGCAGGAAAACATCCCCTGTAGCTGCATTCAAGATAGGCACTTACGGGTAAAGACAGCATTTGTCAAGAGTAATGAAAAGCTGGAATAATTGATCCAGGGCTGCAAAGACCCTGAGATTTTTACTTTCACATTCACCATGGAAGTGAGAATTTAGTGATATTTCTAAGAAGAAAATAATTGTTTGCAATAATGTGTCTGACTGATAAATTGCTTTACAGAAGCACCAAGAGAGAAAACCAAGACAATAGGAGTGAATGTGAGAGCTGTTCATGCCATGCTGAGCCCAAGGCGAGTGCAAGTTACCATTGTGGAAATATCAGAAAGACTGCCTGAGCTTTTGGTTTGAAGGCAAAGCAGCAGGCTGTGAATGGAGGGAGAGGCCAGTTGGTACAGAGATGGTGGCTGTGTTTGTGCATCAGGTAAGATCAGGAAGGAGAACTAAAGGGTGGCAGTCAAGATTTTTGTGGAAGAAGAAGAAAGTAATGATGAAGACCAGTAAAAGACTCACTGAATTCATACTACAGGGGTACTTAAACATGGAAAGGGCAGAAAGAGGGAAGCACAGGGCTGGCAGATACTTGACACATCGAGGAAAGAAGATAAAAATATTGCCTCTGGGATTTAAGTAGAGAAAAATGCTGAAAAAGAATACATTGCAGGTAGGGAAGAATTACAGATGGTAGAGATTTAGAGACAAGGAGAGAAGGAAAATGAGATAAAGCATCCATGTTTTCTGGATGCTTTAAAGATGCTTAACATTGAAGCATCTATGGTTCATTTTATACTGTGAGTTGAAAGACAGAGAGCAAAAAGCTGAAGAGGACACCAAGGGAAACAGTCAAATCATAGCTGATGAAAGATAATGGAACTAGCAGAAAAGAGGGTTAGATGCTAAAACAGGCAAGGCATGGCTTGAAGCAAGAAATCTTTAGCAGGAAAGTGGTAAAAAAAAGTGGAAGAAGCACAAAAAGGGCTATATGTCATATTACTCTGCGTTCTTAAGTTACTCAAAACCAAACAGGAACAATAGGATTCAGGTTATTCTGGAGACAAGAAGCTAGCCAGAGCTGACTACTCAACTGGTAGTACTCCAAACTATGGTCATCCATAATGATAAGTATAAATGAAAGACCTTGCCTTTGTATTGAACAGCCAGCTCAGAGCTGTTTGTGTTTTCCATACAAATGGTGATCCCTTAAAGCCTTTCTGCTACGCTATATATCACACCAATTAATCTTTTAATTTTTCATTCATTATTATATCACCATAAGCACTTGTGTCACTATGAGGATCTGCCATATGGTGTAGCTTTGGCACCAGCTGTTTTTCCAGTTATTAATAGATAAGGATCTGAAAAGTCTTCCAGTAAGATGCATACAGATGATTTAATGGCTGCTGAAGTAGGGCTAACAAACTTATTCAAAATTTGATGCAGTTCTAAAATATTTGGATGAGTATGAAAAGGTCATTTAAAGGAGGTGGTTTGTGGTTGGTTTGTTTTTTGTGTTTTTTTTTTTTTTTTTTTAGAAAACTGATTAATATTATTGTTAGATCTGCAAAAAATAGAAGCAACCCACTTGTGTCTGCCCTCCATGATGCTCTAAGAAAACCTAAAAAGGGAACAGGACAAAAGGCCAAGAGAGGCAATTCTAACTATGTATTGGGACATCTTGGTAATCGTGACCAACAGAGTTAGATGATCCAAAGGGAGGTCTGGAAAGAACATTTTATGGATCACTGTCCTGCTACATGTGATAGTTCAATGCTGTACCATTAGTAAACTTTAAATACAGAGTTCAGGGCAATTTGGAGCACTCTGCAAAATTCCAGACTCCCTTCCCCCATCTCTTTTATTAGTGTGTGTATATGTGTGTGAGACAGTCACACAACAAAACCAAAAGGCATTTTGACACTTCAGAAAGTAAAAAATGGAGAGGAAGAGTTAAGAGTTAGAAAAATCAGCAGCTATTTTGGTGCTGCAAGTTGACTTAGATAAAAGCAAACAGTTAAATAGAATTCAATTCAATTCAAACAGACAGTTTTGACATTTAAATGAAATTTCCAAAGCATGTACTGTGGTTAAACAACGAGTATGGCTAGCTTCCAGATACATATGGTAATTGTGAGGAAGCAGTTTTATTGATGACAATCAAAGCTGGCAAAAGAATTTTGGGCCCATGAACACAAGAAAAAGCCAGGGCCCTTTGCATAAGCTATATCAGCTTCTCTCTTCATTTAATAACTTTTCCTTTTCCCTACTTTCCATCTATGTCTTTCTGTAACACTCCCTAACTTTCCTTCTAAATGCTCCTCTCCTTGATTGCATCCTCTCCTTGATTGATTGTTTCAATCTCCCCTTTCCACATCATTCTCTTTCCATCATGCTTCCACTCTAACCTTAATCATTCGGTGATATGCAGATACACTAGAAAAATACTGTGATAACAATCTTGCAAAGATCAGCTGAATCTCCTTGTAATCTCTGTACTTGATGGAGTTACAAATACAAATTTAACAACAGCAATCAATAGGACAGCTGTCAAAAAGAGGGCACCGATTTTTATTTACACCTGAAGGATTTAGTCTGTTTTTAAGTATTGACTGTTCACAAACCATATGTGACAAATGCTTAACGATTGCTAGTATATGAATTTTGCATCATGCCTTTACCAATGTTACAAATAAGTCTCCAAGTGCAGCATAACTAAACAGAAGTCCTGCAAAGTATTTCTTCTCTTCTTGTTCCTTTCTATGATGGCTGTCACCAGTTTCAAATTACACACAGAAGTCAAGTTCAGTATGAGCCCCTATAGTGTAGCAGCTCATTTTAAAAATGGAACAAAACAGGGCAATGTCCAGAACAGTGTTGCTAGGAGCAGTCTGCAATCCAAGTTGGGGAAAGCCAGAACAAAGAGATGAGCCTTTTATCCTACCATAAAGGAGTCCAGACTGGCTCAGATGGATCTCCAGCTGCAGTGAATACCACATTCAAGGGCTCTCTCAACGGAGTGCATCTTGTTCCTGCTAATTCTGCCCACTGAACTGAAAGCCAAATCCTCTTTTCACTGAAAAGAGAGAGGTTTTACCAGAAAGAGCTGTGGGGATGGGGATCAGAAACTTGAACTAAATCCCAAACTGACTTAGCAGCAACTAGAGAGTTGGGCACAAGAAAAAAAAATCTCTTTGGTCTGCCTTGGCTTTGAAGCCTTAAGAGTTTCTAGGCAACTCTACAGCAGTATATAGGTGGAGGGGTTTTTAACTATCTGCTCTGGAAGGGATTAGAACACAATTGTCACTAGTTAGATCTGGAAGAAGGAATCAAGTCTTAGAATCGCCTGGCAATACAGAAAAAACAAATGAGTCAAAAGAAATCCATAATGTTTTGAGATTACTGTCCTACTTCACAGAGAAACAAACATGCCCTCATACAAAAGGAAAGTCAATATCTATGTAATTTCATCCACTTGCTGGCCAATATCACCTCATTCAATTTTAGACTGAACACAAGGCAATCAGTTGTGGCCATCCACTCCTCCTCACTCAAATCGGCAGTAAATGTTTTGACCTTACTCAACAAAGATCGAAGTGCAATATGAATGTTAACAGGAAACACTCTTTTACCAAATTCTGACATTTTCCTGGATATTTTATAACCTATAAAGTGATGCCAGTTGAATTTCAAGAAAGAAGTCTCTTTCTGGAAGTGTTGAATTAGTTTTGATAAAGGGTAACATATAACTTCAATGAAACGAACGGAGATTTAACTAAGAGAACACACTATAAATAAAAACAGGCAGAAATAGTTTCCAGTGTGTCAGTGAATTTAAGGTATTTTATGTAACAGACACTGAA
The DNA here is from genome assembly GCF_011004875.1 of Balearica regulorum gibbericeps. Classification (NCBI taxonomy): domain Eukaryota; kingdom Metazoa; phylum Chordata; class Aves; order Gruiformes; family Gruidae; genus Balearica; species Balearica regulorum. The sequence continues at coordinate 18,198,779 of NC_046220.1, forward strand.
GTTGACACTGGAGGGACTGTTTAAGAGAAATATTTACCTACCATAACTGACCCTTTGAAGAAGATAGCCCAATAAAGCATATACTGCTTATTCTAAAGATGACCTTATGCTTCCCGCATATGACATCCTGGCACTGTTGCTAAGTTTGTTTTTCCTCACAAAATCAGAGAATGATACCATATTGATGCTGTGCAATGTGCATGTAGCTTCTCATGCAAATCCATTCTCAAGCCTCTCTACTGAAGAACAACATTTTAAAATTGAAGATACTCTCTTTTGAATCAAATCAGCCTTTTAAGACTCCAGTTCAATCTGTGATTTTATCTGTACACAATAGCGCTCTCTCACAAGTTATGTTCAGATATTCATCTCCTTTCCCAATTGCTATTAGAAAATAGTTTCAAAATAAAATTTTCTTCACATTTAATTCACAGAGAACTGTAATTTCTAGGTGGGCTGCCAAGGTACAATAGGCATGTACTTAACCTGTGATCAGCCAAATAATAGCACACAGATTATATGAATACATTATAGCTGTTTCAGTTAAAATCAGATCCTTTAGTTGTCCGCCATCACCAACAATTTCATAAAGGGCTATTTGAGCATGTTGTCATGTTCTGCTTGTCAGTGTAAAAACTCAAGTGATCCTTTAATAACTATCAAGGCTTCAGAAGATGGGAAACACCAATATACTCCATTAAAATATCCAGAGAAAGCTGGAGCTTTATTACAGAGTTGTCAGTTTAAAAGATAACTGGATTAAATATATAATAAAGAAAAATCATAGAAAATGTGCAGCAGTCTAGGGAAACATATTTACACACATGTACCTATATGAATGATAGAACATACAGAACAACCTAAGTGCTGAGTCAGGCCTATATTTAAAATCTGAAAATCCATAGGGTAATTTTAGGAGAAAATAAAATTATTAAGTCTGGTAATACCTCAGTATTAAAATAAGAAGTTGAAAACCTCTGAATACCAAGACATAAAAAAGCGAATTTTAAGAATCTTTCTGAAGAGTAACGAAATGCTTCAGAGAGAGAGAGAGAGAGAAGGAGAGAGAGAGAGAACAAGGTATGTACGAATGCATTTTTCCACTCAACTGAAATTCCAATGATTTAATGGTTACTTGAGAAATTATTTACGCAAGGATGGGAGTTGCAAGGTAGGTGAGCCAGCCAGGCTATGTCCAGCTGAAGAAAGGAAGTGTAGTTGCTTCTAATTTGTTCACAGTGCTTACCTACTAGTGCCCCAGCACAACAAAAAGGTGCTTGCTTTCTTCATTTTCTGGGCTGGGTGCTGAGAAATATGAGAACCATGGTATACATTTAATAATTCAATACACTAGTAAGAAATGCCTAGTTAACCACCAACTCTATTCACATGAAAACATTTTTTATTTATAAAATGTGGATAATCTTTTCAATTGTGTAAAATCTTCCCTGGTCATGACTTCTACCTTCCTGAAACTGATAACATGCTTTACCCTGCAGGCAACTGAACACTGCATCACTACTGCCCAGGAAGTTTCCATATAGCCTACAGCCTTCCTACTTTTGTCTTCTTTTCCTTTTGTATTAGCAGTTGCTTGATTCTAACAAATCAATTTTGGACTTTTTTTTTTTTTTTAAATTCAATCCATGTCTAGTAAAAAATGTATGGCTACTTTCAAACCCATGAGGGTTGATATGGTTAGAATGCACACAATGCAAGTAAAACAAAGCAAGGTATTACCTTTTTATTGTGTCAAGATGCTGGAAAGATACACACAGAACATAGCTCTTTTTCAGTCATCTAAATTTTTGATAGATTGTTTCAGTGCATGTTACCAAAAACTCTTATTATACTAATTGTTTTTATTTCTATCCCTAGACTGTCACAACTACAACAATCTGCCACTCAAGATGAAACCTGAAAATTCATGCTATTTAACTCCTTTGCAGTAAGACTAAAGGTATCTTTGTTCTTTAAAGCATTTCTAATGCAGTGCTGCACCACTTTAATTTTTTATAGAAGTGTAAGTGGATTTGAAGCCTTTCAATTGGTAGTGAAAGTTTGTACCTGCTTTCATTTTTATATACATAAAATAATGATCTCATTTATTCTGTGGATGTTACACGTAAATCATGTAAAATACTAGCCTTTCTTTTTGGCAGTTATGCTGAAAATTCAAGGGAAATATTCAGTTTTATCTACTCTCCTCCTCTTGTTGCAGAAAAATATTCTAAGTAGGAGTAGCGCTGGCTAGTATTTTGCAAAATAACTTCTTCCTCTTCTGAAGGAGAGATTATATCTCTAGCTGTTATACTGATTCCATATTGCCTTCTTTCTTTGACTTTAAAACTTGTTTTATGAACAGATTATCCTTAATTTCTAACATTTCTAACAAGATTGCTTTGCAGCATGTTAGAAAACAAAAACAACTGAAACTGTAAACCAATTTAATCTGAATGGTTGTAGCATAATCTGGCAGGAATACAGAAAAGCAGTGCATTAACACCTTCAGCAGAATTTATATTTGCTAGATAGGATGCCCACTCTACAGTTAGTGACTCCATCCTAGCCGAATGTTATGATCTTACTACTTCATTCATTTAGAAATATGCAGCAAATCTTTGAGAAAATAACTTCTCATCATGCTCTATTTCTGAACATAAGTAAGCCACATGCTACTATTTCATGTCTCAAATTTGATAAATTTTAAGAAGCGATGTATCATTTCTGCTTTGAATTTTGACCAATCAGTAACTACTTAATGCCATCCTGAACACAAAAGCTGGAAAATGTAAAGACACCTGATTGCTAGTAGGGGCTTCATAAATAATGAATGATGTAACATCACAAATTATAATGAAACACACTATTTGGTATATAGCAATTAATGAATTTTGCTCCATAAAGAGCTCTAGCAAAAGGGTTGTTTTTACTAGCACAAACAGATCTTTAGTTAGCCTTCGTGATTATTATTAAATGTATGTTAATTTCATCTGGATCCAAACCAAAACCACAGATTGAAACATTGCTAAATTTGGAAAAGTATAGATCTAAAGCATGATCTGGCTGTGGATTTTTCTCCTTTGGACCATTTCTACCATTTACAGAACTGTTGGTTAATAACATGACAAACAAAATATAGGACACTAATGTCTTTTCTAGCTAGTGTCCTGTTTCCTTTGGGTTGAATTTCAAACAGATGGCAGAGGCAACTGGGAAGTTGGCCAGTGAGTACCCTGCAGCTACATTTCCAATAGCTTATGGTCATTTCAGTGGAAAAGGGTGCATGGGAGCTAGGTTTGATGATTAGCTGACAGTCATGGGGTTAAAAAAAGCTCTCAGAACATTCTGCTCTGCAAAGTACAGACTGAACTGGCAGGGATGGCAGCCCTATCCCTCATGCTGTCTTTCATATACGTAGAATATTTCACTGTCCACACTTTTTTAAAAACCACCTACTGCTCTCCTTAAGGAAGAGATGCTGCTGACCACACAATCAGTGGACCTCAAACAAATTTGAACAGTGTTCTCTATGCAGTCTTGTGAAGTTCCCATTTTTTATCAATGAACTAATCCAGTCATTCAGATTTTGAGTCCCTTTCTCAGGTGAGCTTTACTCTACTTCCAGGGTAATCTTGTTGAACCGCTGTTTGGAAGCGGCAAAATTGCTCTTTCCAGGTAAGGGAAACTATTTTATTTTAGGCAAAATGATGACATTGTGATTGCAGAGGTGTTTTTTGTTGGGTTTTTTTTTTTGTTGTTGTTGTTGTTTGGGTTTTTTTAAGAAAAATTTAATATATTAACAAAGACTATATAAAAAACCCAACTCAAACAAATAGAAGAAACACCCAACCAGTTCTTTCCTCCAAAATTTCAGAAAAGATTGAATAAAATCTCACCTGCAGTACCTAATAATGCACTTAATCTAACAGGCTGTGGATAATTAACTCATAAAGACATCCACATGGATACTTGTGTAAACAATATAAACTAATCACCAAGGCATTTATTAACTCCGTAATCCTGATGGAATTTCTGAGAATTGGTATAAATGAAGAAATAAAATGAAGACATTCAGTGTAAATAATACCTGACATGGCAAGAATGAAAGTGTGGAGAGAAAGAAGTGTCTGTTAAAGATCTGAAATCAGAGTTACATCTTCATGAATGCAAAGTGTGTGTATAGATAGATAGATATGAGCATGTGTGTATTTGTATGCACATGTGCGTGCATGTGTAGCTGGTAAAGACTAGAAAGCAGTTTGTGTTCACTTCCTTGAAAGATTTGGATTTGAGCTCAGACAAATTCTACAGAGTTAGCTCAGAACCAGCAGAGACAAACTAGCTGGATGTAGGACTACTATGACAAACCACGTAAGTCTACTTTTGTGCAGAGTTAATACCACACTACACATTTTTGAAAGTATTAATCCACTGTGGCCAAGAGTTTCTATGGCTAACACCTGCTATTCCCATTCTCTGCTGCCTTTGCTAAAAACATTTCTTGCCAATACTGTCACTAAGCTGGTTCTTCATTTCCCCATCCTCCTTCACACACTGATGTTACAAGCAAATACAGTCTGCAGACTACGAGCAAAATATGGTGTAGATGAGTAGCATCTACCCCAGCTTCTGCACAGCACTGCACCACACATGCTGACTGAGCCAAATCTGGCTCCAGCCTCCAGTGCCCATGGGTGCTGGTTCCCTCACGTCATGTGCTAAGATGCCACCGTTGATAGGCAGTTTTACAGGAGAGAAATCTGCCCTATGAATGATTCCTTGAAGTGAAATGAAATTTCATCAAGGTGACCAGCTAGATACTGTTTCAGCTTAATAATGCAAGTTTAAGTCAGCACAGATCTTGGACTGCCTTAAGTGGACTGACTTGGATGTAAGAGGTTTTAATCTCGTTTTAGCAATTTTTTCCTGAAAGTTTGAGTTTACCTACCAGCTTGAGAAAACATTACATTATATGTAACGCTAAATGTGTTCCTTTTTTTTTTTGGAGACCACATAGATGATATTACTTAGGCTTGTTTGTGTGTTTTTTCTTAGGCAATTACTTCATCCTAGACTGCAGAATTTATCACCATAAGTCAGTGCAGAGGAAAAATTAATTTACAGTTACAGAAAAGATTTTAGCACTTTTTTATTTCTCTCTTCTTCTCTCTGTAATAAAAAGAGCACTTAGACTAAACAGAAGAAAATGGAGGAGCCACTTTGAAAAAAGTCATCATACGGAAATATCTTTTTCCCCTCTGCTACCAGTTCCTCCTTGAAGATCCTGGAGTGCATTTCTAGACAACCTGCAGTACTTATGGACAGATTGTTTTAAAAATCACCCAGAGAACAAACTAAAAAGGAAAACAATGTCCTTGACAAGGAAGCAAAATATAACTATTAATGTAACTTGTCTTAAACCAAAGACCCGATACTGAAGCAAAGTAATATTAAACAACATAGGAATAATGGAGTAGCTATCGACTAAGTGCAGCCTATTACACAGGCAGCAAAGTTCACTATATTAGCTATGTTTTAATGTCACCTTTTCCCCTAAGCCTATAAAAAAATATTCTTAGTTTCTTTCAGTTTGTTTTGAGAAGCATTGCTCCCATCCATGAAATAAAAATATTTTATATTTTAGATACCATTATATTTTCATGATGAAATAGGGAAACTAATAATTAGAGTTTTGGTGCAGGAATTACTTCACCTCTGTCTTTTGCAGGATGGATTAAAGACTAAGAGCTCACAAATAAAGAGCAAGGAAAAAAAAAAAAAAAAGAAATTAACTTGAACTTTGTGGGGATTTTTTCCCCCTGAAAGCATTTACAAGTGAAAATTTCCAAACTGATACTGATTTTCAATTGCCCCAGCATTTAAAAAGTACAAGCATCACACAACCAATGTACATTTCTAATAATAATGGATCTAATTCCACACTATGTGTAGATAATTTTGCAATTTCACCAGTAAACATAACTCTTCTACAGCTATTAAGGAACAAGGAACATCTGTTCCTGGCTATAAATCTGTCATGTCACCAGTAAATCCCACCAAGAAGACATTACTAGCATATTACTCCAAAAGCCACAGTTACATACATAAAAACATTGTGTCCTGCAGAACAGCTGCTGTGTCATCTCAAGTTTGTCTAAAACAGAACAGTGTTCTAAGCATACTTACCTTTCTCACTTGGAAGGGCTATATCCTTACACACCTATACATTTCAAGGCAAGAACTCCTATATGGAAGTATTAATCTTCAGACATCATAGAATACTACAAGAAGGTGAATTTTGCTGCCTGAGTAACTCCACTCCAATATTCCTACGCTGTTTAATATCACATCATTTTAATATCAGCTTTTGGTCTAACACGGGTTACATTAATATCTATATTCTGCTTCCATTTTGAGGACATTGTTTTCCTTTTTAGTTTGTTCTCTGGGTAATTTTTAATGCAATGTATCTACAAATTCTGAAGACTGTATGAAAGTGCACTCCAGGATCTTTAAATTATTCTCTTCCAAAAATTAAATACAATGGAACAAAAATCAGATATTCATCTAGGCAATTCATTATATTCCCTCAAGAAAAAGGGGGTTAAGAGAAATTTTTGTCTATTGGGAAGGAAAATAAAAAACAGATAATGTATTACAAAGCCTTATTTCCTGAATTATATTCACACAACACTATATCTGAATAGTTTTTATCTCAATCACTGATTAGGTCAGGGAATGCATTAAAAAAATGTTTCTGTCTGCAATACTTGCTTCATGTGAAAATTTAAAGTGGGTTATGTTTAATGCTATATTTAGAGTGGTGTTATTATGGAGGTTGAACAACTAGTAATCAGATTAATTGGTAGCAAAGAAGATTAAGGTTAGATATTAGAAAAAACTTTATAACTGTAGGATAATTAATGACATGAAAGACTACCTAAGACAGCTGTGTTAAAACACATTTCATGTTTTCAAAAACAGATTAGGCAAGAACCTGCACATGTATATCTCATTCTACCGCAGAGCACAGAGGTGAGCTATATGACCTCCTGAAGTTCTCTTCTGTCGTACATTTCAGTTTCTTACTATTGCTGAAAAACAAGAAACATTCATAGGCCAACAGAGGCTTGTTGTTTACAATACCTTCTGTACACTTGTTTTCCTTTGATTCTGCATAGCAGGGAATGATCTAAAGCGTGTTCCTTTCCTGCACTCTAGTTTGCAGGTATTGCAACTGAAATTCAGGAAACCTACATGTGTCTTGCCCTGCTGAAAAGAGTGTGTATCTCACTGATTCCAAGAGTGATGTTAGTACATGACTGCTAAATTGCCAGAAGATTATGGAAGTATGTTCTAGCATCCATGGTCTGGATACATCTGTGTCATATTTTAAATTACATTTATTTTCAGCTATGGCAATTAGATCTGCAGCTGATTGACTGCTTCTGAAGATGTTTCTGATGTTAGCAGTCATAGAAGTCTGCAATATTGGAATGGGCTGTCTCTGGAAACTATTTATCTTGGAAACATTATTCATAGTTGAGAATGTCTTCTGCGTTCCATATGCAAAAATAAAGAACTACATGATGACTCAATGAGATTGCAAATGCAGCCTTTAGTCCGAGTTTTTGCATTGCAAAATACTATAAATGCAATTTTATAAACTCACAAACCGACTGTGTTTTGATTTATAAGATAATGGTGAAGCTTCTTTTATACCCATATCCCTTTTCTTGGTGGTGTGCATTTGTGAAGGACCCATGTAGATTCTGAAGATTCTCAGAAAAAGAGAAGTGGCAGTATTCAAAAGTTACAGAGAAGTAGCAAGATAGCATGTGCTTAGTTGATGAATTCAAGGTATCCGAGGCCTGTTGGAGATCATGCATGTACAATTTCAATTAACTGCATGTAGACTGACAATCTATTTAGCACTAGCAAAGTGGTTGCAACCTGGCTCTGCCATGAGATTCACCACATACGTGCAAGGCAGAATGACAGCTAAAAACACATGCTCCTGCAACATGGAGATCACAGGTCAACACCCATTTATGGTTCAATATCTTGCAAATAGTTAATAAATATTAATAAAACAATGGTAGTTCCCTGACAATTTTTCTTCTTTTTTCATATTCAAGGTTCCAAGAAGCTGAACTGACAAAGCAGGTATTGTGCATTCAGACGCCTTATGAATCCCTTAGAATGCGTAGGTAGTCTTATAAACCAGAGAAGAGAGACTGCCTTAAAGCCAGCGTACTGAGCAGTGAGCTCTTGGAGCTATCCACTAGGAGTTGCCACCAGGAGGGCTAGCTCTTAAATATCACTTCTCTAGGGGTTTTGTGCCTTAAATTGAAAGACAATGGTCAAGTTCTTCTAATCATGAGGCATAGTTCTCCAGCTTTTTTTTGAATTCTTTCTTTTTCTTTTAAAACCTGAAGAGCATTTCTCAGAGGCAGCTATAGGTAGATGGAGGTGAAGTAGCCTCTCTGATCCAAAGAGAGATTCCTGAAGCCAATATCTCTGTTGCTTTCCCCTATCATTCCCATACAAGCCCCACTCTTTGTTAAGAGCATTTAGTCAGAAGATCTGAATCTTGCTATCTCCTCAACTGGAATGGTTTCAAAATCTTGTCCCCAAAAGTCCCAGCCTGAGTGGGCTGTCAGTCTCTTCATTCTGGGTGAATTGGTAAGCACTAATTGCGTTTTTACCATGACCTTACAGCACTAGGGTGTGGTGCGTTGACCCTGTCTGGAGGCCAGGTGCCCCCCAAAGCTGCTCTATCACTGCCCCTCCTCAGCTGGACAGGGGAGAGAAAATATAACAAAAGGCTCCTGGGTTGAGATAAGGACAGGGAGAGATCACTCATCAGTTACTGTCATGGGCAAAACAGACTCAACTTAGAAAAAAATTCATCTAATTTATTACCAAGCAAAACAGAGTAGAGCAATGAGAAATAAAACCAAATCTTAAAACACCTTCCCCCACCTCTCCCTTCTTCCCAGGCCCAACTTCACTCCCCATTTCTCTCCCTCCTCCCCCCAGCGGCACAGGGGGACGGGGAATGGGGGTTGTGGTCAGTTCATCACACGCTGTCTCTGCTGCTCCTTCCTCCTCAGGGGGAGGACTCCTCGCATTCTGCTCCTGCTCCAGCCTGGGGCCCCTTGCACGGGAGACAGTCCTTCGTGAACTTCTCCAACATGAGTCCTTCCCACAGGCTGCAGTTCTTCACCAACTGCTTCAGCGTGGGTCCCTTCCAGGGGGTGCAGTCCTTCAGGAGCAGACTGCTCCAGTGTGGGTCCCCCACAGGGTCACAAGTCCTGCCAGCAAACCTGCTCTGGCGTGGGTTCTTCTCTCCATGGGGCCACAGGTCCTGCCAGGATCCTGCTCCAGCGTGGGCTTCCCATTGGGTCGCAGCCTCCTTCAGGTGCCTCCACCTGCTCTCGTGTGGGGTCCTCCATGGGCTGCAGGTGGATATCTGCTCCACCATGGACCTCCATGGGCTGCAGGGGGACAGCCTGCCTCACCATGGTCTTCTCCAGGGGCTGCAGGGGGATCTCTGCTCCGGCGCCTGGAGCACCTTCTCCCCTTTCTTCTTCACTGGCCTTGGTGTCTGCAGAGCTGTTTCTCTCACATCTTCTCACTCCTCTCTCTGGCTGCAAAAAAAAATGCTTCTAAGTTTTGGTGTTGTTTTTACTTCTTAACTCTGTTATCACAGAGGCACTATGACCATTGCTAACAGGCTTGGTGTTGGCCAGCAGTGGGTCCGTCTTGGAGCTGGCTGGCATTGGCTCTGTCAGACACAGGGGAAGCTTCTAGCAGCTTCTCGCAGAAACCACCCCTGTAGCCATCCTGCTACCAAAACCTTGCCATGCAAACCCAAAACATGAGGCTGTCACTAGAAAGAGGCTGGGTTCCCACTGCTGGGAGGTTTCTGACAACTGCTTAAGATATATTTCATTGCCTGTATTCTCTTTTCCCAGTTCTTGTTGACAAGGTTTCCGGGGAGAGGAACACAGCCCGGTGCTGTATCAGCTGCAGTGTGTCATGTCATCGAACAACTGAAGGAAAGACGACAACCCTCAACAAGTAGGTTATTCTGAATTCTTGTCAGCTGCCAATATACATCATGATCAGAGATCAATTAGGCTTGGACAGAGCTTCAAGATGATAGCCAACAACTCATCATGAGTTTTTTTCTTACTTCAAATAATTGGCATAACAGGCACACCAGTTTCAAATGAAATAGGTCACAGCCAGACAATCTGGCGTATGGTATGATCAATTTTAGTACGGTCCTTATAAGCACCAAGTGTTCCCCTCCTGGAGCCACTGCACATGCCAAAGCAGTAAGTGCTTAACACTGTTGAGAGGGAGATATTAATGTCCCTGATTTAATCAGTCATTGATTTCTTCATCAAATGCCTCAATTCTTCTAGTCTTTCCAGCTTAACTTTGCTTTTGCAGTTTTTGCTTCTCAAACCAGAAACGATCTTTTTTCTAATGCAAGATCTACCGTTTGGCAGCGTATGAAGCACAGGCCTCTGCACCTGTTTAAATAAAGGATTTGCAGAGTGGAAAAATAACTTTCACACCCTCGTGTCTGGGTCACCGACTGGCACCAGGAACAAAACTGGTTCTGTTCTCTATGCTAAGTGTAGTAAAAATTGAGCTGCAATATGCTCCTGTTTTAATATATACATTGAAGGTGTGATAAGTCTCACAGAAGATTCCTGTTCTCATTCATGACAGAAATCCTTTTAAGATCTCCCTGTGCCCTCCTCTCCCTCTCTTTTTTTAAAGTAAAGGACTACTCTCACTTTGACTAAGGTAAAAAACACTTAACACATTTTCAAAACTTTTCTCCGATGCATTTTTCAGAGTTTTTTTCAGTTATTAAAGTTTTTAAGCTTTTTCTAGAAATAAGGAAAAATACTTGAGCCAGGGAAGGAAGAGAAATATCTCCAGTGAATTGTGCCAAAATTAGAGCTTCAAATTCCATTCACATTTTACTTCCTTCAAAATCAGTAGCCTGACAGCTTTTGGTTTGACTCTCTTTCCTCCTTTAGATGTACCTCCTCAGAGATGTTTATAGATACATACTGCAGGACGGTGTACTGGGCACCCAACCAACCACTGAGATAAACATGGGCAGCTCATCTCAAAGCGGAATATCCTATTGTGCTAGAAAAGGATGGGAAGAATTTCCAGATTCTCTTCAAAGGAGAGCAGATAATGAATTCAGGAAATGGAGAGAAAGTGTTTCAAAGATCAGTGCAAAAGCTCAATGGATCAGTCTTAAATATATAAGCTGACCAGAGGCTTCATTTACCAGCTACAGTAAGACTGGCAGCACCCCTCTTCTTTCAGCAGATGGACAAAAGAAGTAACACTACTCATCTGCAATTGTTATGCCTGAGTCTGAGGTTCATCAGAGTGAGGTGTTCACTGCCATGATGATCTTACGTGATCATCACTGCTATGGTGAGCTTACATAAGCTTACTACGTATAGAAGAACCTAAAATGAATTAGGGTATCTGTGAGACTGATTCAAACAAAGAAGAAAGTGAAAACCAACCAAACAAGAAATGATCAAGAGAGAAGAATTACCCTGGGAGGAAAGGTTAAGAAAATTAAAATGGCTACCCTGCCTAATGATTAGCTAGAGAGACCATAATACTTGTGTACAAATATTTGAAAAGTATTACGTGCAGAGGAATAGTACAGATTTGGGGGAACAGAGAGAATAAATAAAACTTACTGGATAAATATGAAGAACATATTTGGGCAGGGTATTAGCTTTCTTCATTAAAGCTTAGTCATTTGATGTTTTTTTGTCAGTATCATGCACAGATTTACTAGAGGACAGATAAGAGTGGTGGTTACAAATCTGTCGGATGAAGCATATACAATTTGTAAGTGGATTGAAACTGGAATAAATCAGCTGCATTGGGGTGGAGAGCAGAAAGACCTTGAATCATGGTCTCTGCAGTCTGACCCCCTAATGAAGCAGGTTTTTGCCAGTTATGTGAATAGCTAGCCATCTTGCTTTATCACAATTCCACAAACAGCAGTTGAAAATGTGTTTTGGATTAAACTGAAAACTTCACTTTGTTGCAAGTTTTTATTTTTTAAAACTTCTATTTCAAATTACTTAAAACAGATGAATTGTAAAAAGACGCTTTGTTTTTCAACTGAGATTATACCATTTTGTTTTGAAAAGATTGAAAAGAAGCATGGAGAAGTTTTTTTAGGCTTCCTTCCCTTGCTGACATAGCTTGACAGAACTGACATGCACTTAATGTTTCCATGAACTTGAATCTGCATTTTTTCAGTAAAGGTAGTTTTAGCTGAAAAAATGTTGGGGCTTATAAAAAGAAAAACAAACCAAGTTTTTGATCCATTGGAGAACATGTTTTTTCTCACTGACATCTTACACTGAACTGCCTCTCTATCAGTATCTGGCAGTTTTCTGGCTGTTCTTACAGTGCAGACCCTGCTGCTTACCTGCAGTTCTGGCCTGCAGTTCCACAAAGCCCACTTCCATAAGGTTTTTACACATGCTGCTGTTCCTGTGGTGGATGGTGGTTGTTTCACCACAAGGCAAAGTAGAGTCTCCTATGTACTGCAGAAAGCGATGCCATTCTGGCAAAATGGAAAGAAGGGGATGACTTTTCTATCTTTCTATCTCTAATTTCTGTTGCTAGCGTCCCACCTGAAAATAAAAGTAAATCATACTGGTAGTAGATCAAATAATCTAATAGCAAAAGGGTCTCCACAGGAAGCAATATTTCCTAATAGGTAGCATACATTGTGATCCCCCAAGTAAAGCCAGATCAAATGAGTAAATCCGAATCAACAAGGAAACGTCAAAAGCACATTGAATTGCGCCTTAGAAATTGCTATTTCCACATAAATGTCATTTCTAAACAAAAAACATCAGTTGCTTCATTAAGATTTTCCAAGTTTTATATGTTACAATGGCTTCAATCTCTTAAAATCCCAAACAGTTTACCGCTTAAAGTTTTCTTTTTCAGTGTACAGTTTTGAAGTAACACTGAGTTAAAGAAGATTTCAGTACATTCAATCACCATAGCTGATGATCATCCATCTTTAAAGAACACGCATGTGTGCATCTTGTTAATAGAAACAAGTGAATTATACATGACAATTAGAGAACAAACCATTGTTTATGACTGAATAGATCATAAGAACCAAGACCAATGCTAAAAATCATATTAGGGCAATTTACCAGGACATTTGTTCCTGTCAGACATAGTGCATGTGCAAGGTGTTAGCTCTTCAGTGATACACATTTTATCAGTAGAAGCAGAAGTAAGATTTGCTTACAGAAATGATTAAATGATTAGTTAATAAACTTAGAAAAATTAAATTGTAAACTACAGAACTGGATGTCCAAACAAAAACTTGGTAACTGAGGAGCTATTATTTAAGTGTTTTCACATGCAATAGCCAAGAAGAGAATGGTTTAAATGACTTTTCCAGCAGATTTCAAAATGTTCAAAACATTAAAGTATGAAGATGTAGTGAGATAGAATACACGGATCAGTCCTCTTCTCTGTTACTCTTAATTGCTTTCATATTGTCCGTCATTTCTATTGTCTTCATTTAACAATGCTATAACATTTAACTTGGGGTGGAGAATCTGACTGTTGGAAAGTGACAATAAAAATAAAAAGCAGATGGAAACTCAAGTTTCAAATTAAACACATTTGGAAAGATTGAGCATCTTCCTTCACCTGTAGTACCTTGTCCTCAGTAAAAAGGCAAACATATGTTAGTGGTCATCCAGAATAAGACTCAATTCACAGATATGTTCCTTGTCTGCATGCACCACAGTAGTAGCAATTAGCAGGAGGAGGGGAGAAAGGATTGATGAAAATTTGGTGTTAATTAAGGAATTCTCAGAGGAACATGTCCCAAAGCCAAAGAAATGTTAAGCCAAGTCTGTGGTTGTGGCAACTTGATATAGATCTATTGAAGTCAGAGACACAATACTAATTGATACCAGTTGAATAGTTGCCTTATGAAGTTAAAGAAAATATCACTAACAATCATAATTATAAAATATCTGAGTCCAAAATAAGCTTTATAGCAGTAGATGTGTAAGGGCAAATTTCAAATGTGGAGCAATTACCCCAGAAGTGAGACCTAGAGGGAACATCTCCAGCAAGCTGTGTCAGTGTTAAGGACTGAAAGGAATGAAGCAGGGAACAAATGTGCATACCTCATCACTACGCATCCCCAGATGAAAATTAGCACCAGTAGTGTGGATTTTTTTGTCCTTTAGACACTGTTGTCACTACAACAGCAATGCAATGTCTTCATTTCTATGTGGAAAGGGTCAGTAAAGTGGACAGGGAAGAAGGGATGCAGGAATTAGCACATACATGAGAATATCTGATTGATAAAGTAATCTGACACTCCCCTGTCTGTCTGCGTCCGTCCCCCCCTCCCCCCTTCGCAAATAAAACCAAACCAAATCACATCAAACGAAAAAACCCCACAAAAACCCCAAACAAAACCCCCCCAAACCAGGGATGTTTACCTGAGAAAATAATTTCTACTGAACAGATCATTCTAAGTGAGATAGATGGAGGGCAAAGAAGGGAGAAAATGAGAATAAAATGCATCAGGAGCCAAAAACGTCTTATATATCTTTATATTAATTCTACCAAATTTCATTTTTGCATCAGAAATAGATCAAAGTCTGCAAAACCCATCCAAGTGATAGTATTTTATAAGTTTGCATGGGTGTACATGCAGGACCATTCCTTTCAGAGGTCTGAGGACACTCAGGATACTGCCTCACAGAAGATGAAATAACATCACTCAGCTGTTCATGTGAGTTAAATAGTAAAAGGCAATGATAACATATAATGGTGTAACATATAATGGTAACATTTTAGGTATATGGGAAGGAATTTTGGATTGCATCTTTCATAACATTCAGCAGTCAGATGACATAAGTGACCTTTTTTCTACACATCAGATCTACTCACAATGAAACAGACAGAAGGTAAGTAACAGGAAAAACCAGTTGTATTTGTGCCAACAGCTTTCTCTTAGTGTAAAAATGGATTGAGGAAGAAATCAGAGCTGGTGAGGAAATAACAGACTAAGATTGCAGAGGCAGTCCAACATTCGGAGAAATGACAGGCTGCAGAAAGCCATTTGACTGCGGTCCGTCTCCCAGTTAAGTTCAGCTGCGATTGATTGCCACTTCAATGTATTTCCACACTGTTGTGTCATTCTATTTAATTAATAATTTCAGAGTCTGTGAATATTACAAAGTACAAAGAAACTAATGACTTCTGGCCACCTAAAGTGGAAAGGTAGTATTTCTAGACATTTCAAACTAGATGTTAAGTTGCATATTGATTTGGTTATTTCCAAGAGACTAAAAAGACAGGAAAATTTTTTCCTCCCATCCAAGTCTTCACCGGTTTGACCAGCTCCAGAGTAACTTACAACTGACTCAGATCTTGGTGACTAGCATTTTAGCAGAATGCTTAAAAGTGCCATTCTGAATAGTTCTGAGAGGAGGACAGATTTCATAGTTTTGAAATGGCAAAAGAAAATTAAGCAAGTCTCTACAATGACCACATGTGTACCTGGGGAGGAGGCTGTGAGGACTGTGGGATTGTTACAGCAATGCTAATGAATAACTGACTCTCTGGTGTGGAAAACCTGACAACTGTCCCACACCAGCAAGTAGCCTTCTGCGAACATCCTTATTTTCTGGGATACAGGTTTTCTTTTTGTTAAGGAGTAAAGAAAAAAATTCAGAAAGGGTCATATGACCTACAGCCAGTCCTGACTACTGCACACAACATTCAGCAGTCAGAGGACAGAAGTGACCTTTTTTTTGATTTTCTTTGGATGAGTAGAAAAAAAACATTCATTTGAATATATCCAAACAATAAAAAATACATGTGCTGCTCTAGGAAATGGCTGAAACATGGTTCATGTCTTCTGAGGCTTCATGTAATTGTACAGTAAGCAGAAATCATCACAAAAAATCAGACTTATGGAAAATTTGCCACCCTTTTGTAACTAGGATTAACATAGGGCAAAACACTGTGGGTTGTTGTTTTGTTTTGTTTTGTTTTTTTTTAAAGTTAATTTATCAAAATATACCGATATATTCTTAGCATTTCCCAGTTGCAATGAAATGAAACTGAGTTTAAAATATTTGCCACTGAAATTTAACTGAGACTGCACTGCCTCCCATTTAGATTTACCCCACAATGTTTTGATGATATTACTACATCCTTAACTTTGCTTGGTCTTTTCCTCTTACCCCTAGAATTATATATACTTTTGAAACAAAGTAGGAATTTTGCAATGAAAAATCTAAATGTTTTATTATGAAACAATGCACCTCAAACCTTATCTTTTTTGGTTGTTGTTTTTAATGAATTCAACACAGATTTGATAGAAAACTTTACAAAATCCTTTAATTTGCATGTGTGTATCACATTTTAAATCACATTTAAAAACCAGGTTGCAATTACAGCCAATCAGAGAGTTTTGGATCTCTTACTTAAGAGATGAGACCAGATGTCTATTGTTTATAGTCACTCCAATGTCCCACCCTCACAGGCATATGTGCTCTGAGCAGAGTCTTAAGAAAACTTTAGTCCCAACTGTTTCTTTTCTCCCATGTCCCTCCCTTCCCCACAATTTTGGGATTTTATGCATTCACATTCTCCAATCATTTCTTGTTTGTCTTCCAATTCTTTAAAACGACATCTGTGACGGTTTCTCTGGCTTGTATCTTCAACTCATCCTCATGTCCTTTGCGTCTGAGGGAGGATATGCCTCCTTCAACTTCACCATCACTTTTTCCAACAGATGCATCTAATGATATGTCCTAAATTTATTCTTGTCTTCATCAGGAGATTCTACTATGACTGCCTCAGGCCTCACTGGTATTTCCACAGGGACTGAACATGACCTGTGACTCATCAGGCTGAGAGGTAGTGTTCCTGTTTCTCTTCAGAATTTTGGAAATAAATAAGCTGCATGCCTGAAGAACTACCTGCTTGATTTCCTTTCCAGATTTCCTAAAAGGTTGTTATTATGACATGTCTTCCATGGAGGACATCTCTCCATGAACTTTGTTATACAGAAAGCTAATGGTTTTAAGTTACAAATCTTAAAAAAACCCATCAAGATTATATGTAACTTTTTTTTTTTCCTTTGAAATGCCTTTAGTATTTAATAAAATGGCATCATTTGTTGTAACACTTTCCAAAGCATGGCTCATCTCTGCAATCATTTATGCTGGTTCTCTCTTTTCAGTGTCAGCTGCCAAATTTGCTTATATAGGCATTAATTTGCTTCCAAGTCAATCAAATTTCTCTACAAGTGTTCAGTCCTCTTTATGAATGCAGTATCACGATGCTATTTCCCTCATATTCTTTAAAAATGCAGTGTTAATGATCATTAATTTTTACTAAATATTTTTTATTATTTTCTCCTTTTAACTTTTAAAGCCATGGCATGCTCTCCTTTACTGATAAAGATGTTTCTTCTGCTGCCAATTTCAGCATCTCCTTTTGCGTTTTTGGTCACCTTAGGTCTTCTTTTGCCTTTTTGTCCACAGGATACTGCAGCTGGTGATCTTACTTTTGCTGATCTCACTTCAGTGTTCTCTATGCCCTACATCAAGGCCACTATGTTCTCTAGGTGTCTGTAAGTCATTATTACTATTTAACTGTTTTTTCCATATTGGTGCCCAGAAATCAATCAGACTTTGCATCATTTATGCCTGGCACAGTATTAAACACACAAGAGCTTCATATACGCAACATCTTCTGTAGTTAGTATCTATAATAATTGCAACACAAGTACTTTTGCATTCATGTTAATTATATGCATACACAAATCACTTTGTATTGAACAGATCTGCATATATATAACTGTTTTGTGTATCTATTCATGTGCCAATTTCATGATATATCTGCATTTCATTATTAATACTATGTATTCTATGTTAATATGAATATAATTTCCATATGGTATCTGCAATTTCCCAGCTCAAGCTATTTGGCTAACTTAATCTTAAACATTTCTCAGCTGACACAGAATGGTTCTTCACCAAAATAGCTAGAAATTCTGAGCAGCTGGCTAGTGTGCAGAGAAAAACATTGACTGCTGAGAGTCTGTATGAAGAGCTGCCTTGGAAACATGTGAAAGACATGAAGTTTTAATCCTGTGGCTAATACACAGCCATAGTGGGTGTCAGTGCTAATCTCCGTCCCAAATTTGCAAATAGTTTTACAGGAAAATGTTTTTGCACATGTACCATTTTTCAGCCACATTCAGAAATTCATTAAATATTCCATGAATTCTTTTAAGCCTTTCAGAAAAATTTAGACTATTCCATGAAGAAAAGTTATGTCGCAGACACATCATTCTTATCTGACAAAGGCTAGACATCCATAGCTGGTTTCTTCTGTCAGATCTTTATAGACTTCTTGCTAGTTCTTATATGACTAAGAATGCACCAGGATCACAGGTCAGAACAGCGCTATGATATGGGGAGGCTGACACCCCAAAAGTATCATTTCATTGTGTTAATGTAAAGGACAAAGAGCAGCCTGTTCTGTCTACAAATAGAGTGAAGCCACAATCAACAACTCAGATTTACAGACTTTTAAAGGGTTCTAGAAATTGCTAAAAAATTCCAATAGAGTAAAAAAGCAGAGAGTTATTCTTTACACAGTTAGAAAAGTCAATGACTTAGTATCAAAGCCTCAAAGCTGAGAGTAATTCAAAGTAATTTAGACTCCTATGTTTACATGGCAAAACATACTTTTTAATCTTATCAGGACAATACATATGTGCTTACGCGGTACGAGTCCTGGATTAATCAGAAACACACTATTTCCTAATGCCCCAAGGCAGTATCTAGGACCTACAATGGGCAAGATTATCATTCATATATTCTGCATATCAATATTAACAATTCATATTTTAATACCTTACAGTGTCTTAGCAAGTTTCTGTGCCATTGTATTAGCTTAGCACAATGCTGTGTGAGACAGGACTCTTCCCATCAATACTTTTATTATACTGCTGCACTAGACAGATACAGGAGTAAGCTGCTTATACAGTGTGTAGTCATATCAAGCTAATATTTTGATAGTAAGTTAGTCAAGCATTATGCAAATATGATTCACTGTGTTGACAACAAATGGTAACACAGTAAATGGTTCGCTTGAACGGAACCACCCACTGCACTAAAGTTAGTGTAGGGGTTGCTCCTGGAAGGGTTGTTGGAAGAAGTCTGGAGGAAGTCTGGCTTTATTATTTTGAAAAAGAAGACAGATTTTTCCCATTATAGTTACCACTGTTAGAAAATACCACTGCCTGAAGGGTACACACTGGCTATACATTTGTATACTACTTTAGGAGGCCCAGCCCACTTCTGTCATCACACTATTTCACATCCCAGGAACATCTGCCAATTTTCAACAATGGGTAGGCTTTTCTAGGTGTCTAGGCTAGGATAAACACTGAGAGTTTGTGAAGAATCACTTACTATACCGTAAGTTGTTCGCTGCCAAGACATTGATACTGCTAAGGTGATTTTGGACATGGTACCAGATCATACCTACCAATCCTTCAATGCCACTGAAAGAACATAGTGAATCTAGAGAGTAATAAACATAGCTTGCAAACTACTGCAACACTTCATGAAAATGTGTGTATATAAGAATTATTATGCAAGCTAATTGAGTAGTTAAATATGTTCTTTTTCCTGTTACACTAGCCATTTCCATACTGGGCTGATAAATCATTAAATGTACATTCTCCCTTTCACAAATTAGTTTTAGAAAAGCAGAGATTTAGGCTTCTTCAAAAATACTTGTCTTTCCTCTCCCCCCATTTTTAAGGTATCTAAAGATGCAGCTAAGTGCTTGGCTTACTTATAACCAGAAGTACCGAGCTTTACCTGACCACCTCTATTAATGCTGCATGTGTAAAATGAGCATAAATAGATAAAAAGACTCCTACACTCTTCCCATAGCGATACCATCACAGCAGTCCCACAGCAGACAAGCTTTTTCTGTAGCTGTGGAGGAAGTAGAAGGATATGTTTCACAGGAAACAGAGCCAGAAAACACCCATTTGATCACACTAGATTTTCCACGACAGTGCCACCGGCAGATCCCAACAGCCTTATCTTTTTCCTTAGAATTTTCAGTTCCCCATCCTCCCCTCTGCCAGCTCTCTTTGTTGGTCAGTTGCCTTGCTTGAATACTTGGTGTCCAAAATTGCATTGCTTGCTCTTCCTTGTTTCGGCCTAAGAAATATTCTTATTTGTACTATTACTTTGAAGATATTTTATAAGCTATCATCATACCATTCCCCAAACCCCCCTCACCATGAGACTTCTATCTTCTAGGCTATAAAGTTTTATGCTCTCTGATCTTATGGCATTCTTCAAGAACTGTAAAATCTTTGTTGTTCTTCTGTATATTTTTCATGTTGATCACATAAATACAGAGAGGAATGAGGATTTTTTTCCTAGTGTTTATTCCAATCACCACTTAGGTGACAGGCATGCAGAAAATAGCACAGATACTCTGCACCATTACTTAATAGTAGAGGGAACCATGCCAACTGTTCCCTGGGTGCTGTGCAGTACAACACTTCTCCAGAGAACAAGTGTGTTCTTAAAAACAGATTGCTGATACACATAGACTGGTAGTGTTACATTAAAAAAAAAATCTACCGGAGAAGCAGTTTTTAATAGTTATTTTAGCTGATCTTATAGTCACTTACACACTACAGTTATAGGTTATTCCATTAAGCAAACTGATTGAAAGTATATTTACAAAGGGCTTTTTTTGGATGGTACATATGCCCACACAAGGATTTCTTTAAACACTCACCCAGTGGTGGCTGTAGTTTTTCATAGCTGTGTCATCCAAATGTTAGACCTTCAAAACTACAGGACAACCTTTGTCTGAGCTTATACTTACGTGCCTTTACTATTTTAAGAAACTTGCTCTAGAGATACTGCCTTTCACAATACTGGGACATTTCAGTGAGCATAGGTTTTCTTTTTCCACTACTTTTGCTTCAAATAACTTCACATGCTTCCACCTCCATTAATTGATGCCTTCCCTATGTTACTTTCTAGGACATCTGTGCATAACTTCAGATTTTTAGCCAGAAAAATAGAAGAAAGAAACATGATGAAACCTTGTATGTTTTCAACAGTACGCACCAAAAAGGAAGGGTGGGTGAAAATTTTCCCCTGATACCCTGACACAACATAAGAACTTTTTTAGAATAACATTCAACTTGGCTTCCATCCCAAGAGGGACTTAATCTGTTTCCTTCCAGTGACTTTGGTTGTACTTTCCCAAAGCTAAACAGCAACAGCATGGCTTCCAGACAGAATTTGAACAGCTGATACTGGGGTGTCTCATTACATTTGTAGAACTTCACTGCTTTCAATTTTATTCTGTGGATTGAGCTGTATGAGTGAAAGAAGACTTACCACAGCAGATACCATTATCTTTCATTATCTTCTTATTACAAAAGTAGTATTTTGTAAATTATTTCTTCATATTTATTAATAGAAACTCCTATTAATAGTTCTGAGAATAGCAGTGACCTTTCTTCATCTTATCTGTTAAAAATGTACTTTGAACAATGCCTCCACGCCACAATAACTGTACATAATAACTGCATATAACACATATAACTGGTACTAGAAACCTCAAGTCCAACCCCTCTTCTCCTGCCTAGTAAGCTTTCTTGCATTGCTCAACTCACCAATATATGGATGAGGTTTTGAGTTATTCCTTCTTCTAACACCAAAATACACATCCCTGAGTTTGTGCTTTCCAAGCACCCAGCACCCAAGGCCACAGCACAGCTCTGGATGGTGAACTGGCGCTGCCAAACAAGCTGATGCAGTTCCAGCCTTAGCTTCAGGATGCAGAAAGCCAATTTATTCCCACCGGTGTTGTCCTGACCCCCCTTCAAGTACTTTCTAAAGACAGCTTGGCAGTCTTAGTAGTATTTTTAAGTTGCTAAATAAAGGTTAAGTCTGTCTAAACATATGCTATTCACCACCTCTCATCAAAGCAATTCTGCTTTTTCTACATGACGGCCCAGCATCCTGCTGTGCAAACTATTTACTTTAGTCCAAATCTAGACCCTCAAGCTATGATCAAGCCCATCTGAGTGGCAGTCACAATAAATACTGTTTCACTCATACAGTAACAGGCCCTCTCTTTCAGGGAGCATTTGTGAGCTGTGTCAGCAAATGCAACTTGGTAAGGAGGCATAGTATTGGCTATAAAACACCCTGGGACAGATCTCTGACTGCACCTGAGGAGCTCCAAGATACCCACCGAGAGATGGCAGATGAAAGCCCTCTGCCTTCATCTGTACCCCGCCAAAATCCCAGTGCAAGGCACAGCATCCACAAGGAGCTGGTGTTCAAACCAGCATAAAACAGAAGTAGATACAGCTACTTATTTTACTTTATCTGCTTAGTGAAGCAAAACAAAAAGGCACTGAGGGGAGCAAAAATTGAGCTTACTCACAAAAATAAAACAAAAGCTGCCAAAGGAACAGAAGTTGCAAATAAAGCACAACTGTTTTAGTGCTGATCAGCAGGGTCTGATGCAGCTTATCAGGGAGTGGGGTTGTAATGGTGGTGCGTGTTGTCACACACGCCGTGTGTAGGGTAACGCACCAGCCATTGCCCAAGGAGTGAATTCAGTCATGCTCTGCCTTATGGTTTCTTCCTGGCTATGTGCGAGTGATATAGGGCATGCCACTGTTCTCGCTGGCACCAGGTAGCTGCTAGCACCAATGGAAGGAACCCAATGCTCATGCATGTTCACGTAGGTCCCCCATCCCCCCCCCCCCCCCCCCCCGCCCCCCGCCATCAGATCAGGAGCAGCATCCTTCAGCCACTCTATTCCTCCAGGCAACCTGGGCATATGGCCCAGGATGAGAAGGGAGAGGCTTGTTGTCCTATGAGTGGACATGCACAGGCTGCTGTGTGATCCTGCACAAGTATCTGAACTCACACCATAGATTGACAGGCAAGTCAGTATGCCAATAAAGGGCTTTATGAAAGGTTTCTCTTGTCTGACGCTATTTTCTTAAAATAGCTTTTTTCATATAGAAATGAGCATAAGTAAATATATCAAGCAGCCAAATCCTTTCCTTTCCATTTGAATGGCAAAAACCTTCTTAGTGTATATACATCAAACACTATTAAATCTACTGCTTTGCAGAAAAGGTCAGACTCCAGGGGCTAAATGTGGTTGCCAGAAACAGGTATCCCAGTGCCATTTCAGAAGTTGCATTCAGACAGATCTGCAAGGTTGGCAGATGTGACACAGGACATCTAAGAGACCTGCATTGCTCTGCAGTAGCTGTTGGAAGACAGGATAATTTAAGGCTTCTCAGATGACTATAGACTCCTATGTTTAGGCAACTGGATCCCATCTTAGAGTACTTTGTCAGATAAGTGCAGAGGTAATTATCATATTATCAGGAACAAAAGCAAAACCTGGCACTCCAGTTTGCTGTTCCTCTCATTAACAGTTCACACAGACACATATCTGTGTAAACATATCTATATACACATACGAACATGCATATACATATACTGTAACTATCTGAAAATGACCACAGAAGATTCTGCCCTAGTAATTGGAGCAGAATTGCTTTATTGGTCCTTGAGTCTTACCATCTGTCAAGTGGCTTTACTTGTTGAAGGAAAAATCTAGGCAGACCTCTAGCCTTGAATGGAAAGTGTGAAGAAGCTTCATTCTCTTTTCTAGAGTCTATGAGAAAGAGTCAAAGAGATTTAAAGAATCCCAGAAGCCAGAGAAAACTCAGAAGGATTTTTGATTCCCTCCTTCCCCTCCATGGAAAACCAGAGTTGGTAGGTAAAACATAGTGAGAAACAGGGACAAAAAAACTCAGGGACACAATAAATAGGGTGTAATAGAATACTGATTTTCTACTGTACATACAGAATACAGTGTGTATTTTCTATTACTATTACATGATTAGCTAAGAAAAAAGAAGACATGTTCATATTTTAATTATTTCAGGTAGTTTTTGTTACATAGGAGATCTTTAAAATGAGTTGAACCTGCTGGCCCTCTCTACAAGACTTTTTCTTTACAATGGCACTTTATAATGGGTACTGGTAGCTGTAAATAAAGTAGATTCCACTCTTATATCCAAACAAATGTCAACACTGATGGTAACTGAGCAATTCTTTATGCAAATAACTTTAGACCCTTAGGAAAACACTTTCTAGTTTCAAAAGGAACTGTACTCATTGTTTTGTTCTACCCCCGCAAAGCTGTAGTGTCAAATAGAAATAGGTTGTTGGAATGGCAATCTCACTTGTAGGATACCTATTAGTAGATCCAGAGACCACTGAAAGAGGGTAGGATAGTCAGAAGGAACAAGTAAAACAACACAAAACATTATTTATAGAGAGAATCTCTTTCAGCAAGTAGCTTTGTATTTTAAGACCATAAGACAAAGAAATCCCATTGGTTTCAGCTGACATTCTGCATGTGTATACATTGAGAAACTGATTTGAGTGGTTATTATGGCAATATTGCATGTCCAAACAATCCAGACAATTTTAATAAAGAAAGCTGGCAATGAGGAATTGAACCTGCCTTGGACTGCTTTGTCACAGTAAATTTCTATACCTAACCTGAAGGGTAATCAGATGGCTTTAGCCTTCCGTAATAGATCACTAACATCAGTTTATTAATCTAAATGAGTGACAACAGGTAGCATAGTTTTTCTTTGGTATATTTTAACCTTAGAAAAACTTTTTGCATCACTCAGAGAAATATACTTGGCTATATGTACATACTTGAATAGAATAGCAAGTGGCCACATATTGCCAAATATTTTAAATAATATTCTTTCCATAAAGTGAAGCAAAATATAAAAAAATACCTTTGTGTTCTTTTCCATATTTATATGATCTCAAATTTGTAGAATATATATAGATAGCAAGCATGCTTTAAGAAATGCAAAAACATTGATGCACCAAATATCATTAGTATATTTTAGTAAATGGTGTTTGCTGATGGAACGGATGCATACTAAGATAAAACATGTAAAAATCTCATATAGAAAAAAAGAAATAAATGGTACAAATCCACAAAAGTTTCTCTTTATAAATAAATAACTTTTTGTCTTTCAGGAGATCAAGTATGTCATATTTTGAAATGGCTGACTATCATGCAAAATTTGATGACTCTGTAGGCAATACAGCAAGTGCTTAGCCAATTCTTTGTAACTAAACCATTCTAAATAGTTCCAGTATTTGTTCTAAGCGTGCTTTTGTTCTAAGCAGGATTTTATAATATAAATCAACAAAAGGTTGATTCCAAACATGCTAGAGTACCTGAAACTTTGGATTCCTTTTTTTTTAAAAAAAATTTACAGTCTATCACTAGTACAGAAATGATAAAACAGGTTGCTCTTTTGTGTTTAATTAGAGTTAAGCCTGATCTTAAAACATAATAGTTCATACCTAACTGAAGTGACAGTCAGAATGAAGTCTCAATTGTTACCACTGCCCTAATAATGAAAAGGAAGGTGTAAGTAGGAGGCAGAATCTCTGCTGTGTGAAAGACCACTTACACCTAAAAAGATAAAATAGATGAGAAGTTAGAGAGTACTCAAAATAAGCAAAGTGGCAAGATTAAAAATATCAGTAGAGAAATGTGTTAATTCTGACCAGGATTTCCCAAAGCTTCTGAAGGAATTAAACATCTGGTACCACTACAAAAAAAGGGCAAGTTTAGCGACTAACATTTATAGACAAATAAGTTCTGCTTAGTTTTCATACTGGTACATCTTTCAACTTACATCTAGTGTATTAGACATCTAGTGGTGTCTACAAGTGACCAGAGTGTTTTTCACCAAATGACTGCCATGATTCCTGCCTATTTGTCAGGAAATTTGAACCAGAGCTGCCATATCTTGATCTGTTAATTCCAAGAGGGTAAAAAGTCCACTGGAAAACATTTCCAGTTTGGTAGGAATCAGATTCAACTAAAATGCAGGTCCAAAATGTGAAAATATAGCCAAAATTTTGGATCACATCCAGCAGGAAAGAGAAGGCTATCATCAAAGAAATGAAAGGAAGATGACATTAAGATAGCTGAGTATACAATAATTTCTTGCTTCACTGAGAAGACAATTTGTATCCTAATGATAAAAAACCAGTTTCTTTGGAAAGCAAAATAATATTGTGGAGGGCAAAATGGGGCAAAGGTTCAAACACAACATTTCATTTGATCTGAAATTTAAGGTGAAATCAATAAAAGACCTTAAGCCTCTAAGCATTCAAAGTTTTAATCCAAAAAAGGTAGTCTGTAAAAGGAAATAAAAAATTTAAAAAGACCTAAACTTTAAAAAAGTCCTTGTGATATCAAAACATTTCAGTTTCTCAAAAGGTTTGAATGCACTTTCCACAAAACAAATAATTGCTTATACTGACAAAAACAGTAAAGCTGAACATCAGGACGTAGTTCACAAATTGCTTTGCTGCCATCAGAGCTTACCTGAGTATAAATAGTATTTTACACATTGCTATCACAAAAAGGTCATTCTCAATGTTTAGCGTTCCTCACCAAATGGACAAAATCTTGAAGCTTTTTCTTAATTTTAATCTCAATTGTTCTCTAAGTTACAGGCATCTGCCTGACTGAGACTTGAACAAAATCAGAGACAGAGCCCCAGGCTCACTCACAAATCAGTGGACCTTAACATTTTTAAAAACCACAGCAATCTATTTACTAGCAGCAACAAGCCACACTTGGTCCTTCCAAACTCATCTTGAAGGGATTGATTTTTTAGAAATGTAGCATTTCGTGTTACCATAATGCTTTCTCACCTTACATCTGAGTCAGATTTTAATTCCATGTGTCATGTAGGTTTTCCCAAGTTGTCATAGCTGTGAGGATGGCTTTCATCCATCCATAAGACAAATCAATACTAGCTTTTTGTAGCATCTGGGAAAAATAGAATATTTGGATAAAGGTTTGTTCATAGTTTGACTAAATCGAAGGGATCATATTCCTTTTACAAGTATACAGTATTGCGTGTATAAACATTAAGTTTAATTCATAACACTTCCCCTGCTTTTTTTTTGCTGGTAATACTAGTATTCCCAAATAGATTGTTTTACCCTCACAGAAAAAACTCTGTCAGGAAATAATTTAAGATTAATATTAATTATGTACCTGATAAAGAATATTTGATCAACTCCCACATGGATTTACATTTAGATAAGCAATTGGAATATTGAATTCACTTCTGCTGAACAAAATTAATTAACAAGTTCTTTCTTTTCTGTATTTTATGTCTAGTCTGTGTATATTAAAATATTAATAAAGAATGTCATCTTTTTCTACTATTGACGTTCAAACCTTATTCATTTTGAAGCAATGGAAATTAAATGCAAATGTAGACTGATATATCAGAAACTGAACTTCCCTTATGCAAGACCCTTCTTCTGTTCCCTTTTTCATGAGTGCAGTGGACTACTTTCATGTTTGCCACTGCTTTTGTACATTCCTTTTCCGACATTTTGCATCACACTGCATAGGCAGGATCTCTCTTAGAAAGCTCAGAAGACTTGCTCATAGCAAGGCAAGGCTCACTTCCCATGCTGGTTCTACTTGCTACAGCACTGAACTGCACCACAACTGCCAAGAGCTAAGTTGACTAATGTGATACTGACCATGACGCTAATTAGGGCTGTTGAAGATAATTTGGATTCATCAATGTGAGAGTCAGCATAAGCACATGTGATTTTACCACAATTTGCTCTCACAGTATGGTATGTGATTTGTCCTTGTCTGCCGTCCTGCAGCAGATTTGTCTCTTCACA
This sequence comes from Balearica regulorum gibbericeps, assembly GCF_011004875.1. Lineage (NCBI taxonomy): Eukaryota > Metazoa > Chordata > Aves > Gruiformes > Gruidae > Balearica > Balearica regulorum. Next base: position 18,226,735 of record NC_046220.1, read on the forward strand.
GCTATGCTGGATCTACATTGTACATTGTATACTGTAATTCCTATCAGAAGAAAAACAACAGACTGATTGTCTTTCTTGTCTGAGTATCACAGTTTCTGAACTCAGAAACAAGAGTTGAGTCCTCAGAAAATCCCTAGGATCTGTCAAGCACGTTCTCAGTGATTTAACAGCAGTCAAAGCTTTGTTGGATCTCATTTTTATAATGGTTTAGAACTCTTTGAGTACAGTTACTAGATTAACAGAATAAAGCTGAGAGATCGGTTTTATTTTCTAAGTCTGAAGAGAGAGGATTACTCGAGCAACTGCCTTCTAAAATACTTTTGCATTTGGATGTCCTAGGCTGTACTCCCCCCGCCCCCCGCATTTGCTAGTTAAATTTGCAAAAATAGTTATCCAAATAAGGAAAGTATAGGCAGGTCCTCTAGGACTTATGAAGCCACCTACATCATGAAGCAGAACCCCAATAATCAAGTAGTTCTCAAGGGATACTCAGGAACTAGCTTGTTCATCAGCTCTCTCAATTCTTTGTCATTGCTCAGAATAAGCAGTTAATGATGCAGGAACTTTACTAAATAAATCTCGGCAGAGTTCCTTTCTACTCCCAGCTTCCCTGAGATGATTCCTAGCAGACAATTAGGAAGATGGCTGAAAGCATGTCCTGGTTATCCAGACTTAATATTTCATTCACAGCCCCTGTTCACAAAAGCTGGATCTTGCTGCCAGCCAAAGGAAGAGCACAGGACTGCCTGATAAAACAAGAGTGTTTGCTCTGCATGATTTCTGTAACTAAATTTCTAAAATGAAATGTCTGCTTCTGTGTTTGTTGGTAAGACCAGAAAACAGTATCAACTTTCTGCTTCTGCCGCAGCCTTAATTTCTCCACCCCATAATTAACAATTTTAGTACTTCCTGTAAATTTAGATTCCAACATGAACTAATATCAACTACAAGTTTACAGAGCCAAATGGATTTGAATCCATTCCCAACAGATGGAAGTGCAAATCCTGATAGAATAAAATCTGTTCCCAAACCAGTTGTTCTTCTGCATACTGCATCCGTATATACTACTTGGTCAATCTGGTTGTAGCAAGCTTGGACAAGCTTGGCTTTTGAGGTATCGAAACAAACATTTTTGTGATAAACTGAATTTGGTAGTGTTTGGCTATGCTGGTGCATTAGTATAAAGTTGCTAAATTTCATTTCCAGATTTTGAATGAATTAAGTGGGGTTTTTAATAGGAATTTATTTTGAATTATGTAATTATATTCAGAGTAACACCTCCTCCCTCTTCCCTTGGAAAAATTACAACTACAGTTTCTCCATCACATATTTAATTTACAGACTTCATTTTTTATTCATTTTGGCTAACCAGTGAATATCTGCCATTCCAAGCTATTACCTATAATAAATGGAGCATACATTTAATATCCCATTTTGTATTACAGATATACAATACGCAGTAATATACTAGTAAGCCATTACACCATAAACTTGAAACACATGAAATATTTACTGCTTTCTTTAAAATTATATGTTTGCTCTCAATAGCAAATTAAGTTTGGGTTTGTCTAATTGGAGATCTAATCTATCTGAAGAGTTTTAGAACTGTGGGAGTTTTAGGTTACACAAGGATTTGACAGCACAATATGAAACCCATTGCAGGTTTCCTAATAACACACCCTACACACCTCTTATCTTTTCAAAGACCCATTCATTAACATAAAAGCAAAAATTAGTATTTCCATAAGAAATTGTAGAAGAACTGCCACTTAGCCTGTACCACAGTACCCTTCAATGAGCACCATTCCACAGTTCCCTAAACCCCCCAAATCATTTGGTCTACATATCAATTTTCTACCCAAAAAGTTATTCCATTCTGAAGAATACCCAAAGCATATCTGCATCTGAATGATAAACCAATGAAGTTTCCAAATGTGTAAACCCCATGAAAGAGGCAATACTTTTTCCTTAAGAGAACTAGTGCTTTTCTTTCCAGCATTCTTGTACTACAGTGGGACAGAAGCTGGACTTTCTTTATCATCCATTTCAGCTTCTGACTTGGGTTGTGTTCACAAAATCATCACAAATGAGATACAGTACTCTGGATAGCATTGTATGTATTTTTGACCTTTCTGAAAGCTAAGGAATTTGGACTCAAGCCCTTCTATGTGAAAAGATCAGTATTAGAACTACTAGAGAAACATCTGGAGCCACTACACTGCTTATTTTAACGGTAATTAGTTATAAACTTGGATATGTTAAGCATCATAAAATAAGAATCCTCTCATCTGATCAGCTAATATTTAAAAATCATGTTAATTCTAGTTCATGGATTTTGATATGTGTTTATGAAGTAATTCTGGATGTACCCGGTGATATCACTTGATCAGCTTCAAGTCCCTCAGGCTAAGCAAGACTGACTGCTAACATTTTATTTTTTGTTTTCTCCTTTCTGTTAACTTATACTAATAAAGATGAAGCTATACCAGACTCCTGAAGGATTATTACCTCATAATATTTACAGTCATCCTATAAATGTTTAAGTGTTTTGTAAAATATTCATTTTTCTTAGAAGAGATTTTGTAGTAGAGTAATTAAAAAACCAACCCAACCCAAACCCCCCACCCATTTCTTAAAAGAAATCACAGTCAATCTTTCCATTTATATTTAAAGAACGTTCATTTAGAACCAGATTCATGTTCACAGATTGCCCTTTAATTCAGTATCTTCAAAGACATAGACTTGGAAAACATATTAAAAATCTGTTATTCAAGAAATACACCGCTATAAAGCTCTTTTTTTTTTTTTTTTTTTTTTTTTTTTTTTTTTTTTTTTTTTTTTTACCATAAGCAATGAGAGAGCCTTTTTACTGATTTCAAGCAACTTTGGGTCCAAAATGAGTTTTCAACTGATGAAAACATATCTGAATAGAAGGTGGGAAATCGCTGCACTTGATCTTTGAGACTACATCTTCCACACCCTGTCTTCCCTCACAGTGTCAGCTCTGGTCCAGGAGAGTCAGATACACTTTGTCACCATACACAAAGTGCGTAATGATATTATGCTCACACCTGCCCCTGACATTTTCCACATCAGCAAGGGTAGCTGTCACAGTGAACTTCGCCAAAGAAAGAAAGAAAGAAAGAGACAAAAAAAGACTGAATTTTGATAAATAATAATTTTGATAAATCTACAATTCCTTTTGTGCAGTGATGTTTTAGAAATGTCTTATGGAAGTCTGCATGAGCCCTCAACAGCATTAGGTTTCCTGGACAAGTGGCAAGAAATATTGGTCTCTGGAGTGGGTAATGATCTCACCTTTTCTAACAACAGCTCTGTCAGCTTGCTACATTCTCAAGGAAAAGTCTTGCATCCTGCTTCTGGTGTGGAGGACACAGTGCCACAACATCAGACATGAAAACTTACAATCCTGGAGTCGGTACAGATGACTACTGCTTAACTGTTCAGGACCTTTATAAGACCTGTAGCAATTTAACAAATTGTAGAATTCAAGTCCTTACTCACCCCAAAATTTGAATGTAATCAGTAAGTGCATCCAAAAATATGATGTATGGTATGACACAGAAGTTACGGACGAACTCTAACCCTATATACTTAAACAAATAAGGCTTAGGAGTTCAGGAAAGACAGATTCTGTTTTAAGAAAGGACAGTCAAAAGGAATGATTGAAGGAATTACCACCTTCAAAACAAAATGACCTCTTTCTAAAGCTGAGAGGCATTTTGGGACAGCACAGAAAGCACTGAACATCTGTAAAAATCCATACTTGCTGAATGAATGTGTTTGTTTTCCTTCTGAATGCTGCTGGTCTGTTTTCACACTTACTTCAATTGTAACAATTCATATGGCCTTTCTGCCTCAATTAAAACAGATCATAACATTGAACATGAATTACCAGCTCTTTGGGTAGAAGGGACTTATTAAGGATCCTTTGAAAGGTGAGTTAAGTACGGCTCACACGGCTTGGCAGGCACAGCTGACACCTTAACCTAACAAATCCCTCAAGTACTAACTAGGCTGCCACGTGGTTTGACCAGCCCAAATGTAAGGTACAGATTTGGCAAGGCTCTCCTACTTTTTTCCGAGCTGAGCTTCATGAAAAAATGGCAGATTTCTGTGTGGATCCAGGTCTTTTGCCGTGTCCACAGGACTGCTTTCGCTGCCTACCGCTGTCATCTCTCCCAGGAACAGCATGGGCTCAGCAGAGCTTGTCAGACTGAAATTTAACTTTCAGTGTATTCAAGTGAATGAATCCCAAGGAACCATTTCTGAGTCACGGGTGTTTTACTTTGTGACTGTATAAAGCTGAGGACATCTCCATGGTTGACAGTTTCTTCAGTTGCTTCCTCAGGCTACTCGTTAGGGTGTAACTCAATAACACACCTCAAAGCCCTGTTCACACTGCAGCAGGACACCTTAACAGAACTTGAATGAGTGATCAGCATGCTGGATTACTTTGATCACCTCTGGCAAAGACATATGCCCCAGACCACAGGAGTGTCCCCTTTGGGAGCAATGCCCCACGCCTTGACAGGAGACATTGCCACATGGTGTCCACTGAAGGAGGGGTGATAGCTACAGTCAGAAAAGAATGCTCTAGGGCCTCACAGGTCTTGCATGGGTGTCAGACACAGGCTAGGTGTGCGACAGCCTGAGTCTTTGGAAGCCAGGAATAAACAAAACACCTTTCAATTGACATGCATACAGCAAGTAGTGTCAACCCCATTGGCAGGGACCATACCGTTGCCTCCAGACAGGCCAGGTAAGAGGTCTCCCACTTGCTTCATATTGGCAATCATGATGAACCCCATAAAGGCAGGGTTAAAAAGTGCAGGTGCCTTCTGCCTTCCACTCTGTGGGAAACGAGATGTTTCTTCCTTTCCTCTCACTCCTGTGGATATGGCCATAAGCTGCACAGGAATCTCCTTATGAAGAAAGCTCACAGGGGTCTCCTGGGCCACTTTGAACGGAGGGAGAAGTATCTCAATTTCCTCATATTAAAAGGGCTGTCCTTGGCTTAGTTAAAGATCATTTTGGCTGACTGGATAAGAGTAGTGTTGCATGAGCTTGCCAAATTCACCTATTCAATAGCCTTAAAACAGAATGTGACTGTCAAGAACTATCACCAAGCATTAGGATCAGTGTGTGCCAGCACAAAACACATCTCTCCAAAGCAATGATCTACAGGCTGTCAGTACGTAGAGTGGCAACATCATACAGCAAGTGAGAAACTGTATGACTTGCCTGTGCTGCAGGACAGGTGAGACAGTAGCAGGAGTGAGTGGTGATGCCACTAGCTCTAAGAACAATTTGCTTGCAAATTCAAGGCATGCTTCACAAGGCTTCTTTACAGCACAGCTTCTCCAGCCTGATTGTAAGGGTATTCTGTGTGTCAGTATAAATCTGTAAAGGTGAGGCATTCCCACATACTCCCCATAGAGCTTTTGCTGGCACTCAAGGCAGCAGTCGCAGCAGGGAGGGGTGGGGAATCATGGAATTTGCCCTGAAAGGCACAGCAGACTTTCTATTATAGAAAGTCCTCTAAGAAATTACACTCGCCAGCTGAGACTGCTTATATTTGTCTCTTCCAGGGCTGTTAGAGTATAAACAAACAACTCTGGTACAGCCCTGCCAGCACAGTACTGCCTGGCTCATCATGACCTTAATCAAGGCCCTCAAGTTCTCAAGTCTTTGCAGAGGTGCTCTGATGACCTTGTTCAGCATCAGGCCTTTCCCCCACCTCCCTTTTGCTTAAAGACAGACATAGGTTGACAAGGAGCTCCCTTGAGCACTCTCCTCAAGTGCACCCTCAGCAAATTTGCCGACGTGGTGTGGGATCAACACGCTGGAGGGAAGGGATGCCATCCAGAGGGACCTTGACAGGCTGGAGAGGTGGGCCCGTGAGAACCAAATGAAGTTCAACAAGGCCAAGTGCAAGGTCCTGCACATGGGTCGGCGCAATCCCAAGCACAACTACAGGCTGGGCGAGGAATGAATGGATTGAAAGCAGCCCCAAGGAGAAGGACTTGGGGGTATGGATTGATGAGAAGCTCAACATGAGCCGGCAGTGTGCGCTTGCAGCCCAGAAAGCCAACCGTGTCCTGGGCTGCATCAAAAGAGGGGTGACCAGCAGGTTGAGGGAGGTGATCCTGCCCCTCTACGCTGCTCTGGTGAGACCCCACCTGGAGTACTGCGTCCAGCTCTGGGGGCCCCAGTACAGGAGAGACATGGAGCTGTTGGAGAGAGTCCAGAGGAGGGCCATGAAGCTGATTGGAGGGCTGGAGCACCTCTCCTGTGAGGACAGGCTGAGGGAGTTGGGATTGTTCAGCCTGCAGAAAAGAAGGCTCCGGGGAGATCTAATTGTGGCCTTCCAGTACCTGAAGAGGCCTACAGGAAAGCTGGAGAGGGACTGTTTATCAGGGAGTGTAGTGACAGGACAAGGGGGAATGGGTTTAAGCGAAAGGAGGGTCGATTTAGATTAGATGTTAGAAAGAAATTCTTTACTGTGAGGGTGGTGAGGCACTGGCACAGGTTGCCCAGAGAAGCTGTGGAGGCTCCATCCCTGGAGGTGTTTAAGACCAGGTTGGATGAGGCTTTGGGCAACATGGTCTGGTGGAGGGTGTCCCTGCCTATGGCAGGGGGGTTGGAACTAGATGGTCTTTCAGGTCTCTTCCAACCGAAACCATGCTATGATTCTGTGATTCCTCTACTGCTACTAAACCCAGGTAATTTTAAACCCTTCCTTCAAGTTGGAAATGTCTTACAGGTATTGCTGAAAGGAGCTAATGGTGATCATTAACACTCCAAGGATGACACTGTTACACGGGGTGAAGTCACTCAGCACTAGCTGAGGGGTAGGAAGTAAACTAAACAGCGAGTTGTAACATAATGTGTCATAGTGAGCAATTCCTCAATAACTTACCCTGTGCATAACCAGCCTGGCAAAGAGATACCATAATTTTCTACTGAGCAGCCTATTTCAGGTACTGAGTCAGTGAGTGGACAGTCAGAACAGGGGCATTAAGGAAGATAATTTACAAAGGATTTTATGGCACCACAGCCAAAAACCTACATTCCTATAAATTATGTGGTTCTCACTGTATTATATAGAATACCAGTCTAATTTAAGGCAAATTGAATGTTCTTGTCTAGTAAAGGGAAAGCACACAGGGAGAATAATACTCAGTTTGGGAGGAGGAAACGCAAAGCTTCCAATGTTCTGATACCCAGGACTGGAGCAGATGACTTTTTTCCTTTCGTCAAAACAGGAGAAACAGGCATGTGTAGAGACGGAATTCTTACATTGTACACCAGCATTAAAGTTGCCTGTTTTTAACAGATGTGTAGATAATGAAGCTAAATGGGATCACCATTACCATCTTTTCTGGCCTCCTCTCCTACCTAACAGGACTCTGCTAAATTAATGCCTCTTTTAACCAGAAGGAGCCTTTTAGAAAAGCTGCCAATCTCCATTTCTATTTTCCACTGGTAGAAAATTTGCTACTCCCATGAAAAAATTCCATTTAGAGTCACTATTGAAAGTGTGCTTTCCATTTGGGGCTGATGTTCCCTAGCTTTAGCTCTTAGCCCGTGAATCCTATTTTCTCCTTGTCTGCTTTATTGAAAAGCCTCTATTCTGAAGTTCCTCTTTCCCATATTGATACTTCTAGATTATGAACAAGCCATTTCCTTTTAACTTTCAGTTTCAGTTCAAGGAGTCTTCCATTATAAGGTATACTGTTTAATCCTTTAATTATTTTAATGTCTCAGACACATTTACATTTTTCCCATATCTTTCTTCAATTGGAACATCAAGGAATTCTCTTCTATTCTCTAGAAATAGATAGTTTATGTAGAAACAGATAGCAAAACTAACACAGTTAGTGCTCTTATTATTCAAAAACCCACTGTTTCTGCATTATCAAATTATCAGTTCTCTGTGCTACCCATTAAGAGCTCAAGATTAGCAGTTTATACCACAGTCCCCCCCTTTTTTTTTTTTCAGAATCCCAGACTGAAATCCTTTAAGATCTACAGATTTTTCCTCTTAGATGACTTTACACTCACTCACACAGAAACACAGCCTACTTGGAATTTGAAATGACAATCTAGATCATTGTATACAAGGAACTCTTTATTTACTTTCCCCTATACTGTTTCTTCTGGGAACTGGATGATGACAATGTAAGATAATGTGAGGTCAAGAAGAAAACCTTATTTTGCAAAAAATTCTAACAGTACTGCTGTCTTTAACAACCAACTAAATACAAACCAACAAAAAAATTTCAAGATTGCTTGAAAGGCACAATTTCCATAGTCATTGTTCATTGGAATTAATTATGTATGTACTTCTTTATTAATTGAATCCCATCTAAGTCATTCCATTATTTTGCCTAGATCAATGTCACACTGACAGGCCAGTAATTATCAGGTCATCCCACTTACCTTTTTAAGTTATTGATATATTAATCTTTCTCCAGTCCTTTAGAATTCTCAGTTTTCTGGAAGACTTTTTTAAAATTAAAATTAACAATACAGGAAGATACTTCACCAGATCTTTAAAAAATTCAAGGATGCAAATTATTAAGACCGTACTGATTTTAAACACTGAACTTTAGCAATTATTTTTTCATGGCATCCTGAACTGTCCTTTATATGGTAAATAATTCCTTTTCCCTTATTCCGCAATGAGAGTACATAATCTGAATGTTCCCCAAACGATTTATTGAACACGGTATTAATGCCATAGGGGACATGCTGTGAAAGGGAATGATATTTTGTGCACATGCATGAAACACTAGGGGATAGAAACCAACAGGTAATCTTTAATTGCAGAAGCCAGCTATTTTGACATGGTGAAAATGACCACCACCTTAATAAACTAACACAATGCAAAATATTTTTCCAGTGCTGCTAGCACTTTATTGTGTGGCATGCTCTTACTGCACTCAAAATTATACACACATTCTACTGAACCTGCAATTGGGAATGAAATTTTGAGGTTTTTAAAATGTCTGTTACAGCTGGAGTTACCAGTCTTAACCTTGATAGTCAACTTTTGCATACCCCAGAACTTAAAAGCAGTCAAGAAGAATGTAATCGTTCTTTCAGAATAATTGGCGTGTTGCTGTCGGGAATTTGGTTTTGTCATTTAAGGTTATATGGAAAATAGTTGTGATCTGTTATGTCATTCAACAAAATGCAGTCAGAGAAAATAGGGAATACTTTGAGGCATTTATTACTCAGTTAAAATGATTATGCACAAAAATATATAAATTAGTAGTATGTAGAGGTGATCATAAAAGGGAAAAATAAATTTACATCCAAGTATCTTACAGAATAGTTCTTGTTTAATTCTTTCCTGGTTTAAGGAAAACAAATGACTTCATCAATAAGGAATTCTTTATCAATGAATCAATTTTTAGATTGTATGATACTGCAAAATTATATGGTATATATTCATCACTTTTGTCTGCATCCAGACATCACAAATTCTTCTCCAATTCTTTTCCACACTAACTGGAAAGTTTTAATTCCACAGCTGTACCCATCTAGCCAAAATGACCCAGCAATGATTGAATGAAGTGTCTGTCACAGAGTAAGACTGCTGCTGGTCCAGCACCAAAAGCTTTTCTTATGTGGTTCCTCAGGAAAGAATTAAGAACTATGAGGGAAGACTGAGACAAAGAGAAGACATATCATGAAACATAAATATGCGATAGGCATCACAAATCACCTACCCCTTCCTCCTTTTGTTTTTGAATTGTTAAGAGACGTAGGTGTGGAAAAAAAAATTTGGTAAGCTAAGAACAAGAGAGATTTTCAAGGTTCTAAAGAGAAAGAATTTATTTAATTAAGTATGAGTCATGCTAAGATTCAGGCATTGTTTGTTAGCCAGAGCGAGAATTAAATTAATGCATATTAACTGGGAAACCTATACTAATGTTTACACTAATGCTCTTTCTCAAGTAGAATGCAAAAGAAATGCTTAACTGAAGAAAGTGTTATGGGAAGACTATATGGGAAAGTCTCTAGATCTGAGCAGGAACTTGAGACAGAAAATAAGAAATTTTATACATCCCACATGAAAATTGAAATATTTTGTAATATGATGATTTAGAGACTAGAGTCTCTAAATACAATTGTCCATGTACATCTTCCATTATAATTTTAATGGAAAGAAGACAATTCCTACAGTGATAGACTTTAGTGAACAAAGAATGCAAGGCCTGACACAGCTATGGTTTGTGATCTATTCTCTGTTATTACCTAGAAACAAGGCCTGAGACTCAGTGAATTTGAGCCTTGAAATGAATAAGAAAACCGTGTGGAGAAAGGATGGTTTGCTAGTTAGACCACTGGACCGTCACTTCCTCTTCCAAAAGTTGCCACTGTTTGTTCAGTAAGGATAATATTCTCCTACTTCTTTAGGAACTTGAATCAAAATCCAGTCAGGATTTTGATAAGATTAAATAACAATGTGAGCTACACATGCATAAAACCCCACCACAAACAGGATTTGCAACACTGTAATTTCAAAAAAGTTTTGGCTCATTGTGTAGATGAGGAAGTATTGTAATTTAAAACAGATATTTTCCTGGACATTCTAAGCTTTGCTCATTCTTTAATTCAGCCAAAAGCATGAAGTTTGAAAGAGCTCTGGAAATTATTCCATCAACTCATGGAAAAGATAGGTGATTTTAAGCACAGGAATTAATAAAAGGGTTAATAAAAGATAACAGTAACACATACATATGGAACACCAGAAGGAACAGATAAATAATTCTCTCCTTTTATTTTATTTGCTACCCAGCTTCCTCAAAACTCTATATTGAAAATAAAAGAAGCGGGAAGCCTCCAAAGAACCTGAAATTTAGGAAAGATGAAATTTTAGAAGTAATTGTAGATTACTTCTCTATAACCACCAGCCTTAAGAATAAAGAAATAGGCAACACACAGAGAAAAAAATGGCTGTGCTCCAAGAAAAATGTTTTCTGCCAGTAGATACAGCTGAAAACATTCAAAACTAAGTAAAATATTTAGTTAACGTTTGTATCATCTCATAGGATGTCTTACGTATCTAAGTATTGTATTCAATGTTAACTGCATTGCAGAATATATTAGGACCCAATTCTTAATGCTCATTCATGAGGAAAGTGCAACTATATGTCGTAAAACAAGTGAGATCAACAGGACTGCATGCAGTTTAGCAGTTTAGGAGTGAACATAAGTAAAAGTTGGAAAATTGGTCTGTGACTGGCCTTAGCTTATACTCATTGCTATTTATTATAAAACCTTGATTAAGCTCCCTGTATTTAACAAAGATTTTTTTTTTTTTAAATAAAACCCAGGATTTTGCAAATCAAGAAGTCTGTGGGAAAGCATATTGTGAAATTGCTTTCTGTTGTGAAACTTGTTTTCTCCTATTAAGTCTATCCACCTCAACAGATTTCAGTCTGGATGCTTTGAATGCATTTTCCTTTTTTGTAAGCAGCTTTAGAGCCTCATTAAAGTAGTACAGTATGGGTACTTCACACTGCTTCAGCTTGGCTAGACTATATTTCTCGTGATATATCACAGCAAGTTTATCCACAGAGGAATACTCCCAGCTAAAGTACATTTCCCGGGCAGTTGAGAAGTCCAATTTTTAAAGCATGAGACAGCTGTGTTGCTTTTCCTGCAAGCCACAATACTGGTTTAGGTGGATGCAAAATAATTCTGAGCCCATTCAAAATGAAATATGCCTTCGCTGGTGAATCGACCTTTCCCGAAAATGTTTGTTCTCTGGAAAGTTTTGCAACTTAGATTTTCCTTGTGAAATAAAATAAAACATCAAAGTAGCAGATGTCTCAAAGAGCTAAAATCTCATTTTCAGTTCTACCAGATAGCATATTATTGACTTAAGATAAAATGAAACTTACTAAGTTTGTTGTATTTGATCACTGAGAAGTCTTTCTTTGGCATAACTGCCATAGTTCTAGTTTTGCCATTACGTACTGCAGAGTGTGTGAAGGTCCTTTTGTTCACTGTGTAAGGGTGTTGGAACATAGGTTTAATTACAATAGTTGTCTGAAGCAGTAACGATTGCACCTATTGAAAACAATTATTCATTCCCCAGTTTCAAATACCAGCTTCCTTTGCTAGTGTAACTATGCAAGTCAGAATGACTAGAATAGAAAAAAGCAGACAAAAAAGTTGAATTCCATTTATCTGCTGAAATTACATGCTTTTGTGCTATCTATTTGACACATTGAGGCTTCCAATGGGTAAAAAAACAGCTTAAATGGAGAGAAGTTAAATGAAATGGTGTCAATACTCATGGGGGTCTGTGTCATATACAATAAGCCTTGAGCTGCTGTGATGTTCTATGCAGAGGCTGGTGATAATCAGTACCATCTTTATGTTCAGACCTGGAAAAAAGAGGAAATCTGTGTTCTCACCCCATTCAATACCAGCAAACCAACCCTTGCCTCCGTAAAAAAAAGCTTCAGTAGCCTTTGATATTACAGCAGTTCACCGAGGGGCAATGTCTTCAAAAGTTCCTTATTTGTGAGAACAGCTTCACATTACGAGCTCCCGCTGGCACCATCTGGCCCAAAGTTAAAGGGAAAATCCAAACAGCACACATAGAATGAGTGCATTCTAGATGAAACTACAATTGTTGAGAGTTATGTCTGCTTATATTGGGAAATGCAGCAATCCTGGGAGACAACATGTGTGTGTGCATGTGTGTGTGTGCATGTGTGCGTGTGCATGCATGCATGCATGTATATATTTTTGTGTGTGTGTGAGGGGGATGTTTTTAGACAAAGACGGCAAATACAGGTCCACAGTCCCATAAGGACCTTTAACTACTTTAGGGACAGACAACTTGACAGATAAGCTGTTAAAATCTGTAAAAAGTTTTTCTATTACTACATCACATTGCCTATTTTCTTTATTCAGAGAGAATATTTCAGAGTCTAAAAGAGGCAAGTCAAATAAAACCACTGCTTCTATAAATATGCTGTTTAACATAAATGATTTATTGATTTCAGTACTGTAATGGATATGGTAAAGTGCAATAGGAAAATGCATTTCTGTTCTCCCTCCCCCCATAAAATCTACTAAACTGGGTAACGTTCCAAGATACGTTAAAAAAAGTGGCAAAATGCATTTCTGCACTGAAAGTCCATCTTTTGCATATACATATACACACAGAGAGTGTAAATATATGATTAAATAACCTGACTGAGTGAGACCAAAGTTTAGCCTTGACCACAATGTCATCTCAGAGTGCAAGCAACAAAGCATATGCTCTGTGTATATCTCCACAGCTAGCGACTATGACTCAGGGTTTTCTGAGTTACAACTCTTGCTTTTGACTTCAGACTTTTCTTAATTTGTTCAGATTCTTTTTGAGCCTACATGAAGTTTGAGCACATACAACATCCTGAGGAGCTGTGTGAAGCAGTATCTCCTTTTATTTTTTCAGCTTACTTATTTCTTTTCATGACCCTTAGCCCTTCTACTGGAAAAGAGAGGAAATAATAATTCCTTATTCTCTTTTCATTCTACTCATGAATTTATAGACTTTTATTCTATCCCTCCTCACTTGTTTCTTTCCCAATCTGAAAAGTCCTAGTCTATTTAGTTATTCCTTTTACAGATATTATTCTTTAACTTTGATCATCCCTGATACCCTTCTCTGCACTTTCCTCAATTCTTGTTCTCACATCTCAAAAATAATATAACAGAAATGGAAGCATTCAAAATGTAGCTGAATGATGAATTTATGCAGTGGCATAATAATGCTTTCCCTTCTGCTTTCCTTTTTGAATAACTTCCAGCACTCTATTTGCTTCTTTCACTGCTCCTGATCTGGTGCTTTCATAAAAGTACGTTATAACATCAGCATCTCTATTCTGTGCCTACTGCTCAGCTTGGATGCAGACTGAATTTTTACTTGCCATGTATGAAATTATGTTTCGGAGAGAGAAATTCCGTGCCAGCTTTGCTTAAGTGTAGGCTTAGTCTGCAAAAGAAATTTGTGAACATCAACAAATCTTAAAGAGAACATAGTCTGAAATTTTCTACTTACAAAACTCTGTAGAACAAATGAGAGGGTTTTGTTTTCTACAGGAAGTTTGAGTAAGTCTTGTATCTAGCCTGTGGAAGTCTGCTAGTATTGTGACTGAAAGGTTAATGTTAAGAAGAGTTTGGGATTTTTTATCCCCTCATAACAACAGAATTTATGGTTAAAATTTGAAGACTCCTAGGTATGCTTTTGGGTACATTCCACTACAATATTTGGATTATAATAAGCATAATTTACAAGTTCTGATGCTGAAATACTGTTAGATTTTTAAGGTTTGAAAAGTATCTGCATGTTTGGATCTTGAGCCTTCTGCTCTGGGGAAGATAATCTTTTGCAACAATGGATCAATGAATTTAAATAAGAGAAATAGGCACATTCTATTCATCCCACCTTTTGAAAAAAAATAAGAATAATTTTTTACCCCATTTGTCTAAATGTTGGAAAACTCAACAGGAATCCAAAGGCTTAATGTGAATAGAAATGAGGAAATGGTGATAAAATCAAAAGTTTCTCACAAAATAAAATAAAAGATGAAACCTCAAAGGGAGATTGCATGAGAAAAGTTTTCATTATTGCCTTTTTCCTCACTGTTAGATAGACTGGATGAAAATAGTTTCTGTGGTGGTTTATTTTCATTCATCTTGTCAGTAGGAGTTGGACCTTCTGCTCTAATCAGGCTGCCTAGCATTCCCAGGCACTTCCAGCTCTTCTGCTACTATTTTATTTACATCTACTAAACTAAAGGCCTGTGGAACTAAAAGCCATGGAAGCCTGTGGCTGTTTGGATCTCTCTAATGAAGTCAGAGTCCTGTAATATGAAGCATTAAATAAAGCTCACAAAACATCTAAATGTCTGTAGAGAATGAAGTGCTGGGTCTAGTGAATTACGTCAATAACAGTACTCTCATTCATCCCTGCCCAAGATTGCGACTCGTATTAAAGAAATATTTGCAAGACCTTAATTTTTCATGTTAAAGCCTGCTACTGCTCTTTTCAGCAGTGGTGTAGTCCTTTAGCAATTTCAGAAAACTTAAGTAAAACTAATCTCTTTATACCACTGCTTAGCTTACCATAGATTTCAGAATATAATATGAAATACAATTCTGCAAAACATATATGAAAGATTAAGATATTTTTGTGCCTAGGGACATGGGCAATCTCTTTCTAGCTTTGCTTTCACAATTTGTGGTAGCAGTCAAACCCTTTCCTAGTACCGGATCTTCATGAGGAACTTGTGCAGCTGAGGGTGTGTTAGTAGTCTGTAGATTAATTTTGTGACTATAGCAGACAGTACCCTTCAGATTTTTAGAATAAGGAAAACTGAGACAAGCAAACAATCAAATCTCCTCTCTTGCAACTGTGTCTTGAAAAGAAATACACATTTCAATGTATCTTATCATCCAAGTTCTCCTTCTTATACACTCAAAATGCTAAGAAGGAAGAAATTAAGAGAGTCACCTGTTTCATATAAAGAATCTGCTTACTTGCAAGTTTTGTTGATTTCCAGTAAAAAAATCTATCATCAAACAGTAGCCCAGACCCTTGAGTTTGGTGTAGCCCTTTGGCCCTATGCTGAGAACAGTTATTGGGAGGCTAGCAAAGCAGGTCAGCATGATGCCAGGATAAAGGAAACCTGGGCTTCCATTTCCTTGTGTTGCCCCTTACATTCCCCAGCTCTGCTGGCACAGTGGTTGGCGGCTGCAAACTGGAGCAGTTTTAAGGAACTATCCTACATAATGCCAGCCACAGTCAAGGGACTATGTCAAAGTGCTGATGCCAGTTGTTACCACCACACCCACCACCACACCCAAAATAAACCAACCAAACAAAAAAACGAACCCACAACAATGCAACTTTTTTTAAAAATACCTTTTTGTAGGTGTCATTTTGCGAAACACATGTGGACACCAAGGCCAGTTTTGCCATTCTGTTATAATGAATGCAACAATGCAACATTTCTGATCCCACAATAATGGCTCCATTTGAAGGTATATGCTACTGAAAGCAGTAGAGCAGAGGCCAAAATGAATGAATATCAGATAAGGTGTGAATTGGAAATTTCTAGAAAATTTTAATTTAATCTGATGGAAAACACTTTTATTAATAAAGCTTTGCTGCTGCACATTGTAGGTTTATCTGTATTTTAAGCTTTCCAGTAGCTACCTGTTTACAAAAATATTAACCTTGCTGCAATACCCAAGTTCCCTTTGCAGAGACTGTGAAATCACCAGGACAGATGTTACACAGAAAGAGAAAAGATGATCCCTCACACAAGTATCTTATAGATTAAGTAAAAGACAAAGATAACATATGGACATAGCATAGATGGGAGAGAACAAGGAAACAGGGAAAGTAAAGTTGATCAGCCTGACTGCCCTTGTAGTAGCACCCTGCTGTCAAATTTTACATAAACACCATGGAGAAGAAGAAACGACTTCAGAGGGAGGTTGAAAATCTTGCAGCTTTGTGAAGGTTTGAGTGGAGTTCTTCCTAAGCAGAATGGAATAAAAAAGACATAAACACCTCTTTAAATTTAACAAGATGTTGACATCATGACGGGTCAGACCTGGATTTTGCAGTAAATGAGAAGATTGGCAGGGTAGATAGGACTGAACAGGGTTTTTAAAAGAAAGGGTACAGTTTACATTTCATGAAACAGAGGAAACAGCTAATAAAAGGACAGGTGAGAGAGGCATTTCTCTGTCAAAGAATTCAGCGACATAAATTAACTTTCCAATAGCATTTCAGGTAAATAAAAACCAAATGTGACTACATCTGTTTGAGAATGTAGTTTAAGAAACTTCCAACCAAAAGGGTGAACATGACAGCTAGAAATATGAAAGTACAAGTGAAAGAAATGTGAGTAAACTTGTTCATTTGTAACCAACAAGTATGCTTTACAATATTCCTGATACATATTTCAGGTGATTGAGGCAGTCCAACAGTAAGGTGACTTGTGCTTAATACAGGAAGTGAATTCATAAAACAATGGTTTGGTCTCTTGTGAGAACATGTCCCATGGAATCACACTGCCTGTCATTTCTACCAAAAACTCTAAGTTTGCTGGCCATTTGCAGCCAAAGTTGAAAGACTTCTCAGTGATAAGTTCCTACAAGTTTTACGAAACATCAACAGAAAGACAGAAGAGAGAGTCTTGAACTAGTGTCCCAGAAGACACTTAGACAAAACACAACCACTATACAGATTGTTTGGGAGCAGCCAGCTGACCACGTAACTTGCTGTACATTACAAATCCACTGACTGGTCAACCAACACACAAGTTGCTTGCTAGTCACAAGATCTCCTATGAGTGCCTTCAAGAGAAAGGATGGAAAACAGCAATTAGACTTACTGAAGTATTAAGGGACAAAGGAAGCAAATCCATAAAGAAGAAAGCCTCATGAGCACTGCTCAGTAAACAAGCTTTTTTAGTGTCTTAAGCTCAAACAACTCAGAATTTGAAAAGATAACCCTATACTTGAATAGTCGTACCCTGGCATTGTTAAAAGCATCACAGTGTCTCACTCCAGTTATCCTATAGTTCAGAAGCTTACTGAAAATTATTATTTTAAATATTTTTAAGTATTGTAATTGCAGTGCCTTAAAGTCATTCCTCCACCCATACTGTTTCTGGTGGGTTGACCCTGTCTGGACGCCAGGTGCCCACCAGAGCCACTCTATCACTGCCCTCGTTCCCTAGACAGGGGAGAAAAAGTATAATGAAAAGCTTATGGGTCGAGATAAGGACAGGGAGAGATCACTCACTAATTACCTTCATGAGCAAACCAGATTGAACTTAGACAGGAAATTAATCTAATTTATTACTAAGCAAAACAGAGTAGAGGAATAAGAAATAAAACCAAATCTTAAAACACCTCCCTCCACCCCTCCCATCTTCCCAGGCTCAATTTCACTCCCGGCTTCAACCTCCGCCCCCCCCTCAGCGGCACAGGGGGACGGGGGATGGGGGTTACGGTCAGTTCATCACACGGTGTTTCTGCCGCTTCTTCATCCTCAGGGGGAGGACTCCTCTCATCGTTCCCGTGTTCCAACATGGAGTCCCTCCCACAGGAGACAGTCCTTCATGAACTTCTCCAACATGAGTCCTTCCCACAGGCTACAGTCCTTCACGAACTTCTGCAACATGGGTCTCTCCCACGGGGTGCAGACCTTCAGGAATAGACTGCTCCAGCGTGGGTCCCCCATGGGGTCACAAGTCCTGCCGGCAAACCTGCTCTGACACGGGCTCCTCTCTCCACAGGGCCAGGAGCCTGCTCCAGTGTGGGCTTCCCATTGGGTCAAAGCCTCCTTCACGTGCCTCCAGCTGCTCTGGCCTGGGGTCCTCCATGGGCTGCAGGTGGACTCTCTACACCCCCTCATCTTTCCTCCATGGGCTGTGGGGGGACAGCCTGAGGCCCCCTCCTTCTGCACTGACCTTGGTGGCTGCAGAATTTCTTACATCTTCTCACTCCTCTCTCCAGCTGCAAAAGCTCCCTCTAACTGTTTTTTTTCCTTCTTAAATATGTTATCACAGAGGCGCTGATTGGCTTGGCCTTGGCCAGTGGTGGGTCCGTCTTGGAGCTGGTTGGCATTGGCTCTGTCAGACACAGGGGAAGCTTCTAGCAGCTTCTCACAGAAGCCATCCCTGTAGCCCCCCTGCCACTACCAAAACCTTGCCATGCAAACCCAACACACTGTTATAAGACTGAAGTTAATTGGTCATACATAGTAAATATTAATGATTTTTTGGCAAAAATAACATGACCCCTACATACACACAGATATACATAGACAGCAGCCAGTGACTAAGTTGATGCGTGCATGGAGCTGCCTCCCTACGCACAATGAATATGGCTTCTTGTCCCCAGATCACCAGGACTGCTACCAGATTCTCCAGGCTCCTAGGCACTGCTCCTCTTCCCTCTCTCCTCTTTCATGAACGCTTGATGTTTGGACAATGGGATGAAAGCAAGGTGGCAAATGTCAGAGACTGGTATGCCTTTCTGGTTCCACAATTAGATGTTACCAATTTTGCTGATGATAACTACGACCAGATTAAAAGCTAGATAACTTTCTCAGGTGAGAGCACTTCTTCAGAGGAGTAAAAACTGTTTTTTGTCACTTAAGTAAAGCACTGTGATTTGAAATGTGGATAAGAACATCTAAGCAACAAAGTTATTGTGACACAGCTACTTCTAAGAGTGAAATGACATGTTAAAATTTATATGACACTGAAGTTAGTAAGGAGAGTGAAGAGCAGAATGTAGTAGTTTTCTTCTGAATTGGATAACTTGAATGGAATTTCAAGTTACAATTAAGACTTGACTTCAGAATAACAGGATAAGAACTGCAAGTCCTCGATCTTAAGATGTGCAAAGCTGCCTACTAAAAGCATCTTAAAGGACATTTAGTCCAAGCCAAAGAGTATTTCTGAGATTCTAAAGTGGTATCTTGGCAATAGTTGTTAATGGCATGCCAATCTTACCAGTGACACATATCGAGTGTCTTTGATTTATATTCCATTTTCCAGAAATATAATCGAATGCACTGAGGAAAAAAAAAGTCACACAAATTCACAGGATCTAATCCCACCTATAGACTCCTTTAGACAGGAAAACCAGAGACAATACATACTGTCTTATGAGTAGACATTTTCATATTCTTTGCCTGGAAGTGGTTATGACCAGCCCCTCCTCTTTTACATAATTTAAAAATAGAAGTATTATTAAAAATGTATGGTACCCATCATATTCGATAGAATCATAGAATCATAGAATGGTTTGGGTTGGAAGGGATCCTACAGATCATCTAGTCCCAGCCCCCCCGCCATGGGCAGGGACAACCTCCACTAGACCACATTGCCCAAAGCCTCATCCAACCCGACCTTAAACACTTCCAGGGAGGGGGCATCCACAACCTCTCTGGGCAACCTGTGCCAGTGCCTCACCACTCTAACAGTAAAGAATTTCTTTCTAACATCTAATCTAAATCGACCCTCCTTCCGCTTAAACACATTCCCCCTTGTCCTGTCACTACACTCCCTGATAAACAGTCCCTCTCCAGCTTTCCTGTAGGCCTCTTCAGGTACTGGAAGGCCACAATTAGATCTCCCCGGAGCCTTCTTTTCTGCAGGCTGAACAATCCCAACTCCCTCAGCCTGTCCTCACAGGAGAGGTGCTCCAGCCCTCCAATCAGCTTTGTGGCCTCCTCTGGACTCTCTCCAACAGCTCCATGTCTCTCCTGTACTGGGGCCCCCAGAGCTGGACGCAGTACTCCAGGTGGGGTCTCACCAGAGCAGCGTAGAGGGGCAGGATCACCTCCCTCGACCTGCTGGTCACCCCTCTTTTGATGCAGCCCAGGACATGGTTGGCTTTCTGGGCTGCAAGCACGCATTGCTAGCTCATGTCGAGCTTCTCATCAATCCATACCCCCAAGTCCTTCTCCTTGGGGCTGCTTTCAATCCATTCCTCACCCAGCCTGTAGTTGTGCTTGGGATTGCGCCGACCCATGTGCAGGACCTTGCACTTGGCCTTGTTGAACTTCATTCGGTTCTCACGGGCCCACCTCTCCAGCCTGTCAAGGTCCCTCTGGATGGCATCCCTTCCCTTCAGTGTGTTTACCCCACCACACAGCTTGGTGTCATGGACAAACTTGCTGAGGGTGCACTCAATCTCACTGTCCATGTCACTGACAAAGAAGTTGAACAATGCCGGTCCCAGTACCGATCCCTGAGGAACACCACATCACCGTTGTCCACTTGGACATTGAGCCGTTTACCACACCTCTTTAAGTGTGACCATCCAGCCAGTTCCTTATGCACCGAGTGGTCCATCCATCGAATCTATGTCTCTCCAATTTAGAGAAAAGGATATTGTGCGGGACAGTGTCAGATGCCTTGCACAAGTGCAGGTAGATGACGTCAGCTGCCCTTCCCTTGTCCACCAAAGTTGTAACCCCATCATAAAAGGCCACCAAGTTTGTTAGGCACGATTTGCCCTTAGTGAAGCCGTGCTGGCTGTCACCAGTCACCTCCTTATCTTCCATGTGCCTGAGCATAGTCTCCAGGAGGGTCTGTTCCATAATCTTGCCAGGCACAGAGGTGAGACTGACCGGCCTGTAGTTCCCTGGGTCTTCCTTTTTACCCTTCTTAAAAATGGAGGTTATGTTCCCCCTCTTCCAGTTGGCGGGAACTTCACCAGACTGCCAGGACTTCTCAAATATGATGGCAAGTGGCCTGGCAACTTCATCTGCCAGTTCCCTCAAGACCTGGGGATGCATCTCATCAGGTCCCATGGACTTGTGCACCTTCAGGTTCCTTAGATATTCTCGAACCTGACCTTCTCCTACAGTGGGTGGTTCTGCATTCTCCCAGTCCCTGCCTTCTGCGACCTGGGCAGTGTGGCTCAAGCATTTGCAGTGAAGACTGAGGCAAAGAAGTCATTGAGCACCTCAGCCTTCTCCATATTCTGGGTAACGAGGTCACCCAATTCATTCCAGCGGGGACCCACATTTTCCCTCGTCCTCCTTTTATCACTGCATACCTATAGAAGCTTTTCTTGTTGTCCTTGACATCCCTGGCCAGACTAATTTCTATCAAGGCTTTGGCTTTCCTAACCTGATCCCTGGCCTGGCTGCTCGGACAGTTTCTCTGTACTCTTCCCAGGCTACCCACCCTTGCTTCCACCCTCTGTAGGCTTCCTTTTTTTGTTTGACTTTGCCCAGGAGCTCCTTGTTCATCCACAGGGGCCTCTTGGTGGTTTTGCTTGACTTGCTCTTTGTTGGGATGCATCGCTTCTGAGCTTGGAGGAGGTGACCCTTGAATATTAGCCAGCTGTCTTGGGCCCCTCTTCCTTCCAGGCCTTTGTCCCATGGTATTCTACCAAGCAGATCTCTGAAGAGGCCAAAGTCTGCTCTGCTGAAGGCCAGGGTAGTGAGCTTGCTGCACGCCCTCCTCGCTGCCCCGAGGATGCTGAACTCCACCATTTCATGGTCACTGCAGCCAAGGCTGCCCTTGAGCTTGATGTCTCCTACTAAGCCCTCCTTGTTGGTGAGAACAAGGTCCAGCATGGCACCTCTCCTCATGGGCTCCTCTATCACTTGGAGGAGGAAGTTGTCATTGACACATTCCAGGAACTTCCTGGATTGCTTGCGCTCAGCTGCGTTGTCCCTCCAGCAGATGTCAGGGTGGTTGAAGTCCCCCATAAGGACTAGGGCTTGTGAGCGTGAGGCTGCTCCTATTGCCTATAGATGGCTTCATCTGCTCGGTCCCCCCGGTCAGGTGGCCAGTAGCAGGCCCCCACTATGATGTCCCCTGCCCCAGACCTCCCTTTAATCCTGACCCATAGGCTCTCAGTGGGGTCCTCCTCCATCCCCAGGTGGAGCTCTATGCACTCCAGCTGGTCATTGACATAGAGGGTGATGCCCTCTCCTTACCTGCCCTGCCTGTGCTTCCTAAAGAGCCTGTACCCTTCCACCCCAACACTCCAGTCATAGGAGCTGTCGCACCACGTCTCTGTAATGCCAATAAGGTCATAGCTTTTTCCAGTCTAAAGCTTCCAATCAAAATGGGAATGATATTGCTTTATAATATATTTTTTTGTAAGGATTGTCCTTAGCTATGCTGATTTGGTGAAGTAAATGTATGAAATCCATTCTCCTCATGAAATTTGGTATTTTACAATTGTTTTATTCTTGAATTTGAGTTATTTCTGCGAAGTCATAATAAATAAAGGACTCTGTATCATTGCTAGTGCCTTCGCCATTAGAAAGACACACAGAGGCTCAGGGCTCAATAGAGTAAAGGAGATGCTAGTGAGCAATCTGACTCCTTGATACAAGCCCTGGCTCAAAAATATACTAACTGAATTGAATTAAGCAGTGTATATTCTGGATGGAATTCAGAATTTATTCTGAATTTTGATTATTGGGTTTCACTACCAGTCTCTTGTAACAAAAAGTCACAGAGTTGAGTAAGACAAGTTACATTAGTGAGACATCACACTTCACAACATATTTTACTGTTAGAATGTCAGAAAGTTCCATTCAAGCAATAACAAAGTCCTCATCTGTGGAAGGAAGGAGAAGCAATAAAAGCCACAAGTATCTGTGTTGTTGAGATCTGAGAAAGAGGTTAACAGTGAAGTAGACACCAGTCAGACAGCTGCTCTTTTAGCTTCAGTATCTGAGTGGACTGTTTTTATATCTGTTATCCCTACTGTTTTTTCTTCTGGTGTTTTTACATCAGAAAGATTTCCATTCCTACCAGCCTCACCATTTTTGCCACCGCTTTCATCAAGCTACAGTAATTTTAACTTATAAATAACCCAAAATGATCCAAAACTTTGAGGTCAGCTGCAATTTCAGTGGGGAGTTGAAATGTCAGATGGTGACATCTAGTTGTCCTTTCTAACATAAATTTTTCTCTGATTCTATGATTATAATTCCTTCAGTGGAAGAAAGATCAAATTACCATAGAGTTTCTTAACATGAATAGTGCTTGTACTTTCTGTTGTGACTAGGACATTATCTAGTTATTACAATGGATGTAACATAAACTCCTCATTTGTTCATGCTTTCTGCTAAATTCTTTTCTACAGATCTGCAGAACCCATCACACAGTGGTTGCTCACAATGTCTGGGCCATGTCACCTAACCAGTTACTCTGTGAAGAACAGATAGCCATTTTAGTACAGGGTCACCAGCTTGCCAAAGAAGCCGCATGCTGAACTCAACAGCAATTGGGAAGCAGTCAGGCAGGCTGAGCATCCCCCAGGTTACCTGGCAAACACAGCTGGTCTGGATTCCATGTTACCCCTGCTTTTAGCATTTTCCAGCCATTTTTCCAAAAGGAAAATAAGAAAAATACACTGACCTTTGCTTTGAAAAACTGCTGTGGAATTTCAGTGTTTTGATCAAGATATAAACATGTCTTTTAGGACAGTCTGGAATAGGTTATGTTTGTCTGTGCTGCCCCATGTGAGCCACAGCTCAGGTTGATCCGGAATTGCAGTTCCCTGTAAGGATTCCATTTCCCATTGGATTGTGCATTCTCTGTCTTGATGGTGCATCATGGAAACATGTGCAGTGGTGCCTTCTGGATTTTTTTGCCTGCAACTGATTTTACAAACTCACCTACTATTACACACCAGGGGCTCCATATAGAAAAAACCCATGTAGCAAGTGGTGCGAATTCTTTGGTGTCGGGTGGAACTGAGTGCTTGGGGGTCTTTGTGCTATGGCTTTCACTGTACATGCTCTGATAGTTGATGTGAAACTTGAGTGTTACCTTTGAGATCTCTACCCCAGTATGGGTTGACAGAAACAGACGAACAGACACAAATCATGTCAGTCAGTTTACGTTAATGTAATTTAATGTATTTGTAATTATTCCAGATGTGAATAAATGGCATACTGTGCTACTGAAGCAATTTTGCATAAGTTGTGTTGAACTTTGAAGGCAGTTTACAGGTTTAAAACTCTGAAATCTCTGACATTTTTTTAACTTTATAAGGTTCTTGAAAAGACCAAAAGAGTCTAAATGCTTAACCACACCTAATAAAAGTCAATTTCCCTGTCTCCTTTAGATAAGACTTAAGCCACAGTTGGTTTTGTTTAATATATTGAAATTTAGCCAGACCAATGTTTTAATGATAAAAGCACACATTAGTCAAAGGTCTGCTGCACTCATGAAAGTGACATATAGCCCAGACAGGACACTTGAAAAGCATTGCACTTAATGGTTCAACAATGCACACAAACTCAAAACTGACAGAATTATTAATTATTTCCATTACAATGATAGTATATACAAACACTGGCTGGAGTATTTTAGCTGTTTATGCAATTAAAATTAAACAAAAATAATTTTTTAGCACTTTGTATCACATGCATAAAACTCCCAAATTTGTAAGGTTAATTATCACTATAAGCAGATATGCCTATATGGAGAAACTGGTATCTCAATCTTTATGATACTTAGCTGTGAAGTTTTTGCCTGAATGTTGAGCCATTTTTTTCCTTTCTATAATTGCTTAATTAGGTTTACTGCAATACCAGCTATTGCTTTCATTTGCATCTATGCTTTTTACTGGCACTTGTTTGACCAACCACAAGTGTGGAATGAAAGGCTTTCATCACAGTGTATTCAACTCAAACAGAAGGTAGAAGTAATGGCTTTAAATATAATAAGAACTTTAAAAAAAGAGGAAAATATTATTTTCATTTCATGTCAAGGAGTTTTTGCCAGCTGAATAAGTTTTTGATTAAAGAGACCACAGTACAGTGCAAATATACACTACCTTCATACTCATTTATTTAAACCTCATTATACCAGGTAGCATCTCTACCACAAAATACATGAGCTTAGAATATGCCTCTTCCAATTGCTCCTCTAGAACAAACAAACAAACAAACAAAAACAAAAACAAAAGACCCAAAAAATAAAAATCTACCAACCAATCAAATACTAATAGCATAAAAATCTTACAACAGTAAAATAATGGAGAAAAAGACAACTAAGATCAGAGTCAACAAGTGCTTTTCATTTTGTTCTTTCATATCATTGCTGGAAGTTAAATCGCATAAGATACATTTATCCATTTAACAGATTATCTGTCCCACACCAAGAAAGTAAAAAGTTAATACCTATGCCAGCATTACATGCTGAGGCATATTTGCAATGGTTTGTAAATAGATAATGTCCATGCTGTGCTACAGTTCAGGAGACTCATCATTAACCAATATTCCTTTGTGCATACATATACAAACAAGTTCTCTTTCTATCTAGTTTTTAAGAACTGAATGGAGTGAGGTTAACAAAAGGTTTTGTAACTTTGTGATGGAGGTCAAATATGGTCTGTATTGGCAAAAATCACTCATTCCATTCAATCTATAGCCTTAAAAAACAACCACAAAGCTTTCTTCTTGGGTATCAACAAGGTGGACTGTATTTTCTTGACACAGGACTTAACGTTTTTCTTCTGTGTCATGAAAGAAACTAAAATAAAAGCAACCCTTCTGAAACACAATAAAGGAAGCAGAGGGCACTTCTAATCTCCAACATAGTTGTGCACAATCATACTCACTGGATAGCAATAAATTTTCCTGCAGCTTTCCAATTTATTTGAATGGGAAATAGCAGGGTGTCTCTAAGCTGCTGTCCACACAATCAACAATGATGTTAATGGCTATTACCATATTTCTGTAACTCTATTAAGTTAATGAACTGATGGTCTCTGTGATATACAGTGCATGTCCTGATATTGTCCTTACTGTTATTGTGAAATAGCACTGACTTTCTGTTTAAAATTATTGTGTAGTATGTTGGTTCATTGAGGTGTACGATCAATCACATCTTACCCCACTAAGTTCTAATATTATCAACTAATCCTGTGACATAGATGACAATAGGGTTTTCAGGTCCATGGACAATGAAGAAGGGTTATCTCTTATTGCCTTTTAAGAAGAACCCTGGGTATAGAAGACATCTCTTTGGAAACACCTGTTTGCACTACTATTGGTTATACTCTGAATGACAGTCTGTAAGAGTAGATATTAAACCCACATAGTATGTGAGTCTTAGGAAAAGGAAGAATTACATTTCTATACTGTTTGGTGAAAAAATATATTCTGCTAAACCTTTACAACCCTTCAGAAAATGTCTGTTTCCAAAGATTTAAATACAAGATGAAAACTTGAGCAAAACTAAAGGAGATATGAAGTTCAGGCAAAGGAGAAAAAGTATGCTATTGTCACAAATGCCACAAAGGGACAGAAGGATGAGAAAGGCAAAGCTGGGCATACTGCAGCTACTGGGAGGACAATCATCTTGTGACTGCAAACTGCTGAAGAGTGAGGTGGGGGAGGAAAAGCAAGCTAGCAAAAAGGAGAAAAAGTTTTTTTGTGTTCTGTGTGGAACTATTTAGCACTTTGTCTCCCTGCAAGTCACCGATTAGCTGTCTGAGCAGCACAGTGCCCTGAGCTCAGCGGAGTGAGGGAAAAAGATAGAGACAGAAGGGGAAGAAAGAGAAAATTTTGCCATTAGAACAAAATGCATTAGGAAAAAAAAACCCACCTTCTTATATATCCTCTTCAATGTAAAGGTGTGAAAGTCAGATACTTACAAGGAAGAGTAGTCACAGAGAATTAAAAAAACCCAAAAAACACCCCCCCCCCAAAAAAAAAAAAAAAAAAACAAACCCTCCCAAACAGAAGGAAAGACAGCAAGTGGGACAAAATGGTAGGGGAAAGCAGAGTGATTTCTTAGATACAAAAGATAAAGACAAGAATTTGCAGAAAAAATAAATGCATCATAATGGCTGAAGAAACAACTCAATGAACAAAAAATGTTAAGGTGGACTCACACAACAGCAAGTAGAATATGGAAGTTAGACTGAAATAAGAGGCACAGATGGACACACAGTGAGCAGAGTTGTGGCAGGGGAATTATTTTCATATTTTGATATTTACAGAGAAAAATCTATTTTTAATGGAAACATTTATTTTTTATTTTTATGTTTTGGTCACATTTCAGTGCAGAGAAGAGGAAAAGACATTTTTTCTTTTTATGCCCTTCTCCCACCAATGAAAATATTCTCAACTATGATGTTTTCCAAAATAATGATTAATTTCTTTCCAGAAATGTTACATTACTAACTGCAACTAAAAGAGCTGGTAATTAGCAACACCATTATCCCAAAGAAGAAACTGAGAGTAAAGAAAGACTACCTGGTAAGTCATGGCTCAAGCCAACATTGCAACATACAAAATAAGCATCAATAACAATGCTTCCTTTCAGAAACATATTATTTCAGGTGGGAATGTGGAAGAGTAAATATGTTCCTTTATTTCCAGAAATCAGGTTCCTAGGTAGCAAATATCATAGTACATCGAAAAGATCTATTTGCTTCCAGCAGTTAAATAGTGAGTATAAGTTACTTAAGTATGGAATTGGGGAAACTAATTTAAAATGTATTCATGCTATCTTTTTAAAATTAAATTAAACTTAATGGGAAGGATTCTTGATTTTGATTTGAAGCCCAATCTTCTGAATAAATTACAAATACTCAAGTTTGGTCCCTAAAATACATCTGAAGGAGACATTTGTAGAATCACATTATAGCAGGAAGATAGTACAGAAGTAGATTAACCCGCATCATCTGTAATCTAGGCAGGTTATATTTTTCACAAAAGGAAGAAAAAATGGAACCAACCCTGCCAAGAACGTGAAAGCTGGGGTTTTAATTTTTTTTATTTATTAACAAATGGGTATGTGTGTACATGTGTATGCATGCATGAACAAATATATGCACATGTGTGATCACTGGATAAATGATTTCTGTGTCCTTTCTACACCATGAATGCTGACTTAATTTTTTTTTTTTAGGACTTAGAAAATTGAACCTTTTGTTAATCATAAGGTAATGAAACCCATTCATCTAATTGCTCACACTCTCAGCTGTGTAACGTGTGAGTCAGTAACTGAAGCAATACCTACACCGAGATGAGAAAGGCCAACGAAGCAGCACTGTATTTAATTTGCTAGAAATTACAAATCAGAAATTAAAGAAAAATAAATAAACTTTAAATGAAAATGACATGTTAGTCTTTCAAGGGAGTGTAAAACATGCACATCAGAAGTTTTTCTTTTCCCAGGGTTTTCTGTAAATGCTGCCTCATAGTTTCTGCTAAACCTGCTCACACTACAGGAAAATTCAAACAAAATAAAGCAGGCAGTGGAAAATGTGAAGACATGTTCTTCATACGTCTCCATTATGTTTTTCTTTTTTGTCTCCTTCTTTAAAGACACAATGGAAATGAACAATATATGAAGCAAAATGTTGCAATCAAAAGCTGCCATTCAGAAAACTTTTCAGACATGACCTACAAAAAATGCAAGAAAAATGTAAGTAGTGCTGTAGTTACTTCTAAGTCTACTTTGAAACTGCATTTGATATTTAAGAATTTCCCCCCTTTATTAATACATTTCCCCTTTTACTGTTTTGATTGATTATATTTAGTCTGTTAAAATGATGTTGGTTTATTTTTTATTTTAAAAAAGCATTCACATTATGAGCCAAATTTTTAGAAAGCCGTGACATTCAATAACCTAAATTATTAGGACTTTAATTTTCACCATATTGCTGCAGGTAGAAAACACATAATTTGACAGTTAATTGCGGCAAATAATATCAGATACATTCCCACAATTTCAGCCCATGTGCAAAACAAGGCAGTGTGTTCGGTAGGTGAGAACTCTGCCTGTCATAACAAAGGCCGCTGCTCTGAAAGGTGTGTCAAGATCTGTTTTTCTGGACTGTAAGAGAATTTTTCAACTGGATATGTGCCATTTCACTGAGAACAAAAACATCTCATCTCATCCACAGTAATCTGACCCTGGACTGTAGACAAGTGCATTTCTGTAAACAAAAGGAAATTGCCTGAAAATAAGTATAGATAATGCAGCAAACTCTCATTTATTTTCCACTCGTAAATGAATACCTGCTTATATTAGGAATTCATCCTCCAGTGATGACTTCTCTGGCTTATTTACTTTTTCAGGATGGTTTCGTTTTTAGGGCAGTGGAAACAAAGGAGAAATAAATACACAATAAAGATGAGATAGTTATTATTCTAGCCACAGTAAATTCCTGAAATTTCTACTATCGTTCTGCATGATAATTTTGTTGTAGTATTGCACACTGTTTTGGGTTGCACTTGGATCACCACTTTTTCCACCAGGAAGAGTTAGGAAAAAACAGCCTAAGCAAAGGAAGTCAAGTAGACAGCAACCTAGCTTTAGAATTCCTCCCAAAGTAGGATTTCAGTCAGAACTATACAAAGATGCTCCAATTAAGGTCTATATTATTCTGATTTGAAGTGGTCCTATCTGTACCCAGGAACCTGAAAAAAAAACCCAAAAAACATTGTGTGATAGCTACACGGATTTTGTCCAGGAGCTTTTCTTAGAGCTGAATTAGACCAAGGCTGACTGTATCAAAAAGTATTTTATTAGAAGAAAATTAAGAATGCACAAGATGGTGAAACTTTTCCTAGCATATTGCTGGGACTTTTAGTTACTAAGGAAAATCACCGGTCCCAAAGATGGGGTGCACTTACATTGTTGCAGGAGTCACAATTTATACAGTTTTATTTCTGTAGCAAAATGGAAAGGGGGGGGGAGATGAATTTCATATTAATGCAACAACATCCTGTTTAAAAATACAATATTTTTAGTCCACTGGACACTTTTAAAAACATATTAAGGTGTTTCAATATAATTTCAGGTTGCACAACTCTTAAAAAATATTTCTTATGTTCACTTTAATATTAAGGTGCAATTTTCATTGCACATGAAGAATTTGTTCTTCATCTGCTGAAATCTAAGCATTAGCTGTTGCAAAATATTGAGGAAAATATTAATAAAAAACTTTTGATATTTTCAGAATTCTGTCCTTCAAGCCCTCTCTTCTAAGAGGCTAGGTCAATTTTCAGAATAGTAATTCTGGTCTCTCTGCAAACTTACCTACTATTCATGGAGGCTTTACGCTGATCTTTTGTATTTCCAGTGTGATGGATATTGAAGAAAATCCCATGGAAAGCACTGCCTTTTACAGCAATGTGGAAACAGCCATAACAACAACAAGAACATGATTACTTTTTTAAAGTATTAGCCTAAATGTGTCTGAGTAACACTGTAGTCATTTAAAATAGAATTCATCCGCATTTTGGAACATTTTGCTGGTCTTCTTGATGAATAATAGAAACAGAAAACAAATTAAGTAACATTTTTTTCTTCTGTCAGAACTAAATTAGAAAAACACTGGAGAAAAAAAGTGCTTTGTTAAAAATATGGGAAAAGGAAATGGAAAAGGAAACCAAAATAATTCAGTTATGCAGTCCTAGATTCTCTGGATATTCTCTTGTAAGATCAACAAGGGGCATATGGAACTATACATTTTATGTATTTACAAATTGTAGGAGGACATTTTTTTTTTCCTTGCAGGTACTGACCAAAAGCAGAGCAATACAATAACAAAAAATAGGAAAAGAGTCACGTGGTCTTCTGCCCATTTATTTGATAAGCATTGCAGTGCCTTATGTTTAAGGTCTAACTTCTGATTTGCATTTCCTTTTTGCTCATTCCACAACAAGATACTGTATCATTCAGCCAAATAAATCAGTGAAGAAAAATACAGTTAAGAGCTGGTCTGACTTATGGACTCATTCAATTCAATATTCCGGAGACCATGATTGCTTTAAGTCTGAAATTGAACAACATCTTAGTAAAAATTAAAAACAAAGGAATGGACTCTGGTAATTGCTTATTAAATTTTCAAACCCCAGTGACAATAACAAGTTTAAATTGATTGCTCAATATGTTTAAAATAGATGATACTGAATGCACAACAAAACCACACTGGCATAGCCTATAACTAGACCTTCTTGAATAGATAAGTACCTCAGCACTTTCTTAATTCTGGAGAGTTTAAGGGAATTCAATAAGGCTGACTGGAATGGATCCAATGAAAATGCTCTGCAGCAAGCACAACCAGTCCTGGGTTATACCAACCGCTGCCTCGGCTTAGTGCTTCGGTAGAGCAAACTACACTCTCTCCACATGCATATTCTGGCTTTCAGCTGTCAGCACTCAGCCCTCCTGCAAAAGCCCTTCACCTCCTTACTTCTGTCTTAGAGCCACAATTTGTTTGTTTGCCTGGCGCAAACCCTGGGTTTCCTCGTGCTCTGTTAAGTTTTCACAGGAAATTTAATTTCAGCATGGTAAGGTCCAGGAGTTAAACACCAGAAACCAACCAATCAAAAACCTCCAAAAATATTTTAACATTTTAATACATGCGAGACGGGAGGGAAAGGGTCTTGTCAGAGCATATGGAAGCAGAAAAGGAAGAAGAGAAGAGAACAGGAAAAAAAAAAGAAAAAAAAAAAAGAAAAGGCCGAATTAAAAAAGCAGCTTTAGGACAAAAGTCCAATGGCCTATAAATCTCACTTCTCACCTTCAGAGAGATTTTCAAAATACTAAAGGAACTTAAAGATGTGAGTTTAAATGATTTTCTGAAAGACTTTTGCTGCAAAAGCTATAAGGTATTCTGAAAAAGTCACATAAGCTGAAAGGGGACTGGGAATAGGGGAAAAAGAAGAGAAGGGAGGGGAAAAAATGATTAAAGTACTTGCACAAAAGGGGTAAGTTAGAGTTCTCACTTTCACCCTGCCTTTCACAATAATGTATCAAAACTAATCAAATATAGTGTTTACTTGTTAGTAGTGAGAAGACTATTTCCTCAAACCTGTGAAGTGATACATTTTTTACTTCTCTTCCAGAGAGAACACACAGCGAAAAAGTCTGTCAAATAAATGCTGAAAGATACAGGAAAGAAGCACGAACTCTGCCAACTAAACCGATCGGCAACAAGACCAGAGCCGAGTACCTGTGTTGCTCCAGCAGCAGCAATTCCACCCCTTAGAGTGTGCTGCTGGACTGCTTCAGATTTGCATGCAGATTTACAGCACTCAAAAGTTTATAGTTTAAACACAGGTTCAATGATCACTTCAAAGGTATCCAACCTGTGAAGGTAAGTGAATGAAAACAAAATTACAAGTCATTAGCAAGTCTGAATGTCCAAAAATTGTCTTGAACTTGTGGCACACACAAAGAGTTGTAAGCGTTTGCTTCAGAGTATATATAGCTCCTGACAGACAAACAATATAAGTGGAGAATCAGAAAAGATTATAAGGATTTTCTCAGTCTTTCTCTCTCTCTTTTTTATTTTTTTTTGTAATACCTTTTATTCTTTAGTAAGTGAGGAGTAACACATACTGTGGAATAAAAGTAGAGTATCTGTCGAATAAAAATAAACAAATAAAAACTGTCTGCAAAGGGAATATGAGGTGATAGGTTTCTATTTCTTTTACTTTCATCTGATAGGTGAGATGATTGTGCTTATTGATCCCAGCTTTTCACAGCTGACACCAAGTGAATGTTAAGCCTATTTAAGACTAACATATATTGCTTTCAACATCAGCACTTGAAAAGGAGGGCTATGCGGAAATCAAATCAAACTTTTATGATTTAACATTAAAAAAAAAGTTAATCTTCTTTCAATGATTAAAATTAAAACAATGTTGTTTTAAACATAAAAGTGAATCCTTGCCATCAGCACTAAGATTTCATCTTTCTGTCTTACATAAATTCTGCATTTTATTTCATACTGGTCCAGAGAACCAGAATTTTTCTAAATTTTCCATGTAATTTATTTTTATCCTCTTACTAAATATCCCAGAACTACGATTTATTACAAAATTTTATGTCTTGTGAATCCTGCACAATTCAGATATTTCCTCCTAATTTTAGGATTCTACAAACTACCTCCAATTCTTTCCACATTTACATAGTCTCAGTCACCCTGAAAGGGCTGGAGATTTTACTTCAAGTCCTGAGTCCCTGAGATCATGTTAAGAAGTGATACTCTCAGCATTCATTGGGGGGATGGGGAATAAAAAATATCAAAAGGAAAAAACCCACCCAATTTCTAGCTGTTTTGATACCTTCAACATGTGATTTGAATGCTGCTTTAACAATTTAAAAAAAAAAAAAAAAAACCAAACAAAAAACCTATTAAGAAAACTATTACTTAAGCCTCTAAAGAAAGTGCTGGCAATAATGCGTGATGCACATTTCTTCCATGTAGTTCAAATCACTGTCATTTCCTGTGTCTGTTCACTTCATTGTTGAGTAAAATATCCATCTCTCAGCCACATAATGCATCTTCTATTCCTCCTTGGCAAGATGCACTGCTTCTCCCCTTTCATCTTGAGACAAGGTTTAAGTCTCAAACCTTTCGATATTTCCTTTAAGAGGGAAGTGCGCTTCAAAATTCTGAGTTCTGAACCTCTCCCCAAATTCCAGGGAATTTTGGATATGAACCTTAATTTTGGGACATACAGTCTCCTCTACTTTCTTTAGTGGGCAATGGTTTTGATCAGTATACCTCTTAGAACATGAGGAAGTCTCCTATTCTTCCTCACACACACTTGCTAAGTACAAGGGTAAAGTGAAATGGTGCTCCTCATCTTTATAGATGAGAATATGAGGTTCAGAAGTAGATAAGGTTCAGAAGAGCTCTTCATCCCCAAATTAGAAAATACTTTTAGAATTAGAAAAATAAACAAACAAACAAATAAAAAAAATTAGTCACATTGCTAACACATGGCTGGACAATGCATTGGAAATGACAGCTGGGTGCATGCCATCAGCCATCATTCAAGGCAAACAAGAATCATGAATGCCTAGAATTAGAGGCCATTTAGCAGTGTGTCCAAGAATTAAAAGATGTGTTCTATTTGCCTTTCAAATCAGAGAAAACTAGTACACCTTTAGAAATCACTTTCTTTTGCTAGAATGCTTTCCTGGAGCACTATCATCAGCTACAGTTAGCCTGGGTATTATTATATTATTTCTTCTTTTTATTGCTCAGTTTGTTAAGACACTTCAAACTCAGAACCCCCTTGGGATTTGCTGAATAAGAGGTGAGGCATGAATTAGAGAACATGACAGTGCAATGCTTCCCAGCTGCTTAACGGGCAAGAGAAAGCGTCCTCTTTTCTTTCCTTATTTGTGGGTGATTTTTCTTCACAGAATGAGGAGAAAAAGGTATCAAGCAAAGCTAATTATACTTTTAGAAATTTCTCATCTACAATTCAAATAAGGATTTCCCTGAGAGGGATTCAGATTTTACATACCGTATGTGCTAACCTTCATCATACCAAATGGCTGCAGAGGCTGAAATGTTTTCCATATCGAGTATATTTCATACACGAAGTTCAAACCACCCATGCATTTATGCTAAAATGAGTTATCTAATTTAAACATATGAAATCAGGCAGATTTACAAATGAGGGTTCATTTTGAATTCATACCTTCTTGTCCCTATTTCAAAAGGGAAAGAAAAGTTTACAAAACAGTGAGAAATGACTAACTTCCATGTAAAGTATCTCAGCACCATCAGGGGAAGCGAGATGATTTTAAAACCTAGGTTGCTGATACAACAGACAGTAACAACTCTAGTCTTTTCTGGCCCTCATAGTTTCTTAGATGTTTTCTGCCACAGCTCATGGATTAGAAATGTTAGAAGAGCAACTGTTTCTGCTCACTGGGTCAGTCTTTACAAAACACAGGCTGGAGGCAAATAGCCAGACATGGAAAGAAGACAGGACAACAGCCAGTCAACCTGGCTGTCCTAGTTTCACCTGAGATAGAGTTAGTTTGCTTTCTAGTAGCCAGTACAGTGCTGCGTTTTGGATTTAGGATGAGAATAATCTTGATTATACACTGATGTTTTCAGCTGTTGCCAGGTAGTTGTAGTGTCTACACAAAGTCCAGGACTTTTCAGCTTCCCACACCCTGCCACGTGCACAAGAAGTTGGGAGTGCACAGCCAGGGCAGTTGACCCACATTGACCAAAGGGATATTCCCTGCCATATAACCTCATGCTTCGGATATAACTGGGGAAGGGAGCTGGGAGGCAGATTCACTGCTCAGAAACAGACTGGGCATTGGGTTTGGGTTCTTTTTGGCATGGGGTGAGCAATTGTATTTGTACAGCAAAGGGGCATGAAGAACCTGTGCCCATGAAGCTGGTAAATTGTTGGTTTATTATTATCATTATTGTTAAATTTGTTGTTATTACTATTATTACTCTCTTCCTTTGTTATCTATTAAACTGTCCTTATTCAACCCAGGAGGTTTTTCTCCATTCTCGTCCCCATCCTTTTGGCAGGGGAAGAGGTGAGCGAGTGGCTGTGTGCACTCAGTTATTGTCTGGGGTTAAACCATGACACTGGCCCTTCAATGAGTGGCACAATGTCAATGAGTGGCACAATGAATTTGGCACACAGTCTATTTTGTCACTAGCACTACTTGTAAAAGAATAATTTCTCAGCAAAAGATAGTGCAGTAGAAACTGCTGTCTTCTAAGACTTTCTTCCATTTTAGCAAAATGTTTCTTTTAGCATGCAGTTAATATATATTCATGCAATATGCAAAAACATAACAGCAGAAAAAATATTAATTTGAACACAGGTTCTCCCATAAACAAATGTGCTCAGAAAATGCAGCATGCTTACTTTTTCTGTCATGCTTCATTGTCTATATTTTCCTAAGTACTTTTCTCTAGATAACAGGGGAAGGAATTAGTTCTGCTCCCCAGTATGGACAATTAAATATCAATTCTTGATTTTTTGGTGATAAACCCATATGCCAGAGTAAGGGACACATTATAAATGATTCATTAAATATGTAAATAACAAGCAGTATGCAAAATGTCATTGTTAAGCAGAAACATTGATATCTGAAAATAAATACAGGTTAGAGATAAAAACTTCATATAACAGTGCTATCCAGGAGTCAAACCCAAGCTATTCCCCTGTGCCATTCGCAGCTTAACAGGGGAATGTAGATGCCTCTGCATCAGTATTCTATTATATTTTGAATCAGAAGAGAGCTATTGAAACACAAATCCTCCCTGCTTACAATACTTGGGTTCCCATCACAGAGTGGTCTCAGAGTATATAAGCTGGAGTCTTTTTAGGGGAACTAAACCTAAAGATGCACCTCAACCACTGTGCAGTCCATGGAGCCTGACTTGAGCTGGTCTGAAGTCGCAGTTTGCAAGAGCGTATGTGGGTATGTTTGGTCCATCCATACATATTATTTCCATTGCCTACTGATGCAGACATGAAGCAGTATATCTTGAGCAAACTTTACAATGCATACCTAACTTTTTGTAGGCTTTTACTTTAATGTGGGTGACAATGTAGCCAAAGTTGATTTATGACCTAAAAATGAACAATATTTAAGCAAAGGTTTTGTTCTGAAATAACAGAATCAAAGGGATTAGAATCCATTTTTCAAATCAAAGCAAGAAATCAATTCATGAAAAAAAAATATTCTAATGCAAGTTTGTTTGTCCTGTCATCCTCATTACATATACCAAAAGCATTAAAATGCCACTAGCCTCCAACCCTGCTTTTTAACACAGAAAAGAGAAGAAATGACTGTTCCAGATTGCCACAGAAGTAGAGTAGAAGAGCTGGGGAAAGAGCCCCAGCTCCTGAGTGGCAGCTCTACTTGCATTACGTGTTACTTCCAAGAGGGTTTGAATCAGTTGCACTTTGGACTGCGTTCCAAAAGGGTCCAAAACAATTTATCAATAAATCTTTTATCAGTTTTCAGTAACAAAATAATCTATATTCCAGTCAAATACATTCAGGGAGTTCT
This sequence comes from Balearica regulorum gibbericeps, assembly GCF_011004875.1. Classification (NCBI taxonomy): domain Eukaryota; kingdom Metazoa; phylum Chordata; class Aves; order Gruiformes; family Gruidae; genus Balearica; species Balearica regulorum. The sequence continues at coordinate 18,264,123 of NC_046220.1, forward strand.
TAAACGTACCAGGTTTGAGAGGCCTTCCTGCTATACACAGTGGTTTTGTCAATGAAAATATGAATCCCACTTAATAATGTGATCTTAAAAATGCTGAATAGCTTTAAATCATGAGGCTTTTTAGGGGAGCTGAAGACATTTAATGTATTTGAAAATACAGGATTCAGAAGGCCCACTTCTGCCCTCTTCTCTGGCACAAAAAGATTGTGAAGTCTAAGCCTAAAGTAAAACAAAAGATGCTGAATTTTTAAAGATCTTGATACACCTATGCTATTCAGGCACGTAAGGTCTCTACCTGCAATTTAACTGTGAGATTTCTACTACAATTGCTTCACAAGCATTTTGCCAAAAGAATTTTCCCTTCAAAACCATAAATTTTTTAAACACTTTCTGTGGATATTAGGATTTTTCTTTAAGAAACATTAAAAATAAACATGAAAAATGTTCATAGTTTGGTTTTATTATACCTTTTTCAAGGAAAACCTTCATCAGGAAGCCATTTATTTTTTATGAGCTGTATTAGAAATAGAAATTTATCTCATTTACACAATTAAGTTTTAAACTAAATGTCTGGAAAGAACTTTGTTTCTGTTGTCAAACAGCAATATAGCCATCTTTTTGAATTTTCTACCCATAACTTTAACCTTAGCTACTCCACTAAGAGCCCAGTACTTTGTCTAGTCACTGTTTTACTGGATGTTATATCACCAAACAAATCACATTTAAAGTGATACTATCTTCCCAACGTTTTAATTCATTTTAGTGGGTCTGGATATAAGCTCCTTCTATCTCTTATAAGAGATAAGCAGATGTTATCTGCCCTTATTTAATGCTCTTTCTGACTTCAAAGAGCAGTAAAATGGGACTTGCAAGCTGCTGGAAGATCCCGCAGGAAGCATATTCATGGGTCACGATCCAAGTCAGCTTCTACTGTGAGCTTGAGAAATTATGCCACCAGGATATTGCAATGACTTATTGCAAACTAGTAGGCTGTAGTTTATTTTCCACTGACCCACTACAGAAGATGCAGGATAGCTATTTATATAACACATATTGGATCATGCAAAACCTCAGATGCTGCAATTGCACATTCTCAAATAGCTTCATGCTTACCATTGCCTCCCAGTTCAATCCTGTCTCTATTAGTTTTTTCCCCTCTCAAAGCATATTAGAATCTTCAAAGGTAACCACAACTTCCTGGCATTCGCAATCTTTAAAATAAATAATACTGAACCATGTTATAAATTGTGTGTGTACCCTTATGTCTTGACCACCTTTGGAAAGGGTGACAATTATGTTTGTATCTGAGGTTAAATACAAGGAAGTACATTTCATATTCCATATGGAATCCTATGATGCATACAGTTGGAAGAACAGAGATACATCTGGCTGCAACTACTGATTTTCAGATACCCCGAGTACAACTGTTAAGCTGTTTAACGCTCTAGCTAAAAGTGCTCTATTAGAAACAAACAGGAAGTGATCAAACAAACAAACAAAACCCTTTACTTTCAAGTATACTCGATTCATGTAATTTGCTGTTTAAGTACACAGAATTGCCCACTTGAAACTATCACTAGTCATCCTTTCTGTGGAAAGCCCTCTTTTACATCATATATATGCAAGACTGTACTACAAGCTTTTCATAATCTTGCTATGAATGGCATTATCTTCTTTACAAGAAACAGGTACAAATAGATGACTTTTTGAAACAACGAGAGAATAAGACAACATAACAAGAAGGCTGTCTCTGCTCACCACCCATCATGCAAGAAGTAACCCTTGAGAGAAAGACGGCTGTCCTTAACAGTGTTAGCTCAGATTCTGGTCTAAAGCATCCCTAGTCCCCCAGGGATGAAACGTGACATGGCACCTTTCATTGAAAGTATCGAAGTAATCAATCAAGTCGATTATGGTCATAATTGTTATGCTAATTTAGCCGGTCCTTCTGCTAAGATACATAAAATTAACGTTAAAAAAGCATGGAAGGTTGGAAGTCCATGTCTTTACTAATGTGATTGTATTTAACTGGCAATGCGCTCTGCTGCAATTGAGATAGTGTCAAAATGTAATATAGCTTTGAATCTCAGGCAGGCATAATATGACCATAGTCTAATAAACTCACTGAAATTTAGGTCCACTCTTCTAAGCAAAATTGTGTATGACTTTTCTATAAATTGAAGGGAAATATGAGGGGGGAAAGCTTTTAAAATTGTATACATTAATGAATAAGTGGGAGTACACTTTTCCTCTTTGCTTTTCATGTCATAAGTAGTTGTAACAATAATAATGGCCATGTTAGTCTGTGTATTACAACACAAGCAATATCTAATTCAGCATTTAAGTGGCTTGTTGAAATTACAGGTTTTACTTAATTGTCCTCGGAAAATAGTGCCTAAATTCTAGAGTGAAATTAAAACCACCTTACACCACTGGTGACCCCTTGGACAAATCAATTTCAGGCTTGACATAATAGCTTGCACTGCAGACAGCAAAAAGCCCCATATCCTGTGGGACTGCTCAGATTGTACTTTGAAACTGAAAAGACTCATCTCTGGTTCATAATGGTGTTGTATAAATACAAAGGAAATGTGCAGCATGCCCGGTGACATCACAGAGTATAGGAAGAAAGGGCGATCACAACATTAAATTAAATCATGGCAAGTATAACAAACAAGCTGTTGAAACCTATAAAAATATCCTTATTACACTACATAAAACAGATGCTACTTGTACTTTTAAAAAGCAGTAAGATAATCTAAAGACAACATTACAAGGAAAAAAATACTGTAGTAAATATATTGGCCTTTGTGACACGATTAGAAGTATAAATTATTTTTTTCCTGGTGACTTCTTTAATAATAATTCTATGTTTGTGGTACGTAGTGACTGCAGATCTGACCACAGTCCACAGATGCTCCTGGTTTTCAAAATGGCCATCCTTGAAATGATTTTTTTTTTCATTAATATTTATTAAATTCTATTGCATAAAATCACCATACTTCTTGATGTGACACAAGCACATGATCTTAAAATTTAAACTTTGTTATGCAGTTCTTGAACTCACAGTACTTCAGTAAAAAATTAAAATTCACATGTTCCCAAGTTGAGGAAATGGATGTCCAAACTCAAGAATTGTAATACTCTATTTTCTTTTCTAGAACTGTTAATTACTATACATAACAAGATTATTCAGAAGGCCCAACTCTGTTTACTATAAGGAGGGTTTTTATTGGCTGTTTTTTAATAGCCTTAATTTCTGTTTAGTACAGTGATACAAAACAGTCACATGCCTACCACTGACTACAGTCTAGGGCATTTTCCAATTAGCAGCATTACTTTGACACAGTCACAAGATCATACCTATTAAAGCTGAGGCAACAGAACTGAGAGGTCCATGTATGCGCCCCTCCTTCCCCAGACAAAAAATATTTTAAAAATATTCAAATGTTTTACTGAAATTACTGATTTATAGTATAGAATTTTAAAGAACCTGATGCCTTCATAAAATTTCATAAATCATTAATGCTATTGTATTGAGGATAATGTACAACTCCCCTCTGTGCTCTTACTGGTGACTATCATGATAATATAGTGTTAATAAAGCTACTGAAAAGTACTTTCAAAGATTCTGAATGTAGAGAGAAGCTTGTAGAGTAAGAGTTCGTAAAATAACACATCGTTTCAGTACATGTTTTCCTGAGCATTAGCATTTGAGAATAAAACCACCACATTCTTCATTTTATTTTGTATTCAACTAGTAAGGATAGGTTCTATCAAATAATTCAAAGTCTGTGGATTATGCATGAAATTGCTACTGAGAGTATTTGCATATCATGTTATTCTAATTGCATGATACTATTGATTTAATTATCTAGGACTGTGTTAATTATTACTTTCACAAATCAACTAGACATGTCATAATTGATTTCAGTGAATACAAACTCCAAAGTCCATGGAAGTCACCTAGTATCTTTGGAGATTTTCATGAGGCTTTGAAGCAGTTCTCAAAAATGTTTCCATTATAGTGAAGTCCAAGTGCTTCAAAATCCTTGAGAAAGAAATGCTCAAAGTTGCAAAAGAAGAAATAAGAAAATCCACTGCAGAGTTTAAAAATGAGCATAAACTGAAGAGATGATTCTCATGATTATTATACAGGTACCTTTAGGACAAGCAAAAAGGCTTATATCTTGAGCTTCCTCCCTTCCTCAATTCAATCATGTGATAATTTCAATATGGAATATATTTGAAACTTTCATTACCTTTTTGCAGCTCATTGCTGGATCAAATACTGTAACTACTGATGAACATACTCTCAGTGGCAAGATGACTGGAATTATACTGCAAATTTTTCACCTGAAAGCTCTGATAGTTGATTACAAAAGTTACTATTAACTTAATGGAACAGGTGTCAGTGAGGAACACTTAAGCTTGGATGTCAAAGGTGTAGGCTGGTGACAAAGAACAATGTTGTCTAATGTTCTCAGGCTAGTATGTGGCTATGTTCTGGACTTGTGCTAAAAACAGTGTTGATAACACAGGGATGTTTTCGTTCCTGCTGAGCAGTGCTTACACAGAGCCAAGGCCTTTGCTGCTCCTCACACCACCCCACCAGTGAGTGGGCTGGGGGTGCACAAGGAGTTGGGAGGGGACACAGCTGGAACAGCTGACCCCAACTGACCAAAGGGACATTCCATACCATATGACGTCATGCTCAGCATATAAAGCTGGGGGAAGAAGGAAGGCAGGGACGTTCAGAGTGATGGCATTTGTCTTCCCAAATCACTGTTACGTGTGCTGGGGCCCTGCTTTCCTGGAGATGGCTGAACACCTGCCTGCCCATGGGCAGTGAATGAACTCCTTTTCTTGCTTTGCTTGTGTGTGGCTTTTGCTTTACCTCTTAAACTGTCTTTAGCTCAACCCATGAGTTTTCTCAATTTTTACTCTTCCGATTCTCTCCCCCATCCTGCTGGGGGTGGGAGGGGGAGAAATGAGCGAGCAGCTGTGTGAGGCTTGGCTGCCGGTTGGGGTTAAACCATAACACTCTACATATCTATTTGAGGAACGTAAATACCCCAAATGGGGATGTCCCCCAAATGGCACCAGATCCAGAAAGACAAGATCATAATTGTCTCTGTGGTGTTTCTTAGTCAGCTAAGTTTGTATGCTTCTTCACCCTGTATGCTGGCCCCTCTTAATCTATTTCTTAGCTGTAAAGCTCTCCTCATGGGTAGTACAAAACATGAAGGTGCATAATACAGGCACTTGGCTTCCACTGGGTGACCAAGTAACCAACCAAACAAGAGTTTGCAAGGCTGAGCACTGTAGCACTCCAGGTCATATTTGAATCTAGACACAAAGCACTGTGGGATTCTCTGACTTAAGGTTTCTGGTGGTATATGAGTATCTGTACGGCAAGGATTTTCTGATAGCTTTGCAAAATAAATCTTTGCTCCTTACATAACCGTGTCAGAAGATCTAGGCTTTTTATGACACAGTGGTCAGATAAGACAGAAAAATTGGACCGTCAATTCCCTGCCTATCAACCATCCCCTACAAGTTGTCACAAATCACTGATAAACCAGTGCTTAAGAAAAGCGTATGCTTACATACCCACTTCATCAATAATTAAAGTAATTATGCAGTCCCCATATCTACTGATGGTACACAACCTAGTAGAACAACATCTTTCAGAAACTCTGATAGCAGATTCTTACCATAAACCTTCAAAAAAAAATCATATTTCACAGTACTGTAAACCAATATGTAATCAGTTCCAAACGCTTTGATTCTTGTCAGTTTCATGTCCATTGTGCCTCTCTTTTGTTACTGAAGTCATTGGCTGTGAGCTAATAGAACAGATAATAAGCACACATGATTGCCTTTAGGTTTGGGGAATTTTTATTTATCTGTGTGGGATGATAACCAAAATCTTGTATTTAAAAAGGGTAGACTTTGGAAAAAGGAATTATTTTGTACAGGAACTGAACTTTGCTGTACATTTCATAGATGACTGAATCTTTTAGATTTTTTTTTTGGCCTTTATCAAAGGTCAAAAGGGTCTTTTTAACTCACCTTCCAAACTATCACCATTTTCATACTTTGTTATGCTATACAATCTACTATTTTTATTTGACATCAAAAAAGTCTAAATCATCAAACCTACATTTTTTTCAGCTGATATGTCCTACATTACATGTGTTCCATGTTTTTAAATCCCTGGTCTTCCTTTGGCTGTAAAACTGCTCAAGACATATTCATCTCTTCTTTAAAAGACAATGCATGAACATGGGAAGCACTCTCAGGGGCATCACTTCTCACAATTGTATGTAGATTTTTAAGTGCAACCAAACCAGGTCAGTGTAAATACAGCTAGAAGAAGGTACAAAACAATGGAGTAAGAGATAGCACACCTCTTGCCAAAATATAGCATTTCCTAATTTTTTAAAAAATTCAGTTGTTTTGTGATGCCTTTTTATATATGGGGACAACACAGCTAACTAAAAAGGCAATACAAAAATTTGTCACAGAAGATTCATTTTGCTTTTGTCTTCTACTGTGTTTTAAGCCATTCTCCTGGGTGGTACTTTGCGGTGCTGGAAATTGATTCTGACTTTGTAAGATAATGTGATATTCTGTTTTGGATTGGATTACAAGGTCAAATAGATAGTTTAATGGTATAATGCCACTTAATCCATAAAAAGGAGAGGCCAAATCAAAACAATACTATGGATATTTCAGAAACCAGAAATGAGGATCCCTGCAAAGCGCTATAACAGCACTAACAAGCCACACAATATAAATGTTAAAGCTCATACACAAAGCAATTGAATCCTGAACTACACTAATACCTCATTCAAAACTCAGATGGATTTGTTAGACAACAGCTTATTACTTGAGAAGAATTAGTGCAACTATGTGGGAAAAACACCCAAACTGCCCAACCTCTGCCACTTTATTGCAGATGTTCTGAAAGTGAAGCAATACATATATCACTTGCTAAGAAAAACAAGTGCATTATCAATTAGATCAGTGGTATATCTCATTTCTAGCTTGGCAGTATCTTACCAATTCTTATGCACTTGTGCTATCTGATACTTGTGCCCAAGGACAAGGCAACTGCAAACTTTTTGCCTTTGACTACCTATGATACCCTTCTTTTCTTTCATGCCCCTTTAAGTCAGACATCATACTCTCCTCCTCTGAAGAACCTACTCAAACACACTTAACAGCCACATTTAATTACCTGAGATATAAATGAAATTAGAAGATACAGAACCACAACAAAAAGGACCCTCCCAAGAAACAGATGGCTCTATGTCAATACTATAAAACATAGTGTTGCAAGAGCAAAGCAAGGTCTGGTATGCAAAGCGTAATTAGTGTGAGTACACTTCAACAAAACCTTATCACTTTTCTAAGGCTACTGGGGCACCACTGAGGCAATCTCAGATTTTGGTCTATAGTTCAATTAGACTAAAGATATTTCACAATCTGCTAAAACTTTTGTATTTTTTGTTTTCTCTCTGATGATAGTCTGTTTCAAATACTTTGGGAAGCCGGAGCTAAATTGTCACTAATTCCTGGGAAGGTTCTGGTGAAAAGACAGGAGTAATTTTTGCCTGAGCTTGTGGAAAACTTGGAGTCTTTGAATACAAAGAAGGTGGGATTTTGCATTGCAGTGTCCTACCAGGGCAATGCATACCCAATGTAATAGTGTTTATCTCAAACCCAGTTAAGTAACTCACTGTCCAGTGTCTTGTCATAAAAATATAGTTTAAAATTCATTTACCCAGACTATTTCACTGATGCTTCTCATGTTGACTTCAGATAGTTCTCTGCAATATGTTTCTGCTGTCAAACTTTCAATAATATTGTTTCAAATTGAATAATAATCTACTGCCAACAAGATTATTTTAAAATAAAAAAGAATGTCCAGCAGTTGGTTCACATAAAATCTCATTAGTCTCTTCTGATTGTTTTGACATGTCTTGGAAGAGAACTGTTCATTACCATGCAAATGGAGATAACCTCTCTTTCTGGGCTAATTGTCATATAGCATTTTGCATTTGAAATTGACTTGGTGATTTTCAAGCCAAAACAATCATCCCAGCCTAAATTATAGGGAAACTGAAAACAGGACTTCAAATGTAAACTGGTTGAAATAGTGACTATGAAATGGCTCTGGCCCTTATATAATGCCAGAGACAGAAGGTATTCATACATTCTACAATACCACAGAGAAGGGGAGAAAAATTACAGGTCCCTGCCACCATGGAGATATTAGCTGAGGGGCCAGATTCTGATTGTTTCATGTTGAGTAACACATGCAAAGATTTTTATTGACATTGGTAAGGCTTGATGTAGATAGAACACTGCGAGTAAAGGTGGCAGACTGTAGCAAAAAATTAGCAAATATGCAACAAAATTTTCACAACAGGCATACCCTGTTTAATGATTAAAGATTAAAATGACAGTAATATATTAAAGAAAAATTTGTGTAATGTTTAAATTTCCTAAATCCTGTTAGAGCTTATTAAAAAAGAATTTACACTCAAGTACATTACCGTCTGTGGAAAGGGTTTACAGTAGAAGCTAGGCCAATGCTCTCAACTCTTAGAGGTGAGTAGTAAGAAAATACTTTTCCTTATTGGAGAAGACATAGGAATGCAATTAACTGAGACGGAGTAAATGATGTAGCCAAGTCTCACTGCTAAAGATGGATAAAAAGCTGCTGCCTTTTAAAGAAATGGCCCTCTAGACTCTGATAAACATCATTCATTGATTCTTAATGTATCACCAGCTCCAGCCATCACTGTGCCCTTCTGCTGGAGGCTGTCAACATTTGTAGTCAAAGTAGCCAAGGCATGAAGCATCCCTTTTCAATGGTGGTTGCCCTGGAAGGGCCATGTTTTAAACTACTGCAACAGGATCTGCCAGAAGAGACTGACAAAATCTCTGCTTTTTAGTATAGCTGTATTTTGAATTCTGCTACTCCATGCAACCATATATGTTCCCACTTACTCTGTCTGCTTTTCAAGCTGAGAAACCATGTCTGAGCACTTTGACCACTTGCTCAATAGTCTGTGAAATAAAGAATCCAATAAAGAACACAACTGTACCTAGAGCAACCCACTGTCAAAGCAAATTTATATTTGCAAGGGAAAAAAAAAATCTCATTAATGACATTTAGATCTCAAATAACTTTAAAATGTTATTGACCTTCACCAAAGAACTCCAAAATAAACACTTGTGTGGTGTGACCTTCCCTGAAGCTTGGCAGATTTATTCAAGCTCTCTGTTATGAAAACAACTCCTTCCTATGATATGCAAAAGTGTTTTCTTAGCTGAATAAAACTCAGCTCTCTCCTACCCCCCATAATACACTACCCTGTAAGATTTCAAAACAAGAATGCTGCATTAATAACACACCACATGGTGTTGTGTTTTGCTTGTTGTGATATATTGTTTCTTTTGAATTTAAGAGGTTTGTGCAAGACTGGGATATTTATTTATTTATTCTTATATTCTACCCTTGTCTGTCCAATGACATCTTTTGGAATTTTTCTCCATACCTTCTAGATCTCTAATGTAGAATTATTTCATTATAGGCAAAAAAAAAATGAGAATTTTGGGAAAAAAAAATTACTTACTACTGGAGTTTACTGTGGTCTTCAACAGCTATTCTTCTACAGATATTCTTGAGAAACCTGATATTTAGAATTTTAATCTCAGTTCCATTAAAGCTTAAAGATGTCATGAAAGAACGGAATTCTTCCATTAAATATTCCTAAAGAATCTTCAAAATACTTGATTTTTCACACTCATTTCAAACCATTTTCAATGCAACTTTCCAACCCAAAGGCATAGTTATTTGTCCTCCTTCCTTTTGCTTTTAGAATAAATATTTATTTTCTTTAAAACAGTGTTATTAAAAATTCTGAGAAGATATCATGTATACAACAGCAATATCACCTGTGTGATATCTTAGAAATTAGTTGTTTGCCTGAGAACTCAGTAATAATGTCATTTCCCTGATCTTTCCTTTTTTTCTGACATAAGGATAACTGATGAAATTTTGCCTCTGGTCAAATAAATCATGTATTATAATATCATAAAGAAAATATGGCTATATGCCATCTGCCCTCTATTGGATGACATCACAACTGTACTACTACATGGTACAATCAAATTCAGAAGTTATAAAGCAGACATCTTTCAACTAATAAGTCAATTGCCCTTCCCAGCACATCTGGAAAAATAATTTCCATTTTACTCCACATTCTTTGATCGAGATTTCAAGTACTAACCTTATACTTGTCCACAGTGAACACACAATTCTCTTATTAATGTAGTTCAGTAGCAGTTTGTGACTACCTTTCTGATGGAAAAGAGAAAAAAACCCAGCCTGAAGTGTACTCACAATGATTCAAATGCCCCCCCCCCCCCCCCGTTAAAATCTCTCCTTCAAACAGTATGATGCCAAATTAAAAAAAAAAAAAAAAGTTAAAGTAATTGATAAGTAAATAAGTGGTAATTCAAACTGCATAAGAGGGATGATAGTTTCATGACAATGCCTATATGGAACATAAGGAATGATTCAGAAATATTGTGTACAACCACTGGCTTCTCTAGTAACCTTATTTATGTGTAATAAGAACTTGAGACAGGGGAAGAACGAGAAGTCCTTTCACCAGTCAGATGAGAAGTCAAAAAAATAATTCAAGAAGTAAATCAGAGCAGCAACTATATCCTACTGGAAATGAAAAGTCATGATTTTGCTCAAAAAATATAGCTAAGAAAATGGCAAGGCTAATAAATCAAGGGAAAAGTCTAAAGATTGCCAGACTGATGAGAATAGAAACTAGTGCAGCTGACAAAGAGCCTCACAATGACTGCATCGTTCAAAGCTCACATTTCATTCAATTTTAGTGTCATGAAAGGTATAAAAAGCAAAGGTATTTACAACTACCTTATCTAAAGACACCAGATTCACCCAATCTTAAAGAACAAACAAAAAAACATTTTGGGTACTGTTTTCTAAAGAGCAAAGTAAGCATATATGCGAAGGTAAAAATGGTGCAAAACAGATGAATGCATAGGTCAATATAGGGGTCTCATAAAGCTGTGTACCATATTGCGCCTGCAGCATTTGAAGGATGATCAAAAGCAGAGAGGGGAAGATGGAGAGTGTAGGGCTAGGTGCTGGAGGAGGAGGAGGGATTGATATCTCTGAAACTACTCTGTGGTACAGCTGGGTTGGCACATGGATACCATTCTTTTGTGCCTTTTTTTTTCTTTTTAATAAACCTAACCACCCACTGAGGTTTAAAATCTACAGGAAAGAGCATACCAGAGAAAACCTGGTCATGTGAGCTACAGAAATAGAAGGTAATTATGTCTCAGTCAAAACATTTTGTCTTTTCTTCCTCACTCTTCTCTGCTTTCTCTCTTTCTTTATTTTTCAAATTCAATAAAAGTCAGGTTGCATTTTGATTTTGTATCAGGCTGTTTGAATTGTTCATTACTGCCAAACTTAGTGCTGGAATTGCGTTCCACTTCCTCCCCACCCTCTGTCCCTGGCCCCATGCTTCATCCTATTGTGTTACTTTTACAATGAGCTCACTGGAGCATAAAGCCACTTGGGGCCTCTCTGAGGGTGGTCTTCAGGCACAGGCTACTGTACCAGTAAAAATCAAATTGTGCCTTGTGTAATAAGTTTGTGATGCCTGAGCACTCTGAAACAGAATTATTACAATGCTCAAATGTGCAGGAGGGATCCTATAAAAATTTTTGATAGCATGGCACATTTGTCAGTTAATTAATTTCAGATATCACACAAACTGACAGAGAACAAAAATCAGGAAACACTATTTTGAGTGCCTGCTGTAGAGCTTCTGTTGAAGTGCTGTAGGAAAGGTAGAAAATAGCAGTACCACTGCTTTCAAACGGAGGTATGTAGCAGGGCCAGATTTTTTGCCATTGTTAAAAGGTTTTACAAATACAGAAAAATCTGTCTCTGAAAACAGTAAAAATAAAGCAGTCAAATCATGGTTTGAGTGTAAAGCTGAATTTAGCCAGGTTCAGATGCTTTATGATACTGGTGCTAAGAGGTTCTTAGCTGGGCAAGAAAATGACAAGTGAAGCCCATTGTCTACTCAAAGACTTAACTAATTTATGGGATCTTAATCTTCTGCAAACTTATACAACTAGTTGGTCAGTAACGTTACAGTGCTAAATCACTGTTTATTTTGTAAGATCTTTCCCCCAAAAGACTTCAGGATTCAGTTTCAGGATAAATCCAATCGAAGACATGGGCAAACAGTACAAACACTGAAAAAAAAAAAAATTCAATACGTCAAAATTGTTTTATCTTTCCTTGTGCAAGCCTTTGATTGGTTTCTTAGCTATGACAACTTAGTTCTTGCTTACTCTGCCTTCAGAGGAGATTACCAAGCACTTTTAAGGATGTCTGTGAAATGTCACAACTATTGGCTAGTAAAGACAGAAGGAAATTGCAAGTGCATTAAATATAAAAGATTTAAAAATACAGGTTTATTCTTTCTAGGTTTTCAATAGACAGATGTTAATTTTAATCCACATAATTCACAGACATAATAATTCAATTAAGAGCTTAATAAACCTGTAACAATGATAAAAAGGATTATCTTTTTAAGGATGATGGCATCTCCAGGCAAAATTGTGAGCTTTTATAAAGTCCATGTACTGTTAACTTTAGGCAGAATGGCAGTCGGGTTAAGTCTCTAGATTAGTTCTAATAATGTCTGCTTTCTATTGCAAAGCTCTCTTCCATTAATTTCTTCTGTGCTTTTAGGTGAGTCATTCAGGATATGAGCACCAACTGCTGATTTAGGCCCTTCAATTCAGTTTTTTAGGCATCAATGAATGTAAAATTCATCTCACATAAGTTACGTCTCTAAAAATTCTCTGTCAGACTTACAAGCTCCTTCTACTGACAAAGGAGTTAGTCAGAAATTTCCAGAGTCAGTTGCAGCATTTGAGGGTAGGTGTCTATTATTGCTGATTACCAGTCATCCCTCGGAGTTGACTACAGTTCATAAGCATGGATTTTCTGTATTTATATGACATCTGAACAAGCTGCAGGAAACAAAAGAAAGGTATTCCAGTCCAGAAATGGCAGAATCACAACAGTAAAAACTCTGATTTCCATTCCACAGATAACTTCCCCCGCTTATAGAGCGAGCCTGCAGGCCTGCCTGAGGCTAGATGTGCAACATCAAGTGAAATGACCTATCTGCTTCTTGATCCTGTAGCAAAGTGTTCAAAGCAATGCAGCCACTGCATGCATATGAAAAACCATGGGATGCCAACAGCATTCTGGTATCTTGCCAAATCAGAGCTGGTGTCAATCTTGTTTATGAAGCTCTATATGGTAGTAGTCTTAGATCATGCCCAATTCTTAAACACTTAAGACTGCTTAGACCCGGAGTTGGCACATCTCTTAGGTCAGCCTCATTCAACCACATCTAGAAGAAACTAAGCCTTGCATTCCCAAAGATAGCAAGCTAACTACGACAGTATTCTCAAGTGAGGCTGTCTTCATCTCTTTGTTGATACTGTTCCATTTTGTGGCCACAGAGTAACAGACAGAGGGAATAGAGTGCAGAATAGGGTCATGATTTTCACGTGTGATGTACTGGAAATTACATCCAAATTCAACCCTCTTTTGAGGAGAGATCTGAATCAAAGTCTAAGGCATGTCATAGTCATCTATCACATAACACTATAAAATGGATGAACTTGTATTACTGGACTAGAAAAAGGACTCTTCTACCTTTTGTTTCATGACTTTAGTCACTTTTTACCTGTTCCCAATACATGCAAAAATGGATTACTTGCCTCCAACTCTGGAGATATATGATGGCATAAAACCCTCAGCTTTCTTTTCTAAACAATGATTCTGTGCCTTAGAGTAAAAAGAAAAATGTGAAATATTACTTGAGAGTCCAAATCCTCAGATGCTTATCTGAATACACCAGCATTCTGTAACAACAAATCTAGGTAATAAGAACTGTCCAGCTCTACCTAGCCTGTTCTGCAAACACCAATTCAGCTTGCTGTGATGATACAGTCTAACACTGACCCTAGCAAAGCACAGACCAACATGAGGAACACTGACATCAGCTAACCGTTATTGTTCTTCTGGAATGATATAACCTGACAAGAAAGTAAGAGAAGAATTCCATACTGCAGAGATAGATCAGATGCTCCCTGATGCCAGGACACATACCTAGGGCAACAGAGGGACTCTAACCCTACATTATACCTCTGTGCATACCTTGGTTGTGCCCCTGCCATATCTCCAAGGATCGATGGCCATAGCACACAGAATATATCCATGGAGTGCTGCCATGACATGTGGCACACAGATTTCTTGATAAGGTCTCTAGGCTATCTTAATAATTCCCAACTTTTCTATAGTTGAGACTTAGCATTTCTACCTCTTCCTTGTCTTCTGTAGCTCCAGACTCTTCCTTTGAGTCTTCGCTTCCTTTGGAGGCACTGTGTGCATCCCAAAGCAAAACCCACAAAACTTCCCTATTAGCCTCGGCTCTATCATTCTGTGGATACTTGTGTGGCTGATAACTGGGGCCCTAATGAAGAAGGTGCATTTCACTTGGGCTCAGTATTATTACAATAACAGCTCAAATGTATTTCTTTGTACAATTACTGCATATACATCTACTCAACAATTAGAAGCATGAGACTTCTAAGCAACCATTTTGCTAATGCAGTTTAACACTGTTAAAATATGCCCAAGAAACTAGTTCACAGACTGTTTCTTTTATTAAAAATCAAGCCACAGAAAATCTGTTCACTCACATTTTTAGGAATGATATCTAAGTATTATGCTAATTATATTGTATTAGTCATAACAAATACTTGTAGTACAGATAGTTACATAGGAAGAAGGAGGGTCTATCCTTCAACTGTTTACTGATTTGTTTCCTATATGCCTTGGTTACCAGTGCTCTGCAGCAAAGGTAACTGTCATTTTACATTTCATTTAAGATGCTGAATGCTACAGAATAAAATCCCTGTATTCTTTCCTGACAGAGTGGCTTATAGAAATGTTTTCTGTGGCAAGTGTCCAACTCAGAAAGGATTCCCAGCCACTACACTTCTTCAGGGGAAGCAAAATTCTACTGGCACATGAAATACCTCTCCTTTCATGCATTTCTGCATTTGTTCTCTGGAGCATTGCCAGAATAGACTTAACTTGTGGTAGCGAACACCATTGTAAACTAGTAATCGTGGAGGAGAGATTAAACACTCCAGGGAAGAAAAACACTTTAAGTAGCAAGGAGCACTGAGTGGACCCATACTCCTGTCTCCCCATTGCAGTGGTGCTACATGGTTATCTCAGAAAGCACAGAAGTGGAAGTATATTGACACTTCTAAAGGGTTGCTTTCATGCTCACCCATACTCTCTGTAAGGTCTCAGCACTTGCCATCCGAGCAGCCATCTTTCAAGGCACTGAGGTAGCAAGGCAACCCTTCTCACTTGGCCTCTTCCAGTGTCATCCTGGTGCCTGTGAAAGGACCTTGGCTACAAATTTACCATTTTGCTTTGTCTAAAAGTGAAGTGCCCTTTGACCACAATGCACGTTTTTGTGCTTAGGAAAGAACGGTGGCTCCTTCAGCTGCATTGTAAACTGGAGACTATGTCAATGTACTTATTTCAGTGGTATATTCAACCCTAGAATCCATATGCTCAACGTCTCTCCTGAAAAACAGTATTCAGCAAATGACTTGAACATGTGTATCTGGTTTTCATTTTCAATTTACAGAACACAAAGTTATTGTCTCTCCTTTTACTGAAAGAATCTACAGAATACGAAAAGACTGCAGTTAGCAATATCCCATTGTATGTCAAGGCAAACATTTTAATTTTTCAAGAATTACTAGCTTAAATCATTGCTCATAGAGGGATTTTTTCTCAGTGACAAATTGACTGTGCTCTGTCTCAATTTGGTATTTTATTGTTATGACCTTAAGTTGTTTCACAGATATAGCTTGTTGAGATGTCACTTTTCCCAAACACGCAGCATTTTCCTTATGAAGAGACATTTGACCATTCCAAAACAGTACATATAATGCTAAGACTGTAATAGGATGTGTTTTTCTGTGCTTCCTTCTCAATGCCTCACAATCAATTTGGCACATGCAGTGTCTGATACAATTCCAATCTGTTCATGCCAGTAAGAGGCATGATCAAGGGCAGATCTCCAGTCCTGAATCTTCTGGAATTCTCATGTTAGGATTTGAGTCCATGCATCTGATCCTAACCCTTTTGCTTCTTGATGCAGTTTGTTCCTAAAAGAGATTTTAATTGACATTTTCAGTGACATTTTCTCCACTTTAGATATTATCGTTCAGCTCAGATATACTAAAAAGGCAGAAATCACAAGAAAGAATGACATTCACATTGTCATGTGTGTTGACATTTGGGATGTAAACCTCAGACTAACAGCATTCCATGTTAAAATGTCTGATATGACCCTAAATTACATTTCAGTAATTGCACAGATTCAGTGATACACCTGAATTACAAACATTACCCATAAGTGCAAACTTGTTACCTGTGGTTGACAGCTACATGGATAAAGGGAGAATAAAAAGGCATCAGTGGTGCTCTGTTTGTCTTAAAAGAAATGCATTGCACCTAACACTTGTATTTTTCTTAAACTGAGCTGGCAAGAATATTTCTATAACTGAAATATGGGGTGGGATTCATCTCCTCTAACTTCAGATGTATGATCTTCTTCTGCATTAGAGGTTTAGATGTTACAGACACCTATCTCTAGGTTAACAATCTAGATACTATTTACAGTCAATGGAGAAAAATTGGTATCTCTACAATGCAATTTATCTCATCCTAAGGTACATGTCTGAAATAGATAAGATGAATCATACTTTACAAAGGTCTAAGTCTCTCCATTTGCTGTCAAAGGAATCCAAACAAATAGTTCAAATATGGATGTCAGAAGTTAAGGGAGATGATCCCATCCATAGAGGATCTCATTAGAATATCTTTAAAACTTTATTTCCCTATATTTCTAGCTAACATGTGGAAAGGTAAACTCCTTAGGAAAAGAAAAAAAAAAAAGGGGGAATCAAAGAAAGCTTCCTTCCCTTTTCTACTTTATAGTTCAAAGTACTGAAGCCAACAATCAGGACAACAGATACCTTTCTTTCTCACTTGCAGCTTGCTATTGCAAAAATTCCTGTGTAGCCTCCATAGTACTTGTAAATTAGAGGGAAACTTCTTCAGTAAAATCTCAAGGCAGAGTTGATATTCTCATGGATATGACACTTCAGTTTGCTTTTTAAAAGGTAGTCTGGGAAATCAACATAATATTAAGTC
Organism: Balearica regulorum gibbericeps; assembly: GCF_011004875.1. Classification (NCBI taxonomy): domain Eukaryota; kingdom Metazoa; phylum Chordata; class Aves; order Gruiformes; family Gruidae; genus Balearica; species Balearica regulorum. The sequence goes on from NC_046220.1 coordinate 18,281,533, forward strand.
CATATGCAAGAATTGTTACTTCACAAGAATATTGAGAACCTTTTTTCAAAACAAAAAAACCCAACCCAACCCAAACCAAACCAAAATGCCCCCAAAATAATAGTAGCACAGTTAGGTTTATAGAGAAGAAACAGAATAGATGGCATCTGGATTTTTATTCCAGTGTTCAAATTACTGTTCAAAGAAGTAGCTGTATCTATGATAACTTGTTTTGATACGATACACAAGTGCTAACTTTCTGCTGTTGTCCACTCCATGAAAGTTATTAAGTAAAATTTTGATCTGATTTCAGAGAAAGTACTCACAGACTGCAAAATGTGAAAGGCATCGTTCATCTCTTTTGGCTGGCTAATGGATTTTGCTTGGTTGTTTCCCCCCTCTGCCCCCCCTTGCATGCCCCAGGTCTGGTCCAACAATATCACACTAACTTTGTGAACTGAAATGGAATGCTGTTATCCTCAGAGGAACTGCTGAAAAGTGCTGTTTTGATAAATACTGTAGGAATAGAACCCAAAGGAATTCAACTAAAGAAAAATACATGGTGCTATTTCATTTCTCATCTTTGCCAGAGCTTTGATATGACTAGGCCCATCAGGAATAGAAACCCTGGTGGTGTTGCTACTGATAACAGTTTTAGATGTAGGTCTTATTATGGTTTCTTCAATAGTTAGTTCACGTAAACAAAATTTGCACTTCAAAATCACTTTGTATGGTCTTTTGTTTTTGCTAGCTTTGAGTCTGTAACCTTTAAAGAATTCAAGGAACATATGCAGGTGCCTCTTTGTCAGCTGTTATTAGATACCAGGATATAAGATGTCAGTAAGAATCATGACCATCACCCTCACATTTTCTTATTGCTGCCACAGATGGCAAAGTAACGGCACCATCCAGCTTTTTTCAAAGTGTAACCAGTGCCTGAAAAGATGGGTCAATAAATTCTGTTGTCCAAACAATATAACTCACTGAAATTGTTTTTGCAGCTTAACAGAGCTCTCAGCAGCAGGGTACCAAACACAGCATACTGCCGCGTATGAAATATATATGTATGTGAAATAAGGGTTATATCTAAAAATAACAGGGTTTATTCAGTGTCCATAGTGCTGTTATTAGTGCAAACAAGCACTAATCCCACCCCAAGACTCTGACTGTGGATTACTACCTATGACACATTAAGTTTGACTTGTGCGATAAGCATTTCACAGGCAAAGACTTTTGCAGAGGTTCTTCTTCCCTGTAAAGATTGATGATTTTTCTATATTGGTGATCTGAAATTCTTTGATGTATATTGGTTGCTTATTATTTATTTAACTTCTGAAGGGTCAATTACAGTGTATTCATGGGACCAATTAAATGGACTGTGGTTGTCCTGGAAGCATGCATAGTTATTGAAAAAAGGACTCAGAAAGGATAAGACAAGCAGATAACGATACACAATGTCATGACACTGTCAGAACAGAATGGGGGAAAAAACCCAAACAAAAAACCAAGAACAATCCCCCAAAACCACAAACAAAAGTCAGGGAATGACTATTTTACCAGTCTATATCTCTGGAATATGAAAACAGTGTGAGATACTATATACATGTGCTTGTATGCACCCTGGTACAATACAGAACACAGCATAGTGTTAAAACCTCATCCTTGACAGGCTGAGAGCCCATAAAGGATTGCTCATCAATGGTATAGCTTCATGCTTTAAGTAGTACCGAATCAAGAGCCAGACTTCATCATGGGACAGTCAGAGGAGTAGATTTTGGTACTAAAACCAGACTATTTTTGCTCTAGGAAAAGAGCTACAAGCCTAAGCTTGTGATACTGTAGGCTTTGTCTTGTAACCAGAAATCACCACTGATTAGAAAGGATGTGCCCAAATAATTTAAATTCTTTACCTCAATAGTAATAATTAAGTATTTATATACTAGGTATTATACCATACATTACTCCTGTATTCTTTTTCCTTTATCCCAGAAGAAAGTGTAAAAGTCTGAACTATCAGAAAGAGTAACAGTGCAGACTATCTTTACTGGTGAAACATTTCTTAGCAAAACACTAATATAAGTCCAACAGTGCAGCTATTGTAGGAGTCTTAAAGATGTCCTCTCACATGCACCACTTACAGAAGCACCAATGGAAACCCACTGAACTTTGCTTATTTATCACTTTGGTAGTTGGGTGGATTTCTGTTCTGGTTTAAGGGCTTCCATTAATTTCAGTAACCATACTGCCATTGACTGTATGGATGTAGCTAGAGTCAGTCTCTAAACATTTGGGCACCAACTTCATACCTTATTAGTTCACAGCTTCTAAGACTCCTGTAGAAATTCCATGTATTGTTGAAAGTTTTGAATGGCAAATCATTGGAAACTTCCCTTCTGAATGAAAAAAAATATTGAATTAGCCAAGTTTAGACATTTCAAGGCCACTCTTAACAAAATACATATACACAGTTTTTTTTCAGAAAATCTATTCTCCCTTGAAATATGATCTCTCTTCACAAATATTAAAAAAACCCCAGGATATTTCATGGTTTAGAATCCCCCCTGTGCTGCTGCTTCTTCAATCCTTTTTGTATGTGGCATGATAGGAAAGAGGCAGATTATTTATATTCTATGAGGAAACACGATATAAGAATCAGATCCTTGCTGAGTCCTGCAAAAATTCCCAAAATTTTCCACAAGTGTTCATTGAGTATTTGGCTCTAGCCATGTTAACAACCATCATAATGCATTACGTGTATCGGCCCTAAAACAAAGCAAGCAGTCTGAATACAAGCAGATGATTTTTAAAAACTATCAAGCATTTAGCTGAAGCAGGAAACATGTTACTCTTTAGGACATCTACAGAAACTGCGCATAAGGACAAATCAGCAGATTTCTTATAGTAAAACAGTGGGATAAATTAAATCTTTGTATTGTATAATAAAATGTTGGCAAACTCTGTGTGTTTATTGGCTCTAGAGTTAAGCATATTTTTTTTGTGGACATTCAGACAATATTTAAGTGACTCTTGACCACTTAAGTATTCACTTCAATAATGATGCTTTCTTAGGTCAGGGACAGAATATAGATGATCAGAAAAAACAGTACAGTTTGCAGACATTTGGGAAGCCTCAAAGACAGGCTCATGTATTTTATTATTGCCTCCTAAATTCTTATTTCTAACACTATGCACTTCTACACTTGCACTATAAGATTACAGAAATTATAAGAGAGTCCCTCCTAAAACCATGGACTGTAAGGTAGAAAAAATGGTTTCTGTTCCTGAGAAGTGTTATTATTATTATAAAAGAAAGCATGCTAAACTGATACTATGAGATGCGTTAGGTATACATTCCCTGTAATATAACCAGACCTTCTAGCATGTAGATCTGCAGCTATGCTATCCTATTGTAGTGAAAATACAGAATTAAGATATGAAGAAAGGGTTTCTAATCGCACAGCAAGCACGTACGTGTCTACAGAACATGTACATAAGAATTCAGCATATACCAAGTTCTACAAAATTCTAGTCCAGATGTTCTGAAAGCCCTGCGCTTCTGAAAAGCAAAGTGCTGTAGAAGAGGTAGTTGCTGTTATTAACATGTACATGGATATAAGAGGTTAGTTGCCTTAAAATGCAACATATAGGTGTAATACTTAGCTTAAGGCATATCCCTCTTGCTACGTAACTTACTCCAGATTTAAGAGGTTATTAGAAGGAGGATAAATTAGTGCTTCTATGCACATCAGTAATTTAACATCCTTCATTACTAAGAGATCATAAATATAACACTATTCTGTCTGTATCTTTCACATAACCTAGTTATTAAAAACAATGATAGGAAATAACATGCAATATTTTTTTTTCAGTGTTCTGGAAATCTGTATTGCCTCTGACGGTTCTCTGCAGAAAGAAAGAGTTCCATGCTGTGTTTACCCAAGGGCATTCACCATCCTCTTTTAAATTGTGATCTTCAGGGCCAATTATTCTGGTTGGATACACTTCTCACCACTCAATTTGCTATTGTGTTTGAAGTGCCTTCTTGATGTATAGTTTGGGGTACAAGTATGTGTACCAGTGCCCTCTGGAATTGTTGAATTGTTGAAAAACTGTAAAATAGTTTTATTACCCACTTTGTGCTAAAAAAGGCAAAACGGGTATGCTGTATAAAAACACTAGACAGCAGTATTTTCCAGGAACAAGTTATTACTCCAAATTCCAACACACAGAACTGCTCACATTTCCCTTAAAATCTATGCTTATGGATTTGATCCCTACACTGGTTCTTCCTCTGCTTCTATGCAGTCATGCAAACGATTCTCCACTCTCTATGCCTAATAGGTATCCTTAATACCTATTGGTTATTAAAAATACTGCACGCCTGAGATCTGTGCTCGTAAGCATATGAGAAATATTATTTCAGTCATTTTATTAGTTATGTACACACCAGCTGGGAATCATAAAGCGCATAAAAAGGAATACTCAGCATTTCATTCTGTGGCCCCTGGTCATTAAGCATGGCTTTTGTCCTTTACAGAATTGACTGTGTTGGCTGTAGGAAGAGCCACGCCACTCTTTTCACTGCATATGAGACTCTGCATGCTGGCAGTGCATTTAGCTGGCTTCTCTTAAGGCTGAACAAGTTCTGGCTGGACTTTTAATCTAAGAAGGGTATAAATATGCCTAATAAGAGAATGTATCTTTTAAACCTCAGTAATATTTTCAAATTTTTGGCAGTGAAAATTCAGTTTTGGCAATACTGGAAGAATTTGAAATTGAAATTAGAATAAATTGGCTGTTTGGAATAGTCATATGATGGAAGATTCTTACATTTACTGTATTTTAAAATGATTCACTTCAAAATTACATTTTCTGATTTATAAAGAACACACACACACACAAGTATTTTTAAATAGTCAGCAAAAGAGTTCAGTGTTGAAAAATAATCATTACTGCTGCAAACCCCAAAATTTTGAAAACATTAATTTTTTCTGATATGAGGTTATACTTTATTTTGTCGTTTAAAAATGACAAACAACTTCAGAAGACTAACTCTTTCCATAGTTTCTTCCATAAATCTGTGATCAGATTTCACCTTCTTAATCTAGAAAAAAAGCAGAAAAAGTAATCTCCAGCAGTATTAGAAAGCTATGCCTATTTCCTCCAGGATTTTTCTCTATAAACTCTCTGCCAAAATGAAGATGTGATATAATGTAGTTGGCATCTCAGTTCTGTGTTTCAGGTGCTGTTTCTACCCTATCTGAATATTCTTTTTTTACCCTTCTCCTCTTATCTACTCTCAGTCACAATACTTTCTGCCTTATCCTGAAGGTGACGTAAGCGGGAAATAAGACCTTGGTTAATTGGTCTATTTTTCCACTTTCATGACAAGTAAATAATATTTTAAATAGTTTTGTTAAAAAACACTGAACTAAGTCATATTCTGCTCAGTGGTTTTTTTAGAACAGAAATCCAGACATTCTCAAGCTTTGGTAACAATTGGCAAAAGTGAAGTTATGGCTTTACAAAGAAATAAAAGAACATAAACTCTCAAAAAGGGAAGCATTTTCTTTTTAAAAAGAATTTTAAAAGACATTTTTGTTGTGTAGAATTCCAATCTTTAATGCTAATCTATGAGAACAAGAGCTCAGGATACCACATTCTGTTCCACAGGCCAGTAAGAAATAGAACACTAAAAGCTTGCCCATATACCTTTCTGCAGACCTGCAGTGAATTTGATGTATCTTTCTCGACACTATAGACAAATAGATTTCAAAAAGAAAATACAGTTTTTAAGATGCAAAGTATAAAATAAGCCTCTTTCTGAGCCTCTGTGAAAATTGTTTTAGGAAAACTACTTTAAATGGAGAGGTCATACTAAGCTATGGACTCAAATATCCTTGCATTTGAAAGACATGATATGTTACTGCTCGGCTTTGTGTCTAGTTAACTTAAAATAATGGACTGATCTTGATGGATTCAGGCCACAATTCAAAATGTCATACATGGGAAGCATGAGAAAAGCTTTGCTAAACATAAGTCAGATCACTGATTAACGGACTTTGGCCATAGCATTGTTACATGAGACTTAAGAGATAAGATAACAACTGACCTCAGAAGATACTTGAACAATTATATACCACCTCCTCTAAGCTGTGTGGTGTTTCTTTTTATTTTCTAGCTTATAGTTAACCCGTCAGGTAGTCCAAGCCACACGTAATGATTATCCCTCAGTCAGTAAGACTGGAGAATGCATCTTTCCCCACAAACCTTTTCTCTATAACTTCCAGACCTACAAAAGCAGTTGCTTTTGGGGAAGGAGGAGAACAGATTGCTGAATTGTACAACTCCTGCAGTGTTTACACACCTAAAGACAATAGACTCAAGTACAGGGAGGAAGAATTCAGTTTACTGGAAATGTCTATCCTTGCTAATGTCTCCATAGCCAAATAACTCCAAGATCTGCTTCCAAGCCACACACAATTCCTGGTGTCAACTGACAGAGCCCACTTAGCAGAAGGAGCCCCTTATTGGCATTGACACAGAGACAGCTTCATTCCTTGCAGTCAGGCCTAACAGCTTGATGGTTAATGAATATTGGAATTCACAGAATTTTCAGTAGTTTTGAGTGCTGTGCACTACAGAACGTTTGATTTTTTTCTAACTTTCCTTCCATTACTACAGTGAACTTCTGTAGTGTTCCACCACCCCTATTTGATTTTTTTCTCTTTTAAAAGAAAAGGGAAAGTTGTGGCTGACTGTTCATTTGAATAAACACATATTGAGATTCAAATAAGTATTCTTCGGGTAACCCTTCGAAAGTTCTTACAAGTACATGACAGCAGCTGCTTTAGAGCATGTAGAGAGTATCGCTTGTATCTGGAGCTCTACACCTCTGCATATTGTTAAAAATTAGTGGAAAATCACATACTGTGCATTTGCATATGTTATTTCAATAGCTTTTTTATTTGGCAACCAAATGCCATCAAACACCCGAAGCATTTGCACTCATCAAGGATAAAGTCCTTGGCAAGTGTGAAGCCTTTCAAATGAGTTGAGCTAAAATTATTGTCTGTTTTAAAGCTTTCTTACATATGATATGGTTTTCTTTCACGGTTAGATAACTTAGTAATATACCAAGAATATATTGCTAAATTGCAGAATAATAGTCCTGAGAAATGTCATTAAAAACAAATCTTTCCACAAAGTTTTAAGGGTATAAGCACTTTAGAAAAGTTCCTTCCTCCTTTTGAAGTAACTCATAATACCTAATGTAACTCCAGCCATGTTCTGCCTCATTGAGATTCTACCATGGTTGCTCATTAGGTGGAGATATAAAACAAAACTATATTTGACAGAAGTTCCTAGAAGCTGAAGAGAATACCAGTAGCTCAGGCTTACTGCATCCATTCTAGCAATCCTCTGATTATTCATTCATTCACTTACTCATTCATTCATTACTGCTAAATCAATGGGAGAACTTATTCACATGGTACAACTGCTACACTGACAGATCAACTAGGAATGATTTTACATCATATGGAGATGAATACCTATGAGCAAGTGACGTAGTGCAATTAAGACAACAAATTCCAAGCAAATAAGTTACTTTAGAAATTTCAAAAGACTAATCATTTTGATTATTTTTTAATAGCAATGTGAAGTTCTGCATTTATCGCCTGATGGAACGTCTGAAATGCATTGTGTACGTTCAAAAGCAGTCTAGGCTTCTGAATAGGACACTATAAACCTGATTTCAAGAGATTGAAAACAAGATGTGACAAGCAGTTTGACACTGGCTTTCTACTAATTTCCGCTATTTGTAAAGAGACACATCTGAATGGAAATAGCTCAGCAGAATGGGTCAGTATGGTTGAGGCCGTGTCAGTCCACACATAAAAAAACCAGTACTGTGGAAAATAAGAAGCCATTGATTTTTAGTGAAAGCCCCCCAGAGTCTGGGGAAAGCAGCCAAAACGAGGCACCAGCTGCTCTCTGCTGGAAATCTTTTGTGGAAGAGTGAGGAAAGTGAGAGAAAGCTGGTGGGTTTGAAAGGAGAAACAAGGCAGAAATCGGGAAAGGAGAGGTGCCGCTGACTGCCTCAGCAATGCTTCATCCCCCACACTCAGCATTCTCTGAAAAATGGAGGAGGGGAAACACACCCCAAAACTTCTCTATCTTTTATTTATGCAATGCAATGTAATGGGAATGGTTTCAATGGGAATTTCTCATGCTCTTTCACATTCCCTGAATTCAGCTGTATGGCTTTGTGTGGTGGGTTGGGGTTTTTGGGGGTTTTTTTGTTTGTTTGTTTTACTTTTTTAAATACTGCTGCAATCCAGTAAGTATATGCGTCAAAAATGGAACAAATACTCAGTGTGATTGCAGATCCTCATTTGCATAATTGCATTATGACAACAGTTTTAAGAAGATAATAAATGGAGTATATTATGTTTGAAGTTTTTTTGCCTATAAGACAAAAATCTTCCCTATCGCCTTTTTAAGCACCTTCATAATGATTTCATGCTACAAATTGTAGTGAAACTCTTTAGCACTGAGTAATAACTCTCTTGCTTCTATCCCAGACACTGCAGGCAGCACATCCTGCAATGGAATACAATATTCATGAAGGGGTTCCAAGTGAGCAGTTTCAGATGGTCTGCAAGTCTGAAATGGTTCCTACTCTTAACTCCCTCCTTAGGCCAGCATGCACAAGAAGGGGGGCAAGGGGAACAGTTCCAGGCCAACACTCTGACTTAATGCCGGGTCCAAAATCTAAACATTGCAAAACTGTATGAGTGTTATCCAAAAAGGAGCTCTTCTGAGTAAAAGCAATTACTTCAAAAGAATTATTAGCACAGTTGGCCAAAGCTAAGCAATATTCAATCAGCAAATGGTCTTTGAAGTTTGTACAGAACTTTAAATAAGAAACTTCATGTGCCTTTAGTTGTAAACAGCTTTAGAGTAGAGACACCCTGTCAGTGCTGATGACATGAAAAATGTGACAGCTTTTCAGTTATGGAAAGTCCCCACAACAGTTACAGATGCTTTTTTCCAACTTGGTTTTCATAACTTTGCTTTTTACCAATGGTGGGACTTACTAGAAAGTCAATGTTACACTGCTGGTCATATCCTGTTTTCATTATATTGAAATCAGGTTTAGAGGGCCCTACTGCTAAGAAGCTTAGGCTTCTTGTGAAGGAATGTGTGTACATAACTCTAGGTATTGGGTTACACCTCAAAGTAAAAAAACTCTGGACTGCTCATCTAACAGTGCTTCCAGTGGGGTGACAAGGTAAGCAGGTTCCATCTCTTATCAACTCTGTAATTGCAAGTATAATTTAGTTTTCTCTGAGCGTCTTGAATCGTGGCCAATTTTCTTTGCTCCGCTTTTTCACATCATCTGGTGTACCTCTAAGAACAACTCCCTCCTCTGTCTAAATGGGCCCATCCCCTACTTTTTCTTATCTCATTACTGCTCATTAGCCCCAACTCTAGTATTCACTTTTCTAATCTTTAACAGAACCCATGTTTACTTGTTTCAAAGCTTGCAAAAACCTGCCAGGCTACCAACAAATTTTATGCTCACTTCTGCTTCACTGAAGATTACGTAAAAAGTAACTAATATAAATAAGAAAACATTTTAAACATGTACATGATGATTTGTGTTTTGCATTGACACCCGTACCTTCATGCTGCAATATCCTTCCACTTTCATTGGTTTTGTACCTCATCCTCTCTACATTTCAGAGAAAAGCTTTAACTGTCTGCTGTGTTCTCTCTTTTTTTAACTCTCTCACAGAACTACTACACTTCAGAAAAGGAAGCACTGCAAGGGATTACAGGGATGCTACGCTGAAAAGATCTGCAGTTATTTACTGTAAGTTGGACTGCTACAAGCAAGGGATATGTGTGCATATGTTTGTGATTATAAAATTGGGACAAAATTTCATTTTGGATTCCCATCACACTAGTATTTTTGGCCCTGATCTTCACAGCTAGGGTTATGAACCTTCCAAAGCTCTGCATATTTGCAAAAAGCAGTCTGGGTATGTCAGTGTTGTAGGATTGAAGCCTATGGAAAGCTAAATATCATAGAATCTAAAGTAATTTGATGATCCTGAACAGCATCAAATCATCTTCATTCAAGCAACAAAACACTCTGACCAAATGCCAGGACTGCACACTTCCTTCATTTTCATTCAAGCTTCAAGAACCTGGACTATTCTGGTAAAAAGTTTAAAAACAGCCAATGTGAAGGCGATGTTTAAAAAATCCCTAGGCATATATATCTGCAAGAAAGTACATTCTTTCACAGTGCATTGTTGGCTGTATCATTTTTGCGTTTTAGGTAGACAGGCAGAAAATCAAGCTGAAGAAATTTTCTTAAATAAAGCAGAAGAGAAAAAATAGAATACAAGAAGAACAAGGTGTTCTGGGAGTACTGTGTATGCTTATTAGATGGTAGTGAGCTAAATAACAGAACAACAGTAAAAGCATATTATTTTAATTGAAGAAATATGACATTCCCTCTTGCACCCTGTTCAGACAGCCTGGGATATCTTTGTATTATAGTATGTCTGAATACATCTATTTGTGAAATTCATTAAATTCATCCAGAATAATCTATTTCCCTATTGCATTGTTATGCAGATTTATTGGAAGATGCATTAGAAAAGTTTGCAGTTGTTTAGCAATTATCATCCATTTCATAAATTTTCCCTATTTCAAAATCTTGTAGTACAATTTATAATATGCCCTAGTAGTGCCCTGGATACAATTCATCACATTAATTTCTTCATTTCCAGCAAGCACACATTTTATCTATATTGTTTCCCCAATCAATTTCTTTTTTTTTAAACCCAGTGACTAGTTTAAAACACATGCCACCATTAGATCTCTAGCACGCTCATCATACATCATACCTATCTATGGGACACCCAGCTAACTACAATGGTTTGCATCCTCAGCTTGTGTAGATAGACAAGGTAATTTAATATGGCCATTACAGTTTACATCTGCTAAAAATACAGCCCAATAGCAGTATGATACATTATTATGTATTAGAAAATGTAATTTAATTGGAGGAGGGCAAATTAGGGTTACCTTTTAATACAAGGCTTCCCATATCAGAGAATGGAAGTGTGCATGTGTGTGTATAAATAGGCACATATATATATATAGATAGAGAAAATACATATTTAGCTGGAAATGGAAATACTGGCAAGTCATGACTGAGATTGTTTTGAAAAGGATGAAGTTAGACTTTATGTCTCTTAGAAAGCCTACAGTGCAGAAGTCTATACCTCTGTTATTAAAACGTTTATCATTCCAATTGCATTTCTAAGAATAAAATATCTTATGTAGTTCAATTGGCCTTCACTTTGAGATTTTTCCCTATAGAAAATTCATAAAGGCATAGTCAAGAACCATAAATGTTAGGTCAGAATAGTTATAATAAGATCAGTAATATCTAATGGGAAACATTTACCTGAAAATCACCACATGAAGTTCAGAAGTATTGCTTTTTCAAAGAAATTGAATAAAAAGTTGAACATACAGCAATGTGGAAAAATTCCACACCATGTTCCATAGTCATTCACCAGTTCAGAAAAAATATTTGATATTTCAGTATTTCTTTAGAGTTTCATGAGGAATTCAGTAGAAAGGATCATCTTAAATAGCAGCCAGCAGCTGAATGAGAAGAACAGAACTTGGGTGAGGGCTATTTCACTGGCTGATAGTCTTAAAACTGCTCTTGGCACCAGCTTCAGACTGCTGAGTGACACAGATGCTTTGCTTCTTTCAAAAGCATCTGAAACATAGTGATTTTAGGAGAATCAAAGGCTGCAGAGGTCTGCAGGGCCCACTGTGTCACAGTCACCAACACTGAATTCTGTATGTCTGCTGCTATAAGATAAAGTCTGTTTTGAAAGAAAACAAACTTTAGTGACATTTTTGTTAGAGCTGAGAGCAGCTCTTCAAAGGCAAAATTACACCATGTAATTATCTTGGCCTCAATCCCAAAAGTTTTTGTGCTGCATCAGGAGCACTTTACGTAGTCCAGCTCAACCAAGAGTAGACACTAAGGTTACATTTTTGTGCTGTCTTTCCAGGACGTGCAGTACAAAAGGCTCTACCCAAAAAGCAGAGAAGATTTTACTATTCACATTTGAGACTGCCACATGAGCTAGTATTTTCAAGTAGACTGAAGCTCAGCTAATGTCAAGTGGTTTCTTACAGTTTTTTATGAGTATCTCCAAAACTTAGAACCCCTTATCAAGTTCTGTCCCCACAACTTTCCACCATACTTAGATTTAAATAAGGATAGCACTTGAGCACTACATGAACCTACATAAAAGGAACACTGTCCTGAAAAAAAAAGGTCCAGCCTTTCACTACTGACGCAATAATATACAGAGATTGAAGTGAAAACCTGTTTTAATGGTCAAGAACGAGGTCAATATTGGTTATGTCAATGAAACTTGAACCACTGGTGAGCCTTGCTTTTTCCTCCTCAGAAAGAGTAAGTATAATGGTGGGCAAAAACAGGTGTTTGAGAAAATAGCATCCTATATTTCTCTACCAGGAACTCAATGATTATCCATCTCTCATCACTGCAGACTCAAGTATCCCCACAATGTGCTGCTGGCATATTTTCTTATACTCTTTGGGCAGACCCTCAATCCCACTGCCTCTTATGCACAGAGAAAAGCAGCTGACGCCAAAAGTACGTTGTCAGCTTGAAATTCTGAAGTGCTTTCTCTATGCAATGAAAATGCTCAAGCTGTAGGCATCCTCTTAAGTAGTGGCTGATGAGAACTCCAAGTCAGAGCTTATAGTAATCATAAACCTACCCTGCAAGAGCAGGTTAACTAACTAATGTTTTGGAGGAAAAAAAAGTAATCTTTTTAAGAATAGAAAAAATTATTGGGGTGTATAATGTAGGCTGTTCACAGATACCTGAAAGAATTCTGAATAAAGTGTTTCCACATAAGCTTACATTTCAGGCAAAGTTTTGGTGTCACAACAATTACTCCTCTCTGGATCAACTCAAAGGGAAAAAACCCCAACTTTTAAAGCGTTAAGGCACTAGACCACATTTTTGCACTCCCCTCTCTATAGGGGCCAATAATGGGATTTGGACAGAATTCATGTAGGTAATTGATAAGACAGTCCAGTATTTTCCTCTTTCTTTCTACAAAGCAATTCTCATGATAAGTTATCAAGGACACAAAAGAAAAAATAAGTCAAATCCGCCTCTATGTACAATTGGTGGGCTTTCATTACCTTTTGTTGTCTATACAGTTCAGAATTTGTAAAGAAGGTCAGAATGTGAAGATTTCACACCGTTTATTTATTTATTTATATATATTGAGTGATCAAGAAAAGACTGCTAAATAAAACTTATTTTAGCATTGCATGCAGTCTTTTTAGGTCTTCCTTCATCAACAGTGTTTCTCATCAAGATGATTAATAAAAGTAGAAGAGAAGAATGTCAGCTCTGCTACTGGAACTGAGTTAAAGACAGCTGTGACAAGAAGATCAGAATGGGTAGTAGTGCGAGGAGTCAGAAGCACCATGTGGCATGGAAAACAAAGATCTGAATCGGGTGAGAAATCAGGCTTCACCAGTTTTCTCACCTATGGTTTGACACAAAATGACTGGCAAAAACAGCTTAGGGAAACAGTCTTCCAAATACATTTTCCTTCTCTGTAGATACTGTACCTATCACTTTCTAGAATGTTGCCTGATGTGAATTGCTGCCACATATTTTTAAACTGCTGAACATTGATATCACACAAGAATATGAAAGAGCATTCATCAATGGAACTCTGTACAAGACCTTGGCGTGTACTGTACAGAGTGATATCTCTGTTAAATTACACAGGAGTACTAACTGAGCACAGCAAGATTATATGGAAGTCCAAATGTAGTTATTTACCACTTTTCTAAGTTGGACATTGCAAGAGAAACTATTGGGAGAAAAATCTCTTTTTTTGTACTAGATTTTCATGCTCCTGGACACAAACATTCCACTTTACAGTTTAGATCCCCATTCTTTTATATTTACCAGAGCTAAAAATGTAGCACTTGAACCAATTCAACCTTATTCAGGCAAAGCTTGTAATAAGAGCATCAGAGTTTTGGCCAAATAAGAAAATTTGGGATTGGGCCCTATTGAATTAGAAATCAAGATGGAAGACTGCAGAGAAAACATATGTTTTTCATAGATATTCTGCTAATAGTAAACATTCTGCAAGTATGTTTTGAAATCTGTCTGAAAATCTCATAAAGCTGTAGCCAGAGGTCCCACGTTATTCAAGCCATTCAGCCTGCTATACACATAATGCCTCTCTTTTCTTATATATGCATTTGTTCACCCACAACTTTGAAAGATGCCAACACAACACCTTCTGCAGTCCTTTTTTCCCGGTGCCAGGTCTGAGCATACACAAAAACTTCTGTGTTGCATGATCAAAAACTAAACCAAGACCCCCACACTGTGCCTCTGCTTTGGGATGTATAAAACCAGTCATCCTGAAAGCTGGCACTCTCCATAGCCTAATGGTGAGCTTTTCATTTCGGTACCATCTCTTCTCTGCCCCTTTGCCCTCCAACACCAAGCAACCCACAGGCACCTGCAAGCCTGGAGAGCTGTTTTCTGCTCACCTGTCCCTCTGCTACAGGGGTCATATAGTCCTTTCCTACCTAAAACTGCTGATGCAAGGCACTGGCTTGGCAGCTCTGCTTGGCACTGCCATGGGATGTCCCAGAGCTGCCCCTCAGCTCCACCACTTCAGGCAGGAGTGGGGTACCCCATGGGCTGAGCCAAGTGCTGCAGCCCAGGGCTTGTGGGTCATTGCCCTGGCACTATTAGAGAGGTTATTTGTGGAAAGTGTGATCACCATGACAAATGGGCCAATCACTTCAAACTTTATATGTCATCTCTAGTTTTGAGAGTTGAAAGACAGGACTTTGTTCAACAAAGTGGTGGCACTTTAATTTTTTTTTTAATTTTTTTTTCAATGTGGCATTTGCTCCTCATCAGAGATCCTTCTCCTCCCTTCTGCTCTCTAACCATGGAGTTTAACAGATTATTATTCACTTAATCTAATGCCCTGCTGTACAAAATCACTCTTAAATTCTTCAGTGTAATTAAATTAATACACAGATGGGAATGACCTCCTCCACGGCTCTTTCCCTTCTCATCATATCTCCAGTAATAACTGCCAATTTTCCTTTTCTCTGCAATTAGCCTCCTGGATCTGCATGTGTGTGATGAGGGAGCACAAGACCTGAGGAGATGTCCTGGGTGGTGGAGGCCATCTGCCTCCTGCACCACACAGAGGTACCACCACGCAGTTCCCCTGATGAACTACATCAGCTTCCCATTTTCTCCCTGCAATTACTGCTTTCAAAGCTTTCTAGACTTTATTGCTATGATGGTTCAAAGCCTTCACGTTCTCAGCCAAAATATGTTCATAATCAGCTTAAACCCATTAGATTTCATTCCAGCTGCATGCTTTGGCTTAAATTATGTTTTATGCTCACATGTGTCTCTGATGGCCCAATATTCATATTCATTTGGTCTGTGTTTTACTAGTCTGAAACATACTATGCTTGTTTTATCTCAATTTGTAGGACAATCTCTATTCGTATGATGTATTGCCGCTTACACACTAACAAGGTTGAATTCACCTTTCTTTCTACTGAATTTTGTAAAGTTTGATATCTGAAGTCTAACCAGGGCCTTCCACAGTGCTTCTCGTAATTCAGTTAAAAGTCACTTTTCACTTTTTTTTAAAATTGTTATCAGTTTGGTTATGCATATCCATTACCTCTGTATACACTGCTTCAGTTGATGGTGAAATATTCCCATTTCTAATGCATGGAATTATGCTTTCTTCTCTTCCAAAGCATAAGAAGGAGCAAGTTGATTCTGATTTTGAGAAAAGAGTTGCATGGAGTGTCCTGCTAGGTCACAGAGTGAGCATACTAGAGCTCACCAAGACTTAGGACAATGAAAGGAAATTAATACATGTGCCAAGCAAGGCACCGAAATACTAATGTAGCGACTTAAACTATATTCCTAAGGAAAGTTCAGTGGGAAAGAATAAAAATGTCATCATAACTTAGCAACTAACTTCAATAAAAATTCTGTTAATAATATCAATTAGAAAGTTCATAAAAATTTGGCAGAAAAATGAGAGATATAAAGGTCATCTGCTTTACTCAGCAAAGTCATGTCTTGATGAGCTTCAGCAGACATTATGAATTTTCTGAATGCTAGCATAAGAAACAGAAAAGAAATCAAGATGTACTCCCTGCAAACAATTTCATAGTAAAAAAGTTGTATTATTGTCTTTAAACAGTGATTTCTGGGAACGTGCTTCAGTGTCATTGCATAGATTCAGGGTTTTTAAGTGACTTGTTTCCCACCTTTAATTTGGAAGATAGGTACAAAATTAACCCATAAAGCACTTCAGACTCTGGACTAAGTGTTTGTGGCTTGTGTGAGCTTGCTAAAAATACACCTCTTTTAAGGCAAAGTTCCAATGTTTTTTCTTCATATTTCCTGTCTGCTCTGGAAGGAGCAAGTCATATTTAAATGTAACACTTCTTACACCTTTCATCCAAAAAGGTACACTTCTCTGTAGCGAGGTATCTATTGTTTACTTCTCACCACAAACTGTATATTCCATTCATCTTTTAGTAATTAAATGGGAAAAAAACCCAACAAAAAAATAACCCACTGAATTTTTTGAAGTGTATTAGGAAACAAGTATAGTGCTGACCATCACCTGTGATATCTTGCACATGCTCTAAATCTAGTCAAAATACCTATAATTTAAAGCTGAATATTTGGAATTGTGGGTTGTTTTTTTCTCCCCCCCCAATAATCATCAGATAAAAAGTATGGAACACAATAGTTCAACAACTTAATTACCTGCCCAATTTTTCTGCTAGAAAGAATAAAAATTCTGTCATGATAAAAGGAAGCTTTGAAAGCCAGGCTGTAACTGACTCCCAGCTTTGGGCATGGTAACAAGAAAAACAGCGTAACAGTAGAAAAAACACAAGGTAGAGTTCATTGTCACACCCAGCTACATCATTCTATGCAAGCTTAAAAGTAAAGATGCTATGTATTTTAAATATACAAAATACCTGCAGAGTCTTCCATTTTTATCATTTTTCTTGTAGTATTTTTCAGTTTAGAAAATGAGAAAAGTAAAGTAATTTTACAGTTCTGCTTCTTAGGCTTCCCACCTTGCTGTACTACTTCTTGTCATTTGTCTTAGGTTATATGCAATATTGCCATAACTATGACTCAGATGGAGGTATACATTCTGCCCTTGAAGTAATTCTGAGATATTTATTTATTGATTTATTTCTGAAATGCACTTATCCAACAAATTCTGAGAGAACGGTTAGAGAATAAAACATAAATAGATACTTGCGATCAGACATATCCCAGTATCACTTTGGCAATCACTTGAGTTAGTAGATAAATCTTGCTCTATGGTCCAAAGGTCAACAAATTCAAGCTGCGATGATGGATGGTATAGTGCAGGTTATACAGTTGCAGACTGTCTTCAGATACAGTCTTCTTGGTTCTTGACTACTCAAGTGTTACCCAGTTTGAGGCTTGGTGTTGGTTTTCAGTAAGAATTACCTATGGTTTTGGGGTAAGGTAGGTGAGAACAAATATTTTGTATGGGTCTGTTGCTTCTGTAGCTCCATGCATGAGCATGCTAGGTATCTTACGCCTTAGTCAGTCATAGAAACACAAGGAAGGGAAATCAGGGCTTTTAGGGGGACAGTATTCCTGAAAGATGTTCCATGATGCAGTAGGGCAGTGAGCAGGGGTGAAGAAATAAGAAATACTGAGCTGTGAGAAGCTGATATAATTGACTGCAGCTGAACCAATGGGGAAAAAAAGGTCATTCAACACCTTCCAGACTTTTCTTCAGCATGGAACATTAATGTTTAGAATTTTGTTTTTAAGAGGAACACTTATCTCAGCTCATACTAACTCGACAACTGATGCAAATCAGAAGTAAGGGCAACAGTCCAGGCTTGATGCATTCTCCATCTGGTTCAGTTGAATCTGGCCACCACCTTATAAAGGCTATCTAAGATGTGGGGGGGCTTAAACATTCATGATTTTGAAAACAGCTGGATGAGTTAAGATTTGAGAGTAGCCTTTACCTTGAGCTCCATTTGTTTTCATTAGTCTGTATTAGATGCTCTGCTGCAGATTTACAGATTCTGACGGCTCCCCTCCCATGGTGTGATAAATGAGCCTCACAGCTTATAACTTGGCTGTTGAGCCCAGATGGCAGAATATCCACTGGAAAAAAGCAAAATAAACCAAAACAACCCAAAACAAAAAAACCCAACCAAAACCAAAACACCAAAAAACCCCAGGGAATCATCAGGTCAGGGAACAAAAAGAGTGGGGAATAAAATGAGTCAAGACACCCCTAAAGCATGTTCCCCTTGGCTCATTCATAGTCTGAAGCTGCCCTTCTATGGTGGAGGGTACCTGCTAGCACTGCCCATAGGAAATACAGTCCAATATGAATGCCTCCTTCCAAGTTCCCTGTAGTTTGAAGGTTCAAAGTGCATCCTGATGACAAGACTGTGCATATAAAATGAATTCATATCACTATTTTTGGGGTCTAATTAGGAACATATGCTCATTCATAAACTAGAGGCATAAAGTGTATTCATCACAAACTTTACACAGTAAAAAAAAAAAAAAGAAGATAAAAATCTTAGATTGGCACAGAAATTTTTGTCTATAAGCAAGACAGCACTGACTTCCATGGGATTAATAATTCATATATTTTATCTCATTCAGGGCATTTCAGAAAGTCCATTATACTATATTTTCTGTATAGTCAGTAAATTTTGTAGCTCTTAAAACCCGTGAAATGAAAAATAGGCTTGAAAAGCCATAACACTATCAATACATTAATATTTATGTAGCTCTTTTCATGACAAACATTCCGAAGTGCTCTCCAGTAAAAGAAAATGAAATAAGGCATGAACAGAATGCAGATGACTGTAAGTCAAAAGGTCAGTGAAAAAGACAAATCAAATGAATCTGTTTGGCCGAGGAACTGACCAAGTTCAACCAGTTAACTCTTGGAAATGCTGTAGTTTTTTTCTAAAGCCCTGGCTAGCCAAGTTTTAGGAATAATCTGTCAAGAATCAGAAAAGAATCAAAACAATAATAACAAATAAGGGGGACAGGTTGAGGCCATTTCAGTATAGACAGATAAGAAGGTGTTGTTCTAAATAAGTACTGAGCGTGTGGAATACTACTTTTCCCTGGCCATTTATATAACTGATATAGCTGATAAAAATGTAGTTATAGAAATTCAGAAAAAATATTAGGTTAAGTACCATTTTATTCACACACCACAGCAGCAAATCATTGATATAAACTATGTTAATTCCTTTAGCATGATGTGGTCATCCATGAGTGAAAAACAAATGTAGAGGACAAATGCTCTCTAATGCATAACTACTGATCCGCTAATCATAACTTGTCTTCAGCTAATTTTCATCCTTCATTTTTTTAAAAAGGATTGTATTTCATTGTAAAAATATCCTTCAGATTTGATGAGTTTCTTCACTGCCTGATAAAGCTTATGATTAAAGAAAAGAAACAAACTTGGGACCATAAGTGAACACAAGAAAATGGAACGTGTTTCATTAGGTGAGATTAGAAGAATGAGCTGGTTTTCCCAGCTTGGCAACACCACATGACAGAGGGTTAGGTGTGATGGTGAAACTTTTCATTATATAAAAAATTCCAGAGTAGAATCTGAGGTTTCTGTGGCTGCAGGATGGTTGTAGATGGCTTTTAGAAGTTAGTTGCAGCAAAGATCATTAAAAAAAGAGGTGCACCTATGAAATAATTGGGTGTGGGTTTTGTATTCATTAGATGTCAAAGAAAGCTCTGTTTTCTAATGGAATTAGTATAGTAGCAAGAGAGAGAAAATCAGGTTAATGTTTATGGCTTTATGTGCTTGTTTTTTCTAAAAAGAAAAAAAAAAGGAAAAAAAGAAAAAGAAAACCTATGGAGTTGTCTACTTGTATTCAGTTACTGGCAGGCATCATGTTTTCTGCTTTTGATTGGAACACGAACATTCTATTTTTCTAGGTATCTGGTTTTCATATTCAACTCTTTTAGTAATATAACTCCATTTTCTTTGAGTGGTTAGTAGATGTATTCAGTAAGTTCACAAAATCCCACTGAAATTCACAGGGGAACAGGAGTCATTCACTTTAATTGAGAATATTTTAATGATTCTTTAGCTACACATGAGCTCACACTAGTTTTCAAGTCTGCATGCTGTGCCAATATTGACTTTATAACTATCACAAGACAGTCAGAACTAAAACTAAATGTAATCTCATTTGAGCTACAGACTCATCTTTGACAGCCATAGTCATCTTTTTCCAGCCACCTGTGCCAATGTCTTTTTCTATCATGTAGAGTTTGTTAAAGCACCCAGAAAGATACCCAGACTATAGAATTTATTCCTGAAGCATTTTAGAAACACATTGATTCTGATAAAAGTAATAAGTATTTTCACTCAGTGTTACCAGGACATCTTGTTTTTACAAATAATATCCACAGAAGATGTGGAATCTAAAGGACTATCTGGTGTACTAGAATTTTAATATAGGTCCCAGCAGTGCTATAGAACATATGCTGAAAATTTGTTGTACATTGTTCACTGAAGTAACTCTCAAATCTGATGGGATTCAAGAGACCAAAGGCTTTGGTTAACCAAGGTGACTCAGGCAGGAAACAACTAGAGATAGAATCTGCTTTTTCCGTAAACACAAAAAAGTCATCTCTTTTAGAGGTCATTAATTACAAAAAATTGTTTGCATATATGCTACACAAAAGGCAAGTAATGTTTTCTAAATAAATTTTAAATTCTCTGTGTTCTCTGGGGTTCAAAAGTTCCATTTGAGGAGTTTGCTTTCATGCTCTGTTTAGGAAAAACTGTGAAAGCTAAGAGTCAAAAAATTAGAAATATTAATGAAAAATAAAATATCATCTCAGATCTGAATCATGGTGAATGATAGTTATTGTGCTATACACTGTGCAACAGCAACTACATAGGGGAACAGGTCCTATCAATACTAAAGTCTCTGGGGACAAGAGGAGAGCATGGAAAAAAATGAGGAAACTACATTTTAGCACCTCAGAAAGATCTGTATCCCTATTCAGCATCCATGTCTTTTAGTCATACATTATGAGTACGTGATGATTCCTAATGCAAGATATGACTTTTTGTTTGTTTGTTTGTTTTGTTTTGTTTTTTAAGTTAGGAATGAAAAGTATGAAAATTGCACCCACTAAAATTGAGAGAAAGACAAAATAAAAATCAAACTCCATTGGCACAAGGCATTTGCCAAGATTTAGACTCCTCAATGCTTGTTCTTATATGAAATTCATCTACACATGTGAAAACAGCTGCATCTTTAGAAAAGTTTTGCTTAGGAGTGCCAATTTTAAAAGTGCCTCAGTTTTTTAAAGGTAATATGTCTGAGAAGAGGAGAAAAGGTGTATGCAATTTCTGAGCCCCAGAGTGGAATGAGTAAGTGATGTGACCTCTATTAACTCACCCTAGCATCCACAAAATGAAGCAGGCACCTCAGACTGGTTTCCCTACATGCTGAATGGGAAAATGCAACAGCCAGCTAATAAGAAAACTAAACATAAAGATGTTGATAATTCCACCAATTTTTCAAGCTCCAGGTACCTGCCAAGAGATTGCAAGTAACTCCTCCATCTGTTCAGGATCCAGAACTTCCATGATTTTTCACTTGGGAGGGAGAATTTATTTTTTGAATCATGATTGCTAAAGGAGATGTGATTCTCACCTTTCAGGGCCAGAAGGTGTATCCAGGAAGTAGTTTTAATCTGAGGCTGATGGAGTTCAAACCCACATCCTTTTGAAAGAATCCCTTACCCAACACTTCTAGACCAGGTTGGAAGGAAGGTAGAGAAAGTGTCCTCCAGTTCCGTGCAAGTTATCTAGCAAGGAATGTAAAGTTAATTCAGCCAGAACAGAAGCACAAGAACAAATAGCTGTGCAACCAGAGTTTAGAGTGTTCTCTGGAAAAAAAGGAGTATGACTTAACCAATGTCTGCTCCTGAGGTGGTTTGTGGAGTTTTTAACTCAATGATTTTCTAACTTTAAAATATAGTCCTGGAGCAGGAACTACAATGTCATGAAAATTTTATCTCAACTCTTGAAACAAGTACTACAATATATGGATAGTCTTTTATTTTTTCCTTATTTACCCAACTACCTTGCAATTTTTCTCCTGTAATGAGATTCTTAGAAGTGTTATTCCAGAAGACCAAAAGCAATACGGCAGAATCTGGGAAGATCTACTTAGCATGTGTTTTAATGCAAAATTCATACTCTGAACCTGAATCGGGCTAAATGAGAATGTGAATTTAGGAGATGGGATGCTCCCACTTGGAAAACACTAGCACATATCATTTACTTAGCAAGCATTGCTTCAGATTAACTGAGCCCCTGTGCTGTGCCATCTTTCTGTAGGGACATTGATCTGCCAATTAATCTAGGCTATGTACATTATTCTGTATTTCAATAAGCACATACTGTTTTTCAAGAACAGACCCAAACACATCCTTGAGGCCAAAATGGGTTACCTGCCATATTGCTTAGTCATATCCTCTAGTGGTGTGTGTGATCATCTTGAAAGTGCATTCGTTAATGGTTAGTGGAAACAAGACTCACTTTGTGGTGAGGAATGCATCCAGGCATATTCAAACAGTATGCAAGTATTTAAAATTATATGCAAATCGAAGAAGGGTTCACTCATTCCTCTTACTGCTCAGCTTATCAAGGCTGAACTATCTGACAGTTAGTTAAGAATCGCAGGCTCCAGCTCTTCGTGAAAGTTTTGCCATATTTGCTATAGTAGTAGATCATCTAGGAGGAAACTGAAGGGGTCCAAACCTGGCTTTGCAGAAATTAAAGAAAGCAAAGCAAGATGGTATTTCTTTTGGTAAATGGTGCTTCTGGGAAATATTGAAAAAAGTCTGCTTACTTTACCGAGAAACAAGCTGGGAAGCCCCTTCCCTTTTGGAAATACCTGCATAGTTTTACAGCATCATCTGGAATTTATCTTTTACTCATTAAAATTCTGAATATATTGAGAACATGAACAGCTTTTAATATTATATATATCAATTCCATGTGGGAAATAAAAAAGAAAGAGAGATACAACCTGTATAATGCACATAAAAATATCCACGATATCCAACCAGTGTTCCAAGTGGAGGGGTATGAATTGCAGAATTATTATTAAAAGTTTGCATGGAGAGACTTGGTAGAATAATATAAGCTTTAGGATCTGGAGACTCCCAGATTACTAATTAGTAAGTTATACTTTAATGATTGCTCCACCAGCATCAGACCATACTCAGTGAGATACTGACCTATTTAATTTGTCTCTTAGCATGAAGCCTGAGCACACTTGCAAGCATTAGATGAGAACAGTACCTTAGTTGCTTCTACTAGTCAGAGCTGTTCACTCCCAATTTAATGTCTATATCCTACATTTCTCATTCCAAATCTGATTGCATAAGGAGAGAATGTCTTCTGCTCCAGTAGTATGAATGAATGAATATTAGAGGAAATAATCTGATGCAAAAGGCGTATGTTAATAGTGTGACATGGACAGCTTACACGTGGACAGATTTTGATGAGTTCAGGCTGATTTGATCATCTCCAGCTTTTCACTCTGTAAAACAGACATAAACTCTTAAGTTGAAAGAATGAGCATTTTAAGTTCCTCAGCTTGCGTGTTTCTGCGCTGAAGTTCATTTCCAAACTCCATTACATTCAGTGGATCCTGGACTGGGACCTTAACATTTAATTTTGATGGTTAAACCAGCTGCTTCAAAATGAACACTTGCTTTCTTATCTGCTAAAAATTATAAAGTTCTCCATACAGGAACAGAAATATGCTCCTTTTATGATTGGGCACATTCACAAAGATCCTTATGAAAGGAGGATCTTTTTTTCACGGGAAAAAGCAGAGAAGTCCACTCTACTATATATATATTTTAGATAAAGCCATTTAAAATCTTTTTCAGACTAAACATTTTGTGCCGCCGTCCAGCTAACTGCTCTAGAGATGAAAGGCACCATTATAATCTAGTCCCCTTTTTCTTTGAAAATGCAAGTTTCCACCCTCTTTGCTCATAGACTTAAACCAAAACAAAGAATAGAAACCAAAACACAGAACTGTACAAAACCCACATATTTTTCAACATGCTGCAACCCTTATACTGGGTTCCCTTTAAATTTTTTTCAAAACAAAAGGCCCTCTTCTTGTATTGCAGGTAGCTGTTGTGAAATGAGTCCAAAGCTCCAGAGAAATCTTTTTCAAAAGTCCTTGAAAAAGCCTTTATAATTTCCCTTGACTATTGATCTACATTCTTCTACTGACTTAAGACTAATACATACTAGCAGAACATGAAAGAGATTTTTGAAATTGCAGGTGCAAAATGTTTAACATAACCTTGAGTTTTATTGTACAAGGCTCCTACTTCTGGGGCAAAACATATTTTCATCTATAAGTGATCCCAAAGCCCCCCTTTTTCTACTCACCATGTTTTCCTCAGACCCTTTAGTCATAAAAAATGCAGGAGGAAAGAACGTTTTCAAAACTCCCTGTGGCAGAATATACTGGAGCTGAACCTTCATGTGATTATTCCAGAGTGAGTCATTTAAGCATGGGACTGCTTCATAAACTTCAGGGACTTCATTTGCATGTGAATATTGATTCCTCTAACACAAACAGTTCACCCTTTTATGTTGCTTTTGCATGAATTTACCCTCCAGAGAATTGTTTGGTTTTTTCATGCTCCAGTAGGGTGTTTCTGCTGCCCCAGTCAAAAACGCTTCTCCTCAATGAATCAAATGGAGCAATGAGAATGTGTAGATTACCCCCAGTTCTTCCTCTCAAGCATAAACAATTCACATTTCCTTCCAAGGAAAGAGTGAACATTTGACCTCTCTTTTAAATCATCAGATAAGCAAAAGCGGTTGTATGTGTGTGAGGGTAGAGTTATCCATCAAACAACCTAAATTACCAAAAGTAGTTAAGTGCAGTATTTCCTAAGTAAATCAGATCTCAAAGTACTCCTTGATCATTCAACCAAGGGTTATATTTTTGTTCTCATAATTCATCCTGAGGCTGTGCTTACCAGCTGCAAATAAAACTTACAGTGTATGAGTTTGACCCTGTAGCCTCTACTTACATGAGTGAGTGCTATGAATTTCCCACAGAAGTCCCCAGAAGAGACAGTTTGTCACAGGCACTGGGATTTCAGCAGCAGATCCTATATGCATAGGAGTGCTGCATGTGTGGTAGAACAATCTCATGTCCTGAAAAGTCTGGGAGTGAGCAGACAGCCTGGGATCATCCCATCAGAAGAAAGTACACTTTTTTTTCCCCCTTTGCCAAGGCTGATATTACAGTATTCCATGAACTATAGACTGGTTGTCATAGAAACACTATGCTTTCACCTATCTCCACAACTCTGATGATATGCTAGTTTCTGTTTTAATATCATAGGAGAACATAAAAATGCCTTCCCCATTCTATCACACACTTTTTTTTTACTGCAGTGATATTGCCTGTGTTAGATTACAGTGGTACGGGATGCTGTAATAACACAATAATAAGGGGCATCATATCGCCATGACTAAGTCATATCTGAAAAAGAAATATGGAAAAGTTCAGCTGATTACCAAATAGTTCTCTTAACAAAGGACTGTAATATGGCTGCTGCATATCATAACTGAGATATATCAATTAAGTTATATATAGGATGCAGGGAAAAATAATGATGTCTATCCTAAGTTATCCATTTATTGTTAATTGCTCACCTGCACATTTTACAGGAAACCCAAAGTTCACAAAGTTTAGAGTAATGTAGTAACATTGTTGATACCAGTATCTATAAAATAAATAAGAACAGCCTGGAAAAAGACTTGTTCTCAGCTTCAAAATCAGCTGATAGTGAACAATAGTTTGGCATAATAACAAACACTCTCGGATACAGATTTCTAGAGGAAAATATAGCTGACATCCTATGGAAAGTTAGACTGGTCATAGCATATTTATTTTGGAAACCAGATAAGAGTTGTACAACTGTAAAAACTACGATGAAGAATAACTATTAATAGGTACCAGTTGACAGGAAAAGACATTTTCTTACACTGTTTCTGACCTTTAGCAAACACCTAAATAACCTGTGTTTGACTTCATGTTTTGCTAAAAAAAGTGTTTCTTATGCATGAGTGAAGATTAGGAAAAAAATACCTCTCTCTGCCCTGTATAGGATGTGTTCATAGTTAAATTGCCAAGAAATCCCATCCTATGATAAGAATATAGTAAATTACCCTGACTTCTCTGTTGAACTGCTTTCTGTAATGAGGTTACTTCCCTTTTCATTTCAGCTCGTATGGGCATTTCTTTTGATTGGAAGATATGGTTATGTGTGGTATACTGGCTCTTCAGAACATACATGTGTGTGACTGAATACATACGGGCATCAGGTTCAGTTCAAGCAGCAATGTTGCCTGAATAAATGCTAATAAAATAGCATTTACAATGAGTATATTCAACAGTCCTTTCTACCTGTCAAACTCAATGTAATGAATGCATTCTTTTTTTTGGCAGATTTAATGTTTACAGGATTATAGATTGGCATTTACCTTACAACTTCTGTATCTCCTCCAAATGACTTTATTTTCTACTGACATTTCAACTATTGATTTGAAATTCTATCACAATATTAAATGACTAATTGCTTCAAAATTTCCAGTAAATCTTAACCTTAACTGAAAGATATAGCCATGCCTTTTTTAAGAATAGGTTTTTTTTAAAAAAAATATCACTGGCTTTCCTAATTAAGCATACAGGAATGGGCCCAGTAAAAACCTGTCTTTCTATTGCAATATCTTAGTAGTGCCAACCTTTCATTAAAAGAAAGAAAGAAAGAAAGAAAAAAAACAAACCATCAACAATCTATATAGTCCAAATTATCTGGGTTGCAATTTTAATTGTGCTTCTTATTGCCTGGGGATTAAGAAATTTCAGACTAAGCCCTCAAGAGGTTGTGCAGTTTCACAGTTTGAAAACTGCCATCCTGAGTGGTGCATAAATTCACTTCTATCAGCCAAATGTTTCCCACTTTCTGTAAAGGGTAATTTGGAGTCTATAAACCTGGGGATGTTATGGACATCAGTAAGGTTTAGAAGAAGTGATTCTTACTCATGCATACAGGACAAAAGTAAAATCTGGAGGATATTTTGGTCTGAACAGTGTGCAATGAGGGAGGAGCAGAAGAATTTCCATGATAAATCAAATAAATGGTCCAACCAGTCTTATGATACTGGTTGTGGTCAGAAGCAGCAAAACTTTCTGCTTTCTAGACAGTTTATTTGTACAGCAAGCAGTACCGGCATCTTCTACCACTCACGTCAGTCAAAGAAATCCAACCATTTCTATACTCTCTCATTAACTATAACCTATCTATCATTTGATTTGCTCCATGTCGTATCTCTGGCTGATTGAGCACAGACCAGGCAAAGGGGGTAAGAAGACGAGAAGCCAGAGCTGCCAGAGCAGTACCAGCACAATTTTCAGCTTGGCTAGCATAACACCTGCTGTTTTTTGTTCACACAGCCAGTTCACCACTGGCATTTCAGTGGTGAAGGCAAACGAGCACCCTGGCTGTGAGGGTGAGTGGACTTTTATTTGTGTACTCTGGGTGTGACACACATATGAACCTCAGTAATATACTGGCATGGTTATCCTTAAGTCCAAATACTCACACACAACTGTTGAGGTCACAGTTTGCCCCAGTTTGGAGAAAGGTATTTGACTATAAATTATCTTCTTTCTCCCCTTTTTCATTAGTGTCAGTCTGTAGACTTCAAAGTGTATTTCAGTTACAAAAGAGTTCACAGACCTGTTACTGGAGATAACATGCCCATTCCTAAAAGCATTATATTAACTCTCCAGGTAATATGATTGCAATTTTCTTCCATTTTCAATAGTTCTATCACACCAAATGCAAGATGCTTCCTTCTCATTTGTTAGTGCTCTCTCTCCCTTGGCCCATTCAGGACTTGAAATTTTAAGTCTTTATTTCTGCTGTTTATGATTTTAATGTTATTAGGAAATGAAGACTTTTTTTCAAAACCTGCATTCTGGCAGAGAATCCTGGCAACTGACATGTTGACAATAAATGCAGAATGTGATTGCAAATAGGAAAAAATCATATTAATTCCCTTCCATATTGGTATTCAGGAACTGTTCTTCCCACATTTACTGGAGAGAATGACATTTACCTGAATTTAACACTCTATCTCTTTTTTCCTAAGTGCACAGCAGCTAGAATTGCCCAAAGAGAAAAGAACAAGTAATTGAGAAAAATGCATACAGACACATACATCTATGTTTTAATTGAACCTGAAAACCAATCCTTCTTTGCAGTTCATTTTCTGATTGTTTTCACATCAGGGTATAAAGCATAAATTTGTGCTGCATCTGCCCTGATACTTAAAAAATAAGAGCTTACACATATTAGGTTTTTTTAACCCATTCATGTTTAAATCATTACATTATATATTCTCTGGTTTTATGTCTGCCCTCTAATACTCCTAACTTTCTATTCGTTCAAGCTTTTGTTTTTCTAAGGACCAGGGCTCAAGGCGGACAGATTATAGCAGCTCCCTGGCACTGCCCTATTCTGTATTCTTCTTCCACAAGACAGTATTAAAAGAAGACTGAGACATGACACTGTAAAGATGAGGAATTCAGACACCATATGTCCCTGCGGCAGTTAGGCACAACAGGATGCTCTGGGACAACGTCAGCGAGAGCATCCTGCTGTGTGTCTGTTCTGGAGCACATAGGTAATGTTTCACCCTTATCTATAAACTACCTGCTGTTTACATTTTTCTGTCACTGTTTTGCTACTCATTAGTGCACCTTCTCAATGGAATATCGACAGTGCTTTTGAATGAATCTCCACAATATTTTTAATGCGAGGGCAAACATTTAACTTCTGAAGAAAGAAAAGAAACAAATGCTTACTTGAAATATGGTCCAAATGGGAATAATTAGTTTATTAAAAATTTTAATTTGCCAGCTGAAAAACAAATGGCCATTATAGAAAAGACACATGAAGAGTGGGTTTGCACAAATATCATCTCAAAGACCTTTGTCAGTGATCAATCACTATAGAATGGATGCCTTTACTCATTGACAACTGCTGACATTTATTTTATTGTTGTTGTTAGGAAGATGCAATTAGGGAG
This sequence comes from Balearica regulorum gibbericeps, assembly GCF_011004875.1. Lineage (NCBI taxonomy): Eukaryota > Metazoa > Chordata > Aves > Gruiformes > Gruidae > Balearica > Balearica regulorum. Next base: position 18,310,929 of record NC_046220.1, read on the forward strand.
AGATACGTATGCTGCATTTCAATTAGTGCAATCAATTTCATGTCTTTCTCTAACAATGTCTGCAATATGATCTTTCAAGAGAAGAAAATATCTTTACTTTAATTGTCACATGTATTCTAATAGTGCTTCATGAATGGTCACTAGGAGAAATCTTATGCCAGATCAAGATTTTGCATGGTTTTTTAACCCTCATTATTAGTATTAATACATGTGACACAATTTTTAATCCATTCTATCTACATGTCCTCATGGCCTTCCAAGATGTTGACTTTAATCACTTAAACATGCACACACATTTCCTTGTGGTGAACGTAAACATAAGAATAGCCTTATTAAACAAGAATAGTTCAACCTAGTCCAACCTAGTCTATCTATCTAGTCCAATATCCTGGAGATATTGGAGAGAGGAGTGGTTGTTGTCTACTTTGACTTCAGCAAGGCTTTTGACACCATCTCCCATAACATCCTCATAGATAAGTTTAGAAAGCGTGGGTTGGATGAATAGGCAGTGAGGTGGGTTGACAACTGGCTGAATGGCAGGCCCCAGAGGGTTGTGATAAGAGGCGAAGAGTCTAGTTGGAGGCCTGTATCTAGTGGTGTGCCCCGGGGGTCAGTACTGGGTCCAGTCTTATTCAACTTATTCATCAATGACCTGGACGAGAGGACAGAGTGTACCCTCAGCAAAATCACTGATGGTACAAAACTGGGAGGAGTGGCTGGCACACCAGAAGGCTGCACTGCCATTCAGCAAGATCTGGACAGGCTGGAGAGTTGGGTGGAGAGGAACCTAATCAAGTTCAACAAAGGCAAGTGTAGAGTCCTGCATCTAGGGAGGAATAACCCCAAGCACAGGTTAGGATTTGACCTGCTGGGAAGTAGCTCTGCAGAGAAGGACCTGGGAGTCCTGGAGGACAACAAGCTCTCCATGAACCAGCAATGTGCCCTCATGGCCAAGAAGGCCAATGGTATCCTGGGGTGCATTCAGAAGAGCGTGGCCAGCAGGTCGAGGGAGGTTATCCTCCCCCTCTACTCTGCCCTGGTGAGGCCACATCTGGAGTTCTGTGTCCAGTTCTGGGCTCCCCAGTTCAAGAAAGACAGGGAACTACTGGGGAGAGTCCAGCGGAGGGCTACGAGAATGATGAGGGGACTGGAGCATCTCTTGTATGAGGAAAGGCTGAGAATAGAAGACTGAGAGGGGATCTTACCAATCCTTATAAATCAATCCTTATAAATATCTAAAGGGTGGATGTCTCGAGGAAGGGGCCAGACTCTTTTCTGTGGTGCCCAGTGACAGGACAAGGGGCAATGGGCACAAACTGGAACACAGGAGGTTCCATCTGAATATGGGGAAAAACTTCTTTACTCTGAGGGTCAGCACTGGAACAGGCTGCCCAGAGGGGCTGTAGAGTCTCCTTCTCCAGAAATATTTAAAACCTGCCTGGACTTGACCCTGTGCAACCTGCTGTAGGTGATCCTGCTTTAGCAGAGGGTGTTGGACTAGATGACCTCCACAGGTCCCTTCCAACCCCTACCAATCTGTGATTTTGTGATTCTGTGATCTCCACTGGAGATATTTGCCCTGTTTCAGGGGCAAATTTCATCATATAATCTCTTTATTTTTTAAGAGCATAGACAACAGAAAATAATTTTATTGCTGTGGGTTTTTTTTTTTTAGAAAAACGATGCTCCTGATGAACACCTGATCACTAAGCTTATTGAGTGATAAATAATAGAGTTTCAAGAAATATCTTTATTTTAATTATATAATTATAGGAGTTCAGAAGAAGTTCAATTAAAAATAATTTAAACTACCTGTTTTGGTTTAGTTTTATAAGAGTGTTTTTCTTCAAATTCCACTCCCCTTTTTTAGATCAGGAAAAACATTAGTCTGATACACCACATTTCAATCCAAAGGAACACTTTTACAACAGACATCTAAAAATCCAGAAAGAAATAGTTTACAATAGAAATTCTAACAGACCAGGAAGTACATTGAATCACAGAAGCAAACACTATAATACTCGGAGTTTCATAAAAATGAATGATAGGGTCAAAACTGAACTGAAAGTAACTAGCTGGTGCCTATATCGTCACGAGACAGCAATAATACCTGCCTCACAGCTGCTGACATAGCTTCCTCTGAAGTTATTAAACCCTGTGAGTACAGTGAGAGTTCTGCTGAATATGGACTAGAGGTCTTGACCCCTGGTCTGTTACAGAGAAGATACACCTTGTTCCAAATCATCAAGTCTTGGGCAGCAGAATTCTAAATATCTGTACATATGCACGAGCTTCTCAGTCAAGACCAGCTGCATGGTTTGCCTGGTGCAGCATCTTTCTATCTGCGCAGTTAAAATGTTGATAGAGGTATTTTCAACTTAATTTGGATCCCTTCTTTTTCTGGTACCCTGACACCCCTATATCCTTTACACCAAATACCTGTCAGGATAATTGACATTATTATAAACAAACACCCAAAAGAGATTCTTATAAATTGAAGAACATATGAAATGTTCATCATAAAGAACTATGCAGGAAATGTCAGCATGGAGTATGAATACTTACTTTCTATCCATATAATCATCCATATCATCAAGCTTCATAAAATTCCCAGAACAGGAATTTGATCCTAAAAGGCTAATATGTTTGCAATTAGAGAGATATAAATTAAAAACTTCTCTGTAAAGTCATTATAATGTTTCATCCTTTTAATCAGCTAGTACAAATTGTGTTCAGAACCTTTGATTTTTTTAATCTTTTTTTTCAGTGGAAAATTGAGAAAGACATTTATCTCCACGTCTATCCTTCAAAGTGTGATTTTGAGTTACAAACCTCCATGTAATGCAGTGCAACAGATTTCAATGCCTTCAAATACATTAATTCAGAACATGGACCAGAGATTTTCCATGTACAAATGTAGCACCATACTGCTAAGCTGGAAAAGATTTGAATGTAAAAATGTTAAATTTCTGCAGGCAATGCAAAGTTCTTAGTTATGAACGTATGCAAGGTCATTCAGCTGAGCTTTGTGTTCCCTAAGCTCTTTCAACTTTTGGGATGAAACTCTTTTAAATTTCATCTCAAGGAAGAGTGGGTTCATAATTAATGGCAAATTCACCATTGCTAACCAAATATTATCTTAATGATCTATTCTAAAATGGGTATGCTTAAATATGCTTAAATACTTCCAGCAAATCTAACACAAATTACAATGAATCCCCAAAAAGATAACAAGGCATAGACATTTGCAAAATGTCATATAATTTTAGGATTCTGTGTCAATAAAAAACATAGGTCCTTACACGTAAACTGTTGCAACATCTCAGATTCTGGTTCCCAGATGTAATCCTGAACCTTGTGTTAGTGATAAAGGCTTTCTGAGCAGTGTACTGGGACACTCAGGTGTTTCAGAAAGCTGATTGAAAAACTTCCATGCAAAAAGGAGATTGGGAAGCAAAGTACTAGAAGGAATACAGAGAGACTCTACCCCCCTCTGAAAAAAGTGTTTTCAGCTAGGGCTTTAGGCAGACATCATTTCTTTTGGACCATTGTGTAAGAGTCACAGCATGCTTTTATAAAAGCAGCAAGAGGAGACAGTGCCAGGCCTCTTTATTCAATTATGTTTGTTGGTGGGAGATGATTTGTTTTAGCTTTCATCTTAACTTTCATATTAATTAGATTAATTAGGGCATGAGTCACAATATGCAAAACTGGAATCAGATCCAGATTTTTAAAGGATTGCACGTAGGTCTTCAGATCCTGGCATTATTTTCTGAATGCTGCAGCAGTAATGGTCAGATGAAATTCAAACCTACTTTCTCCTCACTTAAGGTTTGAGGTTTAGGACTGTAGATTCAATTTTTATCAGAACAGTTTCAATATTTGTGCTTTTTACCTAGCCCATATCCTAGTGTTTGAACTCATGCTTTTCTTTTTGAGAAAAAAAGTTAAAATTATGCTGGATCTTACGAATTCAGAGTTAGCCACAGTCAGCAAGGAAGAACACAGTGCATCCTTTTTACATGTACGGTTACTCTGCTGTGTACTTTATATGTAGAGTGAAAATAATTGTCACTATGCCAAACTCCTCTTAGCATGACATGTTCTTCATGAATATGTCACGACTCTCAAATCTGCTCTCAGACTCCAGCCTGTGAAATTTTCATTCACTCCAATACAATTTATATGTAAAGGTCCATCTAGGTGATTTTCTAGTGTCAACTAATTTGTTTCACCTAGAAATCATGAGCTATACTTTTAAGTTCAGCCAAGTGCTGCCACTGCTAAAAAGCATAAGACAAATCTCCATGGCAATAGCAATCCATCAGCTTTCCCAAGGACGTTAAATAATTAGTTCTGACAGGTTTTTTTGAAGTTTAAGTAAGTAGGCCACATACATAGTTTTTACACTGGTATACAAGTTAAATTACCTTTTTGTATTGCATTCTTAGAAATGACTGGCAAAGTACAGAATATGTCTTGCCTTCAGCAGGTCCTTCAGGAAATTAAAGTGGCCAGCAAGGTCCCATTTTCCTTGGTCACTGTCACAGGACCTTATTGCCTTTTAATAGGAATGGTCTTATGACCACACTAAGAAAATACTTTGGAGAGAGGTGGTTTTTGACATTTTTAATTTCTGAATAAGCAGATAAGAATAAAATATTTGCCCATGGATGTGAAGCTAGAGATAAATAGAATAAAATAAACACAACTCTGGAAGACCTCCAGGGTTAATGCTGGAAACCTGGCTCACGAGACCAAGCAGTTAGCAGAGAGACAATAATTCATTTAAATATGTTATTTATTTAATTTTCGGTTTTGTGAGTAACTGCGTTATTCTGGGACTAAAAGATACTCCTGAACAGGACTTCATCCTATTAATTTTTCTATTCCCATGACATAATAAGGAATGGCAAGGCACTCATCTTGAGTCCTGCATAGGTGAGAGCTCAAACTCCATAGCAGAAGTTTTAACCTGCTTAAAGTATTAGTAAGATACAAAAAAGCACTTTCTGGAGCTCAAGAATGAATTAAGCTGTCTCCATAAACATAGTGTAACTGTTCGATCTAACCTGAATACCATTATGTTCTCAGTCTAGATGTGTGTAGGCTGGTGATGGTTAAATACTCTCCACTGAAGTCAAAGACCGGTGAATCATCAAAAGTCTGATCATCAGTCTCTCACTCACAAGTCTTGCACCCCTTCAAGTCTTGTATGGAAGACGAGCTCACAAACTCCTTGCTGTTTGGCTGGCATGCTGACTTGTCAAGGTGAAACTCTAGCCTTAAAACTGCCAATATTTCATTCCAGGGATTTGTTCGTTTCATTTTAGAGTGAAACCTGCCAGGAAAGAGATTGCTGTGTCTGCAGTACAGAAAAAGTATGATGGGAATGGAGCTCAGCTGTTTTAAATGTTTGTGTGTGCTAGGATGAGGAGGAGTTTGGTGAGAATTTCATTAAGCTCTCTTTAAACTTGAAAGCTTACCAGGTTTAAACATTCTCTTTAGCAGAGGCTTTCAAGGTTTTCAAAGCTTCATTAATTTTAATCACCCTCTATTGATCTGGTCACACTCCTGGCAAAATCAAACCTGTTAGTGAAACAGAAGTAAATTTTAGCTCTGGTTATGGTCCATTCAAATGTTAAATGGCACCACTAAATATCACAGATACGGTTTTTAAGCATGCAGTATTGTATTCATGATGCTTAAAGACTTAAAAAGCAATCATTCCTGACCAAATGCCTATCAACAGATAAATACTCAGAAAAGCTAGTAACTTTGAATTTTCTTACAATGGTGAATGAAGAAAATAACATGAGACAAATATTGACAGTGAGTAAACACCCTGTGATCTGCTTTTGATGGTGTATATCCCCCCCTTTACCCAAAAGAAAAAGAGCAGCTTTATCCTGGTTTCATGTTGTGAAAGGTTTGACAAAAGTCAGAGAGCAGGAAGACTCTGAGAAGACATATGGCTCGTTGGGTCTAAGAGAAGGATGCTGGCCACTTTACCCTGCAAAGGAACAAAGCCTGTTAGTGACAGAGTTACACTTCTTGGTTATATTTATCTGTAAATGTCACAAATTTATCCTGTCACAGAAGAAAAAATGTTTCCTGCTTAGGTAACTATATGTACTAACCACGTTTTATGTTGAATTTTTAAACACCTAGTCATTCTTCAGTATGGATTCAAATGATTTTCAGCAAAATCATGTGAACATTAAACATATATATATATTAAAAAATGAAATGTGTTTGTGAATGATTCAGTAACCAAAAAGTAGTGAAAGTCCTAAAAAATAAAATCAAGTTAGCTCTTGTTACAAGGTAAAAACATTGGATTATATTTAAAACCAATGCGTACAACAAATTTTTCATAATACTTCATGTATTTGCCAATGTATTTTAATACAAATTTATGCATACATTTTTAAGTCTTCATCATGCTCACAATAAGTGGATATTGACTCCTTCAGAGAAAGACATTAAGATTTATTGACCTCAAAGGTAAATATTAGCTGAGGTGAAGCTAAGGTCAGGATTTCTTTTAGGACACAATTAATCTTGATATTCAATAAGACAAGAAATTATCATCTGTATTAATATATACATTCTAACAACTTGGTTCATTACACACATTGAAAATCAATTATGAACTTCATCTCTTAATCAGTTACAACTAAAAACTTTTCTTGTGCAACATGTTTTCATTTAACAATGTAATTACAAAACCCAGACACACTAGGAAAAGAGACTTGCTTACTGAGGGGTGAACAGTAGTTGCCCAGAATAGAAGTCTGTACATCAACAGGTTTTAGACTGAAATGTACTTCAGTAATGAAACTGAGGACATATAAATCAACTTGGAAAGAAATTAGTAAGAAAACTCTCAATACTTTTCTACAATAGTGCATTTCAGTAATCTCCAAGTAAGGAATTTTCTTCCCTCTATCTTTTAATGTACTATACTTCATTTTACCATTAACTTTCTGGAACCTTTAATTCCATTGCTTATTAAAAAAAAAATACTATCAAATGGATTTAGAGATTAAAAGTATTAGAATAAATATTTCTAGGAGTATCTGTATGAATTGAATGATAAAATTTGATAATGATAGAGATCCAACATTTAATTTGGATTAAGAATCCAACTGCTTTCATTTAAGGTCAACAAAGTATTGGGGTTGTGCAGTTAGAAGCTGAAGGACTGAGTACTGCAACATTTTGAGTTCTCAAACTTTTTGGATCATATGATCAAATATTTCCCAAATATGCCTGGATTTAATATTAGACTGAAAATGTATTAAATGTTCCTATTAAATTGATAAAGTCTATAAAGTATGGTGTAGTGTTGCTAGTATCTCAGTAGGTGTTTTACATAAACAAGACATTATAGATAATGAATATTATAATGTATTGCATGTAACATTTGAAATTCAGAGTTTCTGGGATGTTAATTATGTTACAGTTGCCTGCCTTGTATACAAATTCTGTTTCCAATTTTACATTCTTATAATATTTGCAATTTCAATGATCTACAAACCAAAGCTATTTCACTGAGGAAATTAATGAATAATTCTGAATAATTAATATATTAGAGAATTTTGTGTTCTGTTTCTAAACAATGAACAATAGCACAGAAGGCTGTATTCTTTGAAAGAAACTGAGCAAGTAAAAAGTAAATATAATCTGTTCTTCAGGTTAGGAAAGCCTCTGAGATGAGATAGAATTTTAAGGATGAAGGATGTAATTTGGATTTCACATTGTCATTATCTGAAATCATGTAAAAATAACTGTGGGCTATTTAAAGTGTAAACATATGATAAAAAATTAACAGACATTTGAGGAAAATGGAATAAGTTTGACTCTAAAGTGATAGTTAACTTTCATAATGAGGAACATTTGGGCCTATACAGACAAAATTATGTTGGCTCATTGTCTCTTCATTTAAGATGTTAGCATGATTTCCCAATAGGTATGTTGTGCCATGTTTCCTCTCTTACCCCTTTTTTTTAAAGTATAAGTAACAGCTTGTGATCATCAGAAGCAAGTGATATTTCTGATCAAAGATCTTGTGACAGGAGTAAAATCATTGCTGCAGACATGAATGGAGATGCGTATAATTTGACCAGTGATCAAAACCAAGACATTACATTCATTAGTTTTATTAAAAGTGCCACATAAAAATTGCTAAATTATACTGCATTTTGAGTTTAAAATGCCAAATTACACTCCATTTTGAGTTTAAAAATAGTTATAAATGTAATCTTCAGTTCATATGAAAATAATTTCAACTATGACCATCTAATCCATTTTTGCAGATAATCAGAAACCTTGTTTGCAGTAAGTGGAAAATATTTTTGTTCACAGATAATTCACCAGAACAACTATGTCACCGCTTGAAAGTACTAACTGAAAAGGTTCCATTATTACATTATATGGAATATGGTCAATACCATAAATTCATTAAAAGTGGCCTGAAAACCAAGAAAATTATATGCTTCTGCTTTTTCACAGAGATTGAAAAGAAAAATATACTTGTAAGCTATACCTGTCAGGTTATTTAATTATTTTATTCATCACTGAGATACTGAAATGAAAAAATTTGACTCATATTGCATTATACATGCTAAAAATCTGTATGTACACACAAAAAAATTAATCATATCAATTAATCAGAACTAGATATGGTTAAACATTTTTTTCTCAGAATTGCTTAATCAGAAGTGTTCTAATAATTAGCTGAATAGTTGTTATGAAAGTCTTTGAAGGTGTAAAATATACTGGCCAGCTGAATTTCTTCAGGGATCAAGGTTAGCAGGACTTATTTAACGTGTGTTTGCAGACTATTGTCTTTACTGGAATTCCCCAGGGATCATTAAAGGAAATCTTATTCCTCCTGATACTGAAATTCAAGATTTGTTAGATGTATCATTTAAGATCCACCTTTGGATTAGAGCTAGGAATCAAAGATTAGGCAGTTCTTCCTACAAATCCACTATCAACATTGTACTATAAGAATGGTATACTCTCTAAATTACAAAATTCAGTGAAAAAATTCAATCGGTGAAAAAATTCAAATAATATAATCTGTGTTTCCAGAATTAGAAATTTTGAAATCATAGAATCATTTAGGTTCAAAAAACCCCTTAAGATCATCAAGTCCAACTGTTAACTTTACACTGCCAAGTCCACCACTAAATCATGTCACCAAGCACCACATCTATGTGTCTTTTAAATACCTCCAGGGATGGCGACTCAACTACTTCTCTGGGCAGCCTGTTCCAGTGCTTGACAGCACTTTCAGTGAAGAAATTTTTCCTAATATCCAATCTAAACCTCCCTGGCACAAACTGAGACCATTTCCTCTTGTCCTATCACTTATTACTTGGGAAAAGAGGCAGACACCCACCTGGCTACAACCTCCTGTCAGGTAGTTGTAGAGAGCGATAAGGTCTGCCCTCAGCCTCCTGATCTCCAGACTAAACAACCCCAGGTCCCTCAGCTGCTCCCCATAAGACTTCCTCTCTAGACCCTTTACCAGCTTCGTTGCCCTTCTTTGGAGACGCTCCAGCACCTCAATGTCTTTCTTGTAGTGAGGGGCCCAAAACTGAACACAGGACTTGAGGTGCGGCCTCACCAGTGCCGAGTCCAGGGGGACGATCACTTCCCTCATCCTGCTGGCCACACTATTTCTGATACAAGCCAGGATGCTGTTGGCCTTCTTGGCCACCTGCTGGGCCAAATTCAGCCAGCCATCGACCAATATCCCCAATTTCTTTTCTACTGGGCAGCTTTCCAGCTACTCTTCACCAAACCTATAGAATTGCATGCTACTTCCTTGCTACTACTACTTTTGTCTTTAGTCTTCAACGTTCTGACATCAGCTTCAGTTTGAGTCATCTTTTACCTTTTACTTTTTCCTTTTTTCTGCTCCTCACCTCACAGATTCGATTTTCCTCTTTTCCAGAACCAAACTCAGACTTTCAGCCCTAATCATCTCTGTAACTGTCAATACATATTCTTTTGTTTCAACTTCAATTTACAATTTCTGTTCAGGCACTCTATCTTACTTTATTTTAAAGCAACCTTAAAACCATTCATGGCTTGCTCAAGTATTACATCAGTTCCTGTAATGACTGCTTTAGTGACTTCCAGTTTCTTCATTTTCTCTTCCTACAGAACCAGAATTTTATCATCTTCTCTATCTTTTTTATCACTGAAAACTCATATATCTTCCATTTCAAGTCCTTCTTCTAGTCATATTAAAATGGTGACATATTTTCCTAATATGTTTGTGGATGTGTAGCAGTCACCTCAAATACACTTCCCCTTTCTCTTCACACATCATAAGTTTGGAAGGCATTTCCCCAGAATTTGAAGAGCAACCTCCTTGTTCTTCAAATCCTCCTCAAACATTTTGCTGTGATAAAAGCAAAAGTTTTCCAGGAGTTCGGAGGCTTACTGAATCATAGCATAATCTTGAGATCACCTAGTCCAGCCTCATGCTCAAAATCAGCCTTGAAGTTAGACCAGGCTCCTCTGTGTTTCACCACATAGGTGGCAAAGCCTTCCCCTCATGCCCAGTTGACATTTTCCTTATCTCACCTTAGGACCGTTGACCCTTGTTCTGCTACACACATCTCTGACAAAACCAGTAAAGAAACTGAGTGAAGTACATTGGCCCATTGCTCTTGTTGAGGTTGCTGTGAATGGCATGTGTGTGACAAGGCTGTCTCTGTAAAGCTCCATATTTCCTTATTTTTTACACTGCTCTGTTTATAACTTTTGCTTTTATGACCTGATGTAATTAACTGGTTTTTTTTTGTTTGTTCTGTGCCTGCATGTTACTGTGATAGTCTATTTCTTGTATAAGACTTTTAGTTAGTATGAAACTTAAGTAGTTAAAGTATGACGTGATAGTGTATAATAACTATGACGTTAAAAAGTAGTACTAAAAGCAAACTACTTGAGCATGTGAAAAATAGTTCAGAAGTCTGTCAGAAATGGCCAGTTGTTTCGAAAGGGGGTGCAGTCATGCTAAGCCTATGGTGACTCAGTGCATCTATTGATTTTCCATGTGTTAAAATGAGATAAATCAGAATTAGGTGAACTTCCTAGAGAAAAGTTGCTCATTCAGTGAAATTAAAACTTTTTACAAATACATGTTGCTTTTATTAAACTTCTTTGGTAGAAAAATTCAAAGAAGAAAATTCAAAACTGTTTTATTGCTCAAATGACATTAATTTTTATTTATTTAATTTCCTTCAAATTTACTTTATTATTGGTACATGGAAGATAAGGAGGTGATTGGTGACAGCCAACATGGCTTCACTGAGGGCGAATCGTGCCTGACAAACTTGGTGGCCTTCTATGATGGGGTTACAGCGTCGGTGGATAAGGGAAGGGCAGCTGATGTCATCTACCTGGACTTGTGCAAAGCATTTGACACTGTCCTGCATGAATTTCTTGTCTCTAAATTGGAGAGACACGAATTCGATGGATGGACCACTCAGTGGATAAGGAATTGGCTGGATGGTCACACTCAAAGAGTTGTGGTCAACAGCTCAATGTCCAAGTGGAGAATGATGACGAGTGGTGTTCCTCAGGGACCGGCACTCAGTTCCTCGGTACTGGGACCTGCACTGTTCAACTTCTTCGTCAGTGACATGGACAGTGGGATTGAGTGCACCCTCAGCAAGTTTGTCCATGACACCAAGCTGTGTGGTGTGGTTGACATGCTGGAGGGAAGGGATGCCATCAAGAGGGACCTTGACAGGCTGGAGAGGTGGGCCTGTGAGAACCGAATGAAGTTCAACAAGGCCAAGTGCAAGGTCCTGCACATGGGTCAGTGCAATCCCAAGCACAACTACAGGCTGGGCGAGGAATGGATTGAAAGCAGCCCCGAGGAGAAGGACTTGGGGGTATGGATTGATGAGAAGCTCAACGTGAGCCGGCAGTGTGCGCTTGCAGCCCAGAAAGCCAACCATGTCCTGGGCTGCATCAAAAACAGCATGACCACGAGGTCGAGGGAGGTGATCCTGCCCCTCTACGCTGCTCTGGTGAGACCCCACCTGGAGTACTGCGTCCAGCTCTGGGGGCCCCAGTACAGGAGAGACATGGAGCTGTTGGAGAGAGTCCAGAGGAGGGCCACGAAGCTGATTGGAGGGATGGAGCACCTCTCCTGTGAGGACAGGCTGAGAGAGTTGGGGTTGTTCAGCCTGGAGAAAAGGCGGCTCTGGGGAGATCTAATTGCTGCTTAGCAGTACCTGAAAGGGGCCTACAGGAAAGATGGTGAGGGACTGTTCATCAGGGAGTGTAGTGACAGGACAAGGGGGAATGGGTTTAAGCGGAAGGAGGGTCGATTTAGATTAGATGTTAGAAAGAAGTTCTTTACTATGAGGGTGGTGAGGCACTGGCACAGGTTGCCCAGAGAGGTTGTGGGTGCCCCATCCCTGGAGGTGTTTAAGACCAGGTTGGATGAGGCTTTGGGCAATGTGGTCTAGTGGAGGGTGTCCCTGCCCACAGCAGGGGGTTGCAACTAGATGATATTTGAGGTCCTTTCCGACCCAAACCATTCTATGATTCTATGAAAGTAACATAAGTCTTAATGAATTCTATACATTGAGTCAGAAAAAGTTTAATTTAGTTTTAAAATATTTTACATGATTCAATTTCCTTAATAAAAAGAAAAATCCCTTCAACCTCAAATTCTTTTTCTGCACCACTAATTTATCAGAACTATCTCGATGCAGTATGATTTCTGTCTTCTCTCCATTTTCTTCTGTAGTCACACTGTTATTTCAAATCCACAAAGCTCTCTAGTAAACTGAACTGAGCGGGTGAGGAGTTTGTAATAACAGTCTGTGTTACCAAATTGCAGATTTATTCAGCAAACTCTTAAATCAGTCAGTACTATTAGAGTAAGAAAGGCCTGTGGTACAGAATCTTTTAAAACTCTCCTTTGAAATGATTTTTGCTAGCATAGCAAGTACTGAAGTATTTATGGAAACAGCTGTGAGACACTGGTTTGCCAAACCGTGAAGGACAGATTCTATCTTCAAGGGTTCAAGAAGAAGGAAAGTATAATATGAATTTATGCATAGATTCTCTGGGTGACAGAAATCAAAGGAAATGTTTCCTTATACAGTGACAATTTATTGTGAGAAATAAGCACGAACAGAAAGCTGAGGGTAGATTCTGACACAGCTAGAATGAAAAACATGACTCTCACCTGAATTTATTTCCTTAAATACTTCTAAGTAGACAATATCTTTTCTATTTTTGTTTTATCAGTAGAAAACAGTGGAGAGCAATAGCTGTTCTCATTTCTATATGATTTTGGTTTTGATTACTACTATGTGGATGAAAGACCTTACAGTCTCGGGTTATTCCTCATTTCTATTTAACAGAGATAGATATGAACAGTATTCCCCTACTATGTACTCCATGAGATGGATCAGATATGCTTAATGATAGATAAAAGAGCTTCTTCAAGCTCTGTAACCCTCCACCTTAGACAGCACTAAGAAGCAGATACTACCTGTGTTGGCTTTGTGTGGCGAGGTTTTGGTAGCAGGTGGGGGGATGGGCTATAGGGGTGGCTCCTGGGAGGAGCTTCTAGAAGCTTCCACAGTGTCTGACAGAGCCAATGCCAGCCAGCTCCAAGATGGGCCCGCCCCTGGCCAAGGCTGAGCCTATCAGCGCCTCTGTGATAACATATTTAAGAAGGGGGGAAGTTTTTTTGGGAGCTGGAGGGGGAAGTGTGGAGATGTAGCACCAAGGTGCAGGTGCAGGTGCAGGTGCAGGTGCAGGTGCAGGTGCAGGTGCAGGTGCAGGTGCAGGTGCAGGTGCAGGTGCAGGTGCAGGTGCTTCTGCTCCTCGTCCTCCTCCTCGTCCTCCTCCTCGTCCTCCTCCTTGTCCTCCTCCTCATCCTCCTCCAGACACCAGAGCAGAGATCCCCCTGCAGCCCCTGGAGAAGACCATGGTGAGGCAGGCTGTTCCCCTGCAGCCCGTGGAGGAAGGATGAGGGGGTGTAGAGATTCCACCTGCACCCTGGGGAGGACCCCATGCTGGAGCAGGTGGAGGCACCCGAAGGAGGCTGTGGCCCGTGGGAAGTCCGGGCTGAAGCAAGTCCCTGGCCAGACTGGTAGACCCATGGAGAGGGGAGCCCACGCCAGGGCAGGTTTTGGTGGCAGGACTTGTGACCCCGTGGGAGACACATGCTGGAACAGTTTTCTCCTAAAGGTCTGCACCCCATGGAAGAGACCATGCCGGAGCAGTTCAGGAAGGACTGTAGCCCGTGGGAGAGACTCCGTTTTGGAGCAGGGGAGCGATGAGAGGAGTCCTCCCCCTGAGGACAAAGAAGCGGCAGAAACAACGTGCGCTGCACTGACCGCAACCCCCATCCCCCTGTCCCCCCCCCTTGCCGCTGAGGGGGGAGGAGGTTGAAGCCGGGAGTGAAGTTGAGCCTGGGGAGGGGTGGGGGGAGGTGTTTTAAGGCTTGATGTTATTTTTTTTTCATTGCTCTATTCTGCTTATTAATAAATTAGATGAATCCCTTTTTCTAAGTTCAGTTTGTTTTGCTCGTGATGATAATTAGTGAGCTCTCCCTGTCCTTATCTTGACCCGAGCCTTTTGTTAACTTCTCCTCCCCACCATGCTGGGGAAGGAGTGAGTGAGCGGCCGTGTGGCGCTCAGCGGCCGGCTGGGCCTAAACCACGTCACTACCTCTTGTTGAACTGATTTTTCTATTCCTTCCATCCCATGATCTGTTTGAACCATTTTAAATGTGTAAAGCACTAGAATATGATGCTTCACTAAGGGCAAATCGTGCCTGACAAACTTGGTGGCCTTCTATGATGGGGTTACAGCGTCGGTGGATAAGGGAAGGGCAGCTGATGTCATCTACCTGGACTTGTGCAAGGCATTTGACACTGTCCTGCATGAATTTCTTGTCTCTAAATTGGAGAGACACGAATTCGATGGATGGACCACTCAGTGGATAAGGAATTGGCTGGATGGTCACACTCAAAGAGTTGTGGTCAACAGCTCAATGTCCAAGTGGAGAATGATGACGAGTGGTGTTCCTCAGGGACCGGCACTCAGTTCCTCGGTACTGGGACCTGCACTGTTCAACTTCTTCGTCAGTGACATGGACAGTGGGATTGAGTGCACCCTCAGCAAGTTTGTCCATGACACCAAGCTGTGTGGTGTGGTTGACATGCTGGAGGGAAGGGATGCCATCAAGAGGGACCTTGACAGGCTGGAGAGGTGGGCCTGTGAGAACCGAATGAAGTTCAACAAGGCCAAGTGCAAGGTCCTGCACATGGGTCAGTGCAATCCCAAGCACAACTACAGGCTGGGCGAGGAATGGATTGAAAGCAGCCCCGAGGAGAAGGACTTGGGGGTATGGATTGATGAGAAGCTCAACGTGAGCCGGCAGTGTGCGCTTGCAGCCCAGAAAGCCAACCATGTCCTGGGCTGCATCAAAAACAGCATGACCACGAGGTCGAGGGAGGTGATCCTGCCCCTCTACGCTGCTCTGGTGAGACCCCACCTGGAGTACTGCGTCCAGCTCTGGGGGCCCCAGTACAGGAGAGACATGGAGCTGTTGGAGAGAGTCCAGAGGAGGGCCACGAAGCTGATTGGAGGGATGGAGCACCTCTCCTGTGAGGACAGGCTGAGAGAGTTGGGGTTGTTCAGCCTGGAGAAAAGGCGGCTCTGGGGAGATCTAATTGCTGCTTAGCAGTACCTGAAAGGGGCCTACAGGAAAGATGGTGAGGGACTGTTCATCAGGGAGTGTAGTGACAGGACAAGGGGGAATGGGTTTAAGCGGAAGGAGGGTCGATTTAGATTAGATGTTAGAAAGAAGTTCTTTACTATGAGGGTGGTGAGGCACTGGCACAGGTTGCCCAGAGAGGTTGTGGGTGCCCCATCCCTGGAGGTGTTTAAGACCAGGTTGGATGAGGCTTTGGGCAATGTGGTCTAGTGGAGGGTGTCCCTGCCCACAGCAGGGGGTTGCAACTAGATGATATTTGAGGTCCTTTCCGACCCAAACCATTCTATGATTCTATGAAAGTAACATAAGTCTTAATGAATTCTATACATTGAGTCAGAAAAAGTTTAATTTAGTTTTAAAATATTTTACATGATTCAATTTCCTTAATAAAAAGAAAAATCCCTTCAACCTCAAATTCTTTTTCTGCACCACTAATTTATCAGAACTATCTCGATGCAGTATGATTTCTGTCTTCTCTCCATTTTCTTCTGTAGTCACACTGTTATTTCAAATCCACAAAGCTCTCTAGTAAACTGAACTGAGCGGGTGAGGAGTTTGTAATAACAGTCTGTGTTACCAAATTGCAGATTTATTCAGCAAACTCTTAAATCAGTCAGTACTATTAGAGTAAGAAAGGCCTGTGGTACAGAATCTTTTAAAACTCTCCTTTGAAATGATTTTTGCTAGCATAGCAAGTACTGAAGTATTTATGGAAACAGCTGTGAGACACTGGTTTGCCAAACCGTGAAGGACAGATTCTATCTTCAAGGGTTCAAGAAGAAGGAAAGTATAATATGAATTTATGCATAGATTCTCTGGGTGACAGAAATCAAAGGAAATGTTTCCTTATACAGTGACAATTTATTGTGAGAAATAAGCACGAACAGAAAGCTGAGGGTAGATTCTGACACAGCTAGAATGAAAAACATGACTCTCACCTGAATTTATTTCCTTAAATACTTCTAAGTAGACAATATCTTTTCTATTTTTGTTTTATCAGTAGAAAACAGTGGAGAGCAATAGCTGTTCTCATTTCTATATGATTTTGGTTTTGATTACTACTATGTGGATGAAAGACCTTACAGTCTCGGGTTATTCCTCATTTCTATTTAACAGAGATAGATATGAACAGTATTCCCCTACTATGTACTCCATGAGATGGATCAGATATGCTTAATGATAGATAAAAGAGCTTCTTCAAGCTCTGTAACCCTCCACCTTAGACAGCACTAAGAAGCAGATACTACCTGTGTTGGCTTTGTGTGGCGAGGTTTTGGTAGCAGGTGGGGGGATGGGCTATAGGGGTGGCTCCTGGGAGGAGCTTCTAGAAGCTTCCACAGTGTCTGACAGAGCCAATGCCAGCCAGCTCCAAGATGGGCCCGCCCCTGGCCAAGGCTGAGCCTATCAGCGCCTCTGTGATAACATATTTAAGAAGGGGGGAAGTTTTTTTGGGAGCTGGAGGGGGAAGTGTGGAGATGTAGCACCAAGGTGCAGGTGCAGGTGCAGGTGCAGGTGCAGGTGCAGGTGCAGGTGCAGGTGCAGGTGCAGGTGCAGGTGCAGGTGCAGGTGCTTCTGCTCCTCGTCCTCCTCCTCGTCCTCCTCCTCGTCCTCCTCCTTGTCCTCCTCCTCATCCTCCTCCAGACACCAGAGCAGAGATCCCCCTGCAGCCCCTGGAGAAGACCATGGTGAGGCAGGCTGTTCCCCTGCAGCCCGTGGAGGAAGGATGAGGGGGTGTAGAGATTCCACCTGCACCCTGGGGAGGACCCCATGCTGGAGCAGGTGGAGGCACCCGAAGGAGGCTGTGGCCCGTGGGAAGTCCGGGCTGAAGCAAGTCCCTGGCCAGACTGGTAGACCCATGGAGAGGGGAGCCCACGCCAGGGCAGGTTTTGGTGGCAGGACTTGTGACCCCGTGGGAGACACATGCTGGAACAGTTTTCTCCTAAAGGTCTGCACCCCATGGAAGAGACCATGCCGGAGCAGTTCAGGAAGGACTGTAGCCCGTGGGAGAGACTCCGTTTTGGAGCAGGGGAGCGATGAGAGGAGTCCTCCCCCTGAGGACAAAGAAGCGGCAGAAACAACGTGCGCTGCACTGACCGCAACCCCCATCCCCCTGTCCCCCCCCCTTGCCGCTGAGGGGGGAGGAGGTTGAAGCCGGGAGTGAAGTTGAGCCTGGGGAGGGGTGGGGGGAGGTGTTTTAAGGCTTGATGTTATTTTTTTTTCATTGCTCTATTCTGCTTATTAATAAATTAGATGAATCCCTTTTTCTAAGTTCAGTTTGTTTTGCTCGTGATGATAATTAGTGAGCTCTCCCTGTCCTTATCTTGACCCGAGCCTTTTGTTAACTTCTCCTCCCCACCATGCTGGGGAAGGAGTGAGTGAGCGGCCGTGTGGCGCTCAGCGGCCGGCTGGGCCTAAACCACGTCACTACCTCTTGTTGAACTGATTTTTCTATTCCTTCCATCCCATGATCTGTTTGAACCATTTTAAATGTGTAAAGCACTAGAATATGATGCTTCACTAAGGGCAAATCGTGCCTGACAAACTTGGTGGCCTTCTATGATGGGGTTACAGCGTCGGTGGATAAGGGAAGGGCAGCTGATGTCATCTACCTGGACTTGTGCAAGGCATTTGACACTGTCCTGCATGAATTTCTTGTCTCTAAATTGGAGAGACACGAATTCGATGGATGGACCACTCAGTGGATAAGGAATTGGCTGGATGGTCACACTCAAAGAGTTGTGGTCAACAGCTCAATGTCCAAGTGGAGAATGATGACGAGTGGTGTTCCTCAGGGACCGGCACTCAGTTCCTCGGTACTGGGACCTGCACTGTTCAACTTCTTCGTCAGTGACATGGACAGTGGGATTGAGTGCACCCTCAGCAAGTTTGTCCATGACACCAAGCTGTGTGGTGTGGTTGACATGCTGGAGGGAAGGGATGCCATCAAGAGGGACCTTGACAGGCTGGAGAGGTGGGCCTGTGAGAACCGAATGAAGTTCAACAAGGCCAAGTGCAAGGTCCTGCACATGGGTCAGTGCAATCCCAAGCACAACTACAGGCTGGGCGAGGAATGGATTGAAAGCAGCCCCGAGGAGAAGGACTTGGGGGTATGGATTGATGAGAAGCTCAACGTGAGCCGGCAGTGTGCGCTTGCAGCCCAGAAAGCCAACCATGTCCTGGGCTGCATCAAAAACAGCATGACCACGAGGTCGAGGGAGGTGATCCTGCCCCTCTACGCTGCTCTGGTGAGACCCCACCTGGAGTACTGCGTCCAGCTCTGGGGGCCCCAGTACAGGAGAGACATGGAGCTGTTGGAGAGAGTCCAGAGGAGGGCCACGAAGCTGATTGGAGGGATGGAGCACCTCTCCTGTGAGGACAGGCTGAGAGAGTTGGGGTTGTTCAGCCTGGAGAAAAGGCGGCTCTGGGGAGATCTAATTGCTGCTTAGCAGTACCTGAAAGGGGCCTACAGGAAAGATGGTGAGGGACTGTTCATCAGGGAGTGTAGTGACAGGACAAGGGGGAATGGGTTTAAGCGGAAGGAGGGTCGATTTAGATTAGATGTTAGAAAGAAGTTCTTTACTATGAGGGTGGTGAGGCACTGGCACAGGTTGCCCAGAGAGGTTGTGGGTGCCCCATCCCTGGAGGTGTTTAAGACCAGGTTGGATGAGGCTTTGGGCAATGTGGTCTAGTGGAGGGTGTCCCTGCCCACAGCAGGGGGTTGCAACTAGATGATATTTGAGGTCCTTTCCGACCCAAACCATTCTATGATTCTATGAAAGTAACATAAGTCTTAATGAATTCTATACATTGAGTCAGAAAAAGTTTAATTTAGTTTTAAAATATTTTACATGATTCAATTTCCTTAATAAAAAGAAAAATCCCTTCAACCTCAAATTCTTTTTCTGCACCACTAATTTATCAGAACTATCTCGATGCAGTATGATTTCTGTCTTCTCTCCATTTTCTTCTGTAGTCACACTGTTATTTCAAATCCACAAAGCTCTCTAGTAAACTGAACTGAGCGGGTGAGGAGTTTGTAATAACAGTCTGTGTTACCAAATTGCAGATTTATTCAGCAAACTCTTAAATCAGTCAGTACTATTAGAGTAAGAAAGGCCTGTGGTACAGAATCTTTTAAAACTCTCCTTTGAAATGATTTTTGCTAGCATAGCAAGTACTGAAGTATTTATGGAAACAGCTGTGAGACACTGGTTTGCCAAACCGTGAAGGACAGATTCTATCTTCAAGGGTTCAAGAAGAAGGAAAGTATAATATGAATTTATGCATAGATTCTCTGGGTGACAGAAATCAAAGGAAATGTTTCCTTATACAGTGACAATTTATTGTGAGAAATAAGCACGAACAGAAAGCTGAGGGTAGATTCTGACACAGCTAGAATGAAAAACATGACTCTCACCTGAATTTATTTCCTTAAATACTTCTAAGTAGACAATATCTTTTCTATTTTTGTTTTATCAGTAGAAAACAGTGGAGAGCAATAGCTGTTCTCATTTCTATATGATTTTGGTTTTGATTACTACTATGTGGATGAAAGACCTTACAGTCTCGGGTTATTCCTCATTTCTATTTAACAGAGATAGATATGAACAGTATTCCCCTACTATGTACTCCATGAGATGGATCAGATATGCTTAATGATAGATAAAAGAGCTTCTTCAAGCTCTGTAACCCTCCACCTTAGACAGCACTAAGAAGCAGATACTACCTGTGTTGGCTTTGTGTGGCGAGGTTTTGGTAGCAGGTGGGGGGATGGGCTATAGGGGTGGCTCCTGGGAGGAGCTTCTAGAAGCTTCCACAGTGTCTGACAGAGCCAATGCCAGCCAGCTCCAAGATGGGCCCGCCCCTGGCCAAGGCTGAGCCTATCAGCGCCTCTGTGATAACATATTTAAGAAGGGGGGAAGTTTTTTTGGGAGCTGGAGGGGGAAGTGTGGAGATGTAGCACCAAGGTGCAGGTGCAGGTGCAGGTGCAGGTGCAGGTGCAGGTGCAGGTGCAGGTGCAGGTGCAGGTGCAGGTGCAGGTGCAGGTGCAGGTGCTTCTGCTCCTCGTCCTCCTCCTCGTCCTCCTCCTCGTCCTCCTCCTTGTCCTCCTCCTCATCCTCCTCCAGACACCAGAGCAGAGATCCCCCTGCAGCCCCTGGAGAAGACCATGGTGAGGCAGGCTGTTCCCCTGCAGCCCGTGGAGGAAGGATGAGGGGGTGTAGAGATTCCACCTGCACCCTGGGGAGGACCCCATGCTGGAGCAGGTGGAGGCACCCGAAGGAGGCTGTGGCCCGTGGGAAGTCCGGGCTGAAGCAAGTCCCTGGCCAGACTGGTAGACCCATGGAGAGGGGAGCCCACGCCAGGGCAGGTTTTGGTGGCAGGACTTGTGACCCCGTGGGAGACACATGCTGGAACAGTTTTCTCCTAAAGGTCTGCACCCCATGGAAGAGACCATGCCGGAGCAGTTCAGGAAGGACTGTAGCCCGTGGGAGAGACTCCGTTTTGGAGCAGGGGAGCGATGAGAGGAGTCCTCCCCCTGAGGACAAAGAAGCGGCAGAAACAACGTGCGCTGCACTGACCGCAACCCCCATCCCCCTGTCCCCCCCCCTTGCCGCTGAGGGGGGAGGAGGTTGAAGCCGGGAGTGAAGTTGAGCCTGGGGAGGGGTGGGGGGAGGTGTTTTAAGGCTTGATGTTATTTTTTTTTCATTGCTCTATTCTGCTTATTAATAAATTAGATGAATCCCTTTTTCTAAGTTCAGTTTGTTTTGCTCGTGATGATAATTAGTGAGCTCTCCCTGTCCTTATCTTGACCCGAGCCTTTTGTTAACTTCTCCTCCCCACCATGCTGGGGAAGGAGTGAGTGAGCGGCCGTGTGGCGCTCAGCGGCCGGCTGGGCCTAAACCACGTCACTACCTCTTGTTGAACTGATTTTTCTATTCCTTCCATCCCATGATCTGTTTGAACCATTTTAAATGTGTAAAGCACTAGAATATGATGCTTCACTAAGGGCAAATCGTGCCTGACAAACTTGGTGGCCTTCTATGATGGGGTTACAGCGTCGGTGGATAAGGGAAGGGCAGCTGATGTCATCTACCTGGACTTGTGCAAGGCATTTGACACTGTCCTGCATGAATTTCTTGTCTCTAAATTGGAGAGACACGAATTCGATGGATGGACCACTCAGTGGATAAGGAATTGGCTGGATGGTCACACTCAAAGAGTTGTGGTCAACAGCTCAATGTCCAAGTGGAGAATGATGACGAGTGGTGTTCCTCAGGGACCGGCACTCAGTTCCTCGGTACTGGGACCTGCACTGTTCAACTTCTTCGTCAGTGACATGGACAGTGGGATTGAGTGCACCCTCAGCAAGTTTGTCCATGACACCAAGCTGTGTGGTGTGGTTGACATGCTGGAGGGAAGGGATGCCATCAAGAGGGACCTTGACAGGCTGGAGAGGTGGGCCTGTGAGAACCGAATGAAGTTCAACAAGGCCAAGTGCAAGGTCCTGCACATGGGTCAGTGCAATCCCAAGCACAACTACAGGCTGGGCGAGGAATGGATTGAAAGCAGCCCCGAGGAGAAGGACTTGGGGGTATGGATTGATGAGAAGCTCAACGTGAGCCGGCAGTGTGCGCTTGCAGCCCAGAAAGCCAACCATGTCCTGGGCTGCATCAAAAACAGCATGACCACGAGGTCGAGGGAGGTGATCCTGCCCCTCTACGCTGCTCTGGTGAGACCCCACCTGGAGTACTGCGTCCAGCTCTGGGGGCCCCAGTACAGGAGAGACATGGAGCTGTTGGAGAGAGTCCAGAGGAGGGCCACGAAGCTGATTGGAGGGATGGAGCACCTCTCCTGTGAGGACAGGCTGAGAGAGTTGGGGTTGTTCAGCCTGGAGAAAAGGCGGCTCTGGGGAGATCTAATTGCTGCTTAGCAGTACCTGAAAGGGGCCTACAGGAAAGATGGTGAGGGACTGTTCATCAGGGAGTGTAGTGACAGGACAAGGGGGAATGGGTTTAAGCGGAAGGAGGGTCGATTTAGATTAGATGTTAGAAAGAAGTTCTTTACTATGAGGGTGGTGAGGCACTGGCACAGGTTGCCCAGAGAGGTTGTGGGTGCCCCATCCCTGGAGGTGTTTAAGACCAGGTTGGATGAGGCTTTGGGCAATGTGGTCTAGTGGAGGGTGTCCCTGCCCACAGCAGGGGGTTGCAACTAGATGATATTTGAGGTCCTTTCCGACCCAAACCATTCTATGATTCTATGATTCATAGAGATTTCTATAAATACTTCTAACCAGCAATGTTCACTTAATATTCACTTAAGTATTGCTTTTTTTTGAAGGTTTCAGTCCTCAGTGATGATTAATCACGACAAGCAGTTGGCATTTCTCCTCTCTAACATTGCTACAAACAGTACTTATTTGATCTAAGATTCTGGGGCAAAAATGTAAAGTTAGAACCTTCTACATAAAAATACCCTAATTTACTCAGTGGTTTTAATAGCATAAGAAAGAACAGAAATAAAAAAAGAAACATAATTCCTGTGCTT
Source organism: Balearica regulorum gibbericeps (assembly GCF_011004875.1). Lineage (NCBI taxonomy): Eukaryota > Metazoa > Chordata > Aves > Gruiformes > Gruidae > Balearica > Balearica regulorum. The sequence goes on from NC_046220.1 coordinate 18,334,255, forward strand.
CTGCTAGCTGATTGTCAACACTTCATAGGACTTAAAAAAGAATTATATTCTCACTTTCATTAAAAACCCAAGTCTGTTTATTCATCCTATATGATTTATCTTTTCTTTTAGTGCAAAAGCATTAGCTTTGTAACTGCCTAATACAGAAAGCACATAAATCAACTTAAAAAACAGTGCCTAAAGGAATAAGAAAAGAATAAAGCTGGCACTTAACCAAAAGTTATGCACAAGATAGGTGTTTGTACTCCTATGATGCTGTGTTTCATTTTTGTGCTAACAGAACAAATCTGGGAAGAAACATGCTTGCCATGGGAAGCAAGATATATACAGTTTCAGGGTTTTTTTGGTGAAAAGGCTCAAAACTGAGGACAAACTTGAAGTGAGTAGATCAGGCTAGCAATATTGCAGCAAAATATCAGAAGAACAATGGGCGACAGTATACTAAGTGCAATTTTCTAATTGTCATCCCTCATTTTCTCTCCCAAAATAAATGATCTGGTTTTATTGCTACTGTAAGGTGGGCCTTTTAAATCATAATACTTTACTTTTTTACCCTACGAGGTTTAACTCCTTTTAACCTGATGACTTCTTGCTATGTCCTTCCAGTTTTTGCTTCTTCCATTTACCTGTGCTGACTATTCTCATAAGTGCTGTTCCTGAGCAACCTTCAACATTACTGCAGAGTGGATGGTAGAATTAATTGTTACTAAGGCATAATTAATCCCTGTTCACCACAGTGAGACAAAATATGCATAAGATGAGACTCATAAATGTGAAAAGGATTAGTGATATAATTCCTCCAGGATAGTAAGAAACTCATATATAAACAAGTGAAAGATATATGGAGGAAAAAAAAAATCTGCTGTAGAAGAAGTTGCTTCTTGGGAGATCTCATGCATTCTTCCAGCATGTACTAAATTGCATCAAGGAACAGCTGCCTAAAAGTATTAGGGATATAAAGGTTAAGAAGTTTCTGTGTCATGCCAATTTCCGAATATTATTGACATGATACAGTTTTCAGTGGAGTGTTTTCTATCAGAAAAGGCAGAACTGATAAAGTTAAAAATCTGTTACATAAATATAACATTTAATTTGCTAGCATTTAGTTTGGGAAACTATTGAAACATTCTGTTTAGACATTCTAATGTTGGCAGTTGTACCTCATATTATATTGGAAATGATATGGCTGAAATAAAATATTTTTTCCATATGTTCATGGAAAAATGGCTCAGGGCCAAGGTTGGGAACAGGGCTAGAAAAACCATCATATTACATTGGGGGAAGAAGCAGGCAGTTCATCTGGTGGCAGTCTGCAGATGCTACCTTAAACCCATCCTGAATCCCATTATTATACAGTTCAAGACTGCTAAATGAAAACTGCTTCTGTTCATCCTCCCAGCTATTGAAGACCGGAGGCATCCCACTGCAGGCTCACAGGCCTCGTGCTCTGCCTCTGGCACTGATTTTTCACTTCCTTTCTTCATTGTTTTCCAGGGCCTGGCTTTTTTCACGATGTTAAAACCCCTACTGCTTGATTCAGTGCTCTGTGGGGTGGAAGTGTCCAGTCCAGACTTAGTGCTGTAGACCTTCCTCCCCTGTGTTAAGGCATCCCAGCTGTCTTCAACCTTCTTGACAGGGAGGCTGCATGGGGCTGCTTTTGGTTCCTTCACATCTCCTCATCACTTCCCAAAGGCACAGGTAGTGGCGAGCCTTTGGCACAGCCCAGTACACCCCGACTTTGAGCAGCTTATCCTGGCAGTGCGTCAGGACTATAACGTGCAATATGGGGCAGGTTGCAGTTAGGGTCCTGTTCCCCTCTAGGCAGGACAGATTCCAGGTATGCATTTTGGAGCAACATCTGTAGAGCACATGGCACGTAATGTAGAGTATTTCCTGTGTGCATTTTTGGCTGTAACACACATATCTTTTAAGCTCCTTGCCATTGCTCACCCCTGAATAAGATCATTATGGGCATAACATGCAATTGGTAAAGTCCTTCACTCCCAGTGGTTACAGAAGGTTACCAACTCCGAGGATATATGAGAGAGTGTATGCATTTTAGAAAACCTTTCTAGCTTTAAATTGCTTCTTTTGATCATGGATGCTGTTTTTTCTCTTATCATGAAAAAAAAAAAACCCACAAAAAAACAAAGAAAGAAAACCCCAAAATGTGCTATAGAAATGCTATCCGTAAGAAATCCTAAACAATCTACTGGAGGAAATAGCTCATCCTAATAGCAGGAGACATGATAAACAGGTTCCATTATCTGATAATGACCTTCCTTCTCCAGCTATATTAGTCGTCACCAGACTGGTAGAATTGACTGAGTCCCCAAGGAAATAAATAAGAATTTTACATCATTCAAGCATCCTTTCTATTTTACTTATTTCATGTGAGTTTTACTTTCTCAACTTTTTTCTTTAAGACAAATAAATGATAATGATAACAAGATTGTTCTGTGAAGGAGAATACCTCAGGAAGCCCAACTCCAGTTATCAATCGGGAAAATGCTGAATACATGAGGTGAGATTACCATATTTACCCAGTTTATTTTCTGTGAAGTCTTTGCTGAGACACTCACATAAGGAACTTTTCTGTTCAGGATCAGCATTCCCACAAATTTCAATGCCATTTGTTATAATTATCAACTTTGACCAAAAGGAAAACACAAACTGCCACTGGACTCAGGAACAAAAAGAATTCAAGGTAAGGTTTATGTCACACTGTTCACTCTTTTTTTTACATACTCAATGCCCTGACTCATTAACTGGAGTTTGATGCATCTGGGAGAGGCTTATAGTGAAGACATTATAACCATCTCTGAGTTTAATGGGTATTTGGCCCAACAAACATATATTTAGGTAATACAAAATAATGGACATGCAGAGACAATTTACTTCTGCTATTAATATTGCATTCATACTGAAATGACGTTCTGTAACAATCAGCAGTGATAAAGTGTCCCATTTTGGCTATATCTATATTTGAACGCATTGCTTGGATGCGAGCCCAAACTCTTCTGCAAGCCCAGGACAGGCATCTGGTAGAGGGTGACTTTGGATCTGTTGTTTCTCTTTGCCGAAGTCCAAGAACGCACTACAGCGTGGAAAAGCCACACATGTTGTGGCCGCCATAACAAACCACAGATACCCATGCAGTGCCATCATGTGGACAGTACGAGGCAGGCAAGGGTTTCCAAAAAGTGCCCACTGTTGTGGCCTTAGCTTATTCCTGAAGTCTTCCTCCCGGTGTATTTTGGATGAAGATCAGTGCGTTTCAATAAACATCAGCGTAAGTATCTTTACCAATGTGAAAAATTTTCAAAATTTTTTGTCGTTCATCCCTGGGTTCACAGTGTTTCATTGAGTAGAGAGTTACAAATGGGCACTCCTAACTGAGTCAGGCAGAGCAGAAAAAAGTTAATCAGTGAAACGGGCAATACTAAGAAATAGCAGGAATGTGTTGGATTTGCGTGGCAAGGTTTTGGTAGCGGGGGGGCTACAGGGGTGGCTTCTGTGAGAAGCTGCTAGAAGCTTCCCCTGTGTCTGACAGAGCCAATGCCAGCCGGCTACAAGACGGACCCACCGCTGGCCAAGGCCAAGCCAATCAGCGCCTCTGTGATAATATATTTAAGAAAGAGAAAAACAGTTAGAGAGCGCTTTTGCAGCCAGAGAGAGGAGTGAGAAGATGTAAGAACATCTGCAGACACCAAGGTCAGTGAAGAAGGAGGGGGAGGAGGTGCTCTAGGCACCGGAGCAGAGATCCCCCTGCAGCCCATGGTGGAGACCGCAGTGAAGCAGGCTGTCCCCCTGCAGCCCATGGAGAAAGGGTGAGGGGGTGTAGCGATTCCACCTGCAGCCCGTGGAGGACCCCACACCAGAGCAGGTGGAGGCACCTGAAGGAGGCTGTGACCCCGTGGGAAGCCCGCGCTGGAGCAAGCTCCTGGCAGGACCTGTGGACCCATGGAGAGAGGAGCCCAGGCCAGAGCAGATTTGCTGGCAGGACTTGTGACCCCGTGGGGGGACCCACGCTGGAGCAGTTTGCTCCTGAAGGTCTGCACCCCGTGGAGGAGGCTCACGTTGGAGAAGGCCGTGAAGGACTGTCTCCCGTGAGAGGGACCCCAGGCTGGAGCAGGGGAACAATGAGAGGAGTCCTCCCCCTGAGGATGAAGAAACGGCAGAAACACCGTGCGCTGAACTGACCGTAACCCCCACTCCCCGTCCCCCTGTGCCGCTGAGGGGGGCGGAGGTTGAAGCCGGGAGTGAAATTGAGCCCGGGAAGCAGGGAGGGGTGGGGGGAGGTGTTTTAAGATTTGGTTTTGTGTCTGATTACCCTACTCTGTTTTGCTTAGTAATAAATTAGATGAATTCCCTCTCTAAGTTCCATCTGTTTTACTCATGACGATAATTAGTGAGTGATCTCTCCCTGTCCTTATCTCGACCCATAAGCTTTTCGTTGTACTTTTTCTCCCCTGTCTAGTGAACGAGGGCAGTGATAGAGCGGCTCCAGTGGGCACCTGGCCCCCAGCCATGGTCAACCCACCACAAGGAACAATGATGCAGTGTTGGAGATTTTCTGACTATGACTACTAGTCTTGTTTGCTTGGTCTTTTCCAACGTGAAAAATAGCTGAGTGAGGTATTCTGGTAGGTAGTGCTGGCTTCTACACCTTTAAACTTTTATAATACCAGATGAATTTTTTTTTTATTCACACAAAAGGCAAAAAGAACAGTAAGAAATCCATCCAACCTTTTTGTCTGACCTGTTCATGTCAATTACTAGTTTTCTTCAATAAGCACATCTTATTTCAAAAGAAAAACATGTCCATGCAATCCTTACTCATCTGGAGTCCACATGGACTGGGCACTTCACATTATTGTTGGTTCTCTAATGTCAGTTTGCACTTCTCATACTCTCAGTTAAGCTTTATCTTGTCAATATTCTTGGTAGACTTCCTCTGTTTTTCTGACTGTCTTGGTCATGGTAATAATACTTAAATGTTTGAACCTAAGAAGAATAGAAAGCTCTTTCTTCAGTTTGCCAGTCAATTTAATTTCTAAGATTTTTCTCTTCATATTGGTTTCAGATTCTGTTCTAGTGGACATTTCTTCTAGTCAACACAGAAAAACACAGGGACCTTAACAGCAGAAACATAGATCTTGCTTGACTGGTGTGTCTGCTTCTCAGTCAAGTGACAATGTCGAACAAATGAAAAATCCTAAGACATATGGACAGATCAGAATATCACATTGAAAATCCAATTTTTCCTCCTCTGCATATAACTCTGGAAATACAGATCTGAGAGGAAAAGCTCACTTAGAAATCCTTTGTGTTGTGCGTTCTTAGTGTTTGCTTGTAGGTATCACATTGATATGAGCTGAAATGACTTTCTATAAACAATATGATAGCAATTTAATAATGCAGTTATCCTATTACATATGCTCTCTATTGAAGGCTAAAATAAAAATTAAAATCACACTGGAATAGGTTATTTTCTTTATAGATTATTGAAGAGTTATATCTTTGTTATATAAGATGGGAATGCAACAGAATTCCCCTCTCCCCTTCTCTCATAAAATTTTAGACAGATTTGTTTGTTTCTTTATGAGCCTTCACCAACAGTATATGGTAGTTCAAACACTTTTTTAGAAGCAAATCATTTGCTGCAGTATTTCATTGGATTTTCCAGTGGTCCCTTACACTTCAACTGTTTTGACACAAATGAAAGCAGTAACAGCTTCTAAATAAATCTCTGTGACATACAGATGTTTAAAATGTAATAATAGACATCAAATCTGTAGAGAAAGGCAGGTAATCAAAGCACAAGTATCCAACATGACAATAAATTTTGTACTGCAGTCTATACAGTTTTCAGTCATGAAACTTAGCATTATTACAATTGGTTGCCGAAGAGATAAAATGGCTTTTTAATTCACTATTTTATTTACTAATAGTTATGGAACTCAGGAATATGTCACATCAATACTAGCATCCAAAGGGTGTATTTTCTTTTTATGCAAGTATTACACTCAGTGAGATTTCTGACTCTTAGGAGAATTTACTTATCTTACTTTCCATTGAGGAGGCATTATTCACTATTCTTTTACTTTGAAAAAAACTTCTTCATTGCCTGTAATAAGAATTTTTAAGTCAACAACAATTAAAATTTGAGGTTGATTTTTTTTTCTTACGTTACGGTGATACCAATATCTCTCCATGCATTTCATATGGCAAATTCATATCCCATGTATGACTTTGGTGTAGCCTTCATTCCAATGTTCATTACAAATCTGCATTATAATATTAATAAAACTATTGATCAAAAATCTGGAGTTTTGATAGATAAAATTCCTCTGAAAAGTTGGAAAAGTATTTCAGCTGGTTCTAGTTCCTCAATATTAACATGCACTTACTGTCCTGTTAACACCTGCTCTACCAGCTCCACTCCAAGCAGAATACCTCCCAGAGTGCACAGTTTTGAGTCAGTTAAAAAAAAAAAAGTATATTTTAAATAAATATTTGTGACAGAATTGATACTACATGTTGAGTTTTAAAAATTGGTTCTATATGCTGGGAATTATACCATTTAACTGCCCAGATCTTCATGTTTCTCTGTGCAACAAGATGCGTATTAGTCTCCTAGACTATGAAATAAATTTAACAGCATCTAGCTTAAGGATAGGTGCAATATATTGTCTCTGTACAGCTTTTAAGTTTTGTTGGTTTTCTTCTTCTACCTTATTAATTTATATTCCTCTAACTTCTCATCTGCAAGCCCTTGTTAGCTTTCTCTTCTTTCTTTCCTTTCTAAACATGACCTGTTAAACCTTACCTAGCAGAATCTCTCTCACATTTCCTAAAGCACAGTCCTTTAAATTCGAGCAAGAGAAAAAGTAATTTTGCCAGGCTCACACTGAATCTGAGTCTCCTTCACTCAGCAAAGAAACCCATTGTTTACAAGCTGTGGGTGAATACCACGTGAGCAGGTGAAAATGGGAATTTGAGGGGTGTGATGAGGGTTTTTATCTATAATGCATTCATCCTGCAGAGCCCTTGTACAACAGTTATAACTAGCCCTTGTAGTATTAGAAAATTGCTAATAGTTTTGTAAGTGAAGAAAAAGAAACAGATGGAGGAAAGAGGGCAGTTACAGTCTAGCACAACTTAAGTCTTAGTATGTTCGTGCTTTTTTAAAATTTTCATTCATCTTTCTTCATCTTCCTTTTTTCACAGGCAAGGGAGCTCACTTTTAACAGCAAATGCACTATTGATAGCATCAATATGATCTCCTTCCAGTACCTGCACTAGCCATCATGCAAAAAGTGGTTGTTGAGTATTGTTGGGAACGTTCCCTATTTCCATGTATTATTCAGAGCACCCAGAAATAACTGTTTAGGTACCTCGCTAAGAGCATTAAGAAGAGAACTTTGCTAATGCCAAAGTCTGCAAGAAAAGATAACCTGTGAGTTTCTGTGTTATAATGATTAAGGCAATATCACAGATAATAATACAAGAAAATTAAGAATAAATATCTGAAAACACAGCGTAAAGTACCATAAGCTCCACTGATTCTAAGAGCTGCATGTTACCCAGCCCTGGTGGCTGAGGTTTGGAATTTGATGTTTTACTTAGATGTCCAGTTCCTGAAGAAATATGTCCTTACTTTGGCATAGGCAGACACTGGGAAATTTAGAGTCCTGATTTCTCCTTATTTACAACGGTGAATTCAACTGTTCAAATCAATACAGCAACACTGCTGTTATTCTAGTGTGAGAGGGGAGAAAAACCCACAAACCATCAATATCTTTCCTTCTTTTCTGCTAATGCAGGCCACATTTTCAGAAGCGCTCTCTGGCTGTGCACTCACAAGAGCAGCTGAGTGAGGTTGCCCAGCCTGGCTCTTGGGAAGAGCACAGAAAAGGGGCACAGGGAGACATGCCAAATCCATGCTAGCTATGAAGGAGGCACCCAGAGCCCCTGGAGGTGGGTGGTCAGCTGCGGGTACAGGCCCCCCAAGGGAAGTACTGGGACACAGGGCCAGCACCTCCATTGCTCTGAGAGCAGATCCAGGCCAGGGGGAAATCACCATATGTGTGGTTGCTGTCATTGTCACAGTCCTGGAGAAGCCAGAGATGACTGCGGGAGGCCAGAAGAAATCTACCCTCTGCTTCTCACAGCAGAAAGAGAGGGAGTCTGGGCCATACATGCTGCAGAAAAGATATCTTCGCCAATGAAGGAAAAAGAAAGAAAAAGTTGAATAATAGTATTGATATTTAACAAATTTGGCTTCTAGAGACAGAGATTTAAAAACCTACAGACATTTTAGGGAAAATTCATTCCATTACGGTAGGTAGGAAATAAAATTAATATAATGCTCGATTTAAAGATCAGATCTTATATTTCCAACAAAGCTATCTGGAGACAGCTATCATGCCAAATTACTGGTTTGTATTTAGAGCACCTGTAGTCAGACAAGTCAATACCTGACAAAGGGTGATGCAAACCAAATTTCTCATTTTTCTCCTTCAAGAGCTAGTGGAGTGCCAAGAGAAACTTTAAAGGATTTAAAAAAATACGAATTAGTGGGTTTTAATTATTACTTCTAGACTAACAGATGTTAATTTCCAACTTTCTATACTTGTTTAGGAGTAACAGAATATCTTGTCAAAAACAGGCAGTTCTTCAGTTAACAAGTGCTTATTAACCAGAGCTGTCCCATCTTGAAATATCAATGGAGATATCTCCCAATTCAGAAAAATCATGGGTAGATCAATGGCTTATTTTTATAACACTTCTCAGAGGTTTGATTTTTCTGAAGTGTCAATATTTCTTCAGAGGAGGAAAACAAACAAAAACATGGATATCTTCCCCAAAAAGTTCATTGTTTTCTTCCCTATTAAAAGTTTTATATCAGTGAATCTGACTGATATTTATATTTTTTATGTTTTATGTTTATTTATATTTTATATTTGTGTTCATTTTCTATACTAAATATAAAAATTTTATATATATTAGATTATATATTAGATTTATTTATTTGTTTATATGTTTGTTTGTTTGTTTATAAGTTAATCACAGGCTAGGTGCTTAATGGACCATGTCCTAAGAATTGCAAACTGTAATAGAGACAGTTTATTTTTTCCTCCCTTAAAATATAAAACTGTGCTTAGTGCCCTGGTCATTAAACTATGGTGATATTCTCCTCTCTAGCAGACTGAATATTTAAATAGCCCATACAAAGTAGAGCAGCTTCAGGAAGAACAACTCAAGTGCTCAAACTTAGTGAACACATGAGTTTGGCTTTCAAAGCTTTTACCTCAGAAACAGAGAGTAAAATTCCATTAGGAAGATAAGGACATTAGAGGTGGGCTTTCCATGGTCTGGGTAACTGCTCTTACCCTAAGGTCTTGAGAAACAGGGTCATATCAAGTCTTTCATTTTCTTAGTTGAAAGCAGAGCTTTGTGGCTTTGTATGCACACATAGATGTCTATGTAAGTATATCACAAATATCAACATATATGTTCCCTGTGCAACTCTCTTCCTAACAGCATGACTCTAAAGGTAAGAAAAGTTATAGGGATCTACAATAATAAACAGAGGGAAGCTATACTAATAAAAACTGACTGGAAAAAAACTCCCAAACTGTGAAGAAAAGGAGAGAGAAGACAAATGGCAATTAGGAAAAAAACCTTGACTATGGTCAAGAGAAAAGTGAGATTGAGACCTTTACCATCAGGATTAAAATATTAGAGAGCTGGAAGTAATAGTTAATTTATTTATTCTTATGGTCTTTTGTGAATCTGTTACTTTTGTCAAAATGTAAGTATCTATGAAATAAAATACATTCACATCTACTTAAATACATAGAATAACCCATCTTTAAAAGTGTCACACTGTTTTGTTTTTTATGACTTGATGTGTTCTTGTGATTCTCAGCAAGTCTGAAGTTACTGTGCCACTCATCCATCCATTGCTCGGTAACTTTGAACCTGTCATGTAACAGAAATTCATCACCCATAGAAAGATGTCACAAGGTGTCAAGCCACAGATTTGTCTTTCTTATCCTTTTGCTGCAAATGAGATTCTACTGTCAAGATGATAGAAAGTTTGAGGTGGAGGCGTCTAGCAAAATGTCAGAACCTCACCCGCAGTGAGTTAGCACCGACATTCACATCTGAATTGAGCTCTGGCAAAGGTAAGACTTCTTGAAATCAAACTAAAGACCAACTTTTCAAACATACTTGATCATCTCCTGGACTTACGTAAATGGCAGCAGGTTGATTTGCTACATCTGTTGACACAGAGTTCTGCAATACAGCTGAGAGAATATTTTTGGTACTTCTTCCATGATACAGAGCCTCACATATAGGCAGTGAAATAAAGGTGAGGATTGTGATCTCAGAATGCCTCAGTTCCAATTCTTTCCAGTGTGGAGAGACTGTTAAAAAATGTGGAGGTTTACTCATACTTCTGTTTAGTCTAGAACATAAGCAGAAAACATAAGACCTGATAACTCCATGAAATCTGTATTCTTGTTACTCATGAATTAAATAGTGGGGAAAATAACAAAAAAAAGTCAGAAAATGTGGGAAAAGGAGAGGCAAATGTGAGTGGGAGGAGCTTCTCAAAGATGGTGAGTTGTGAAAGATGGATCAAAAATCATAAGAAAGATTCTCTGCCCAATGTAAATATCACCATTTCTTTGAATGAAATTTAAATGTGAGAGGTGTGCTGTCTCTGTACATACTGAAGAAAGCTTACATGCAATGAAAAATGGACAGAGACAGAAACAAGAATGAAAACCCAAAAGTAAACCAAAGGTCAAATGCTTGTCTTCATTTGCTTGGTTAAGAAAATAAATTTGTTTCTGTGCTTGTAATGGAGATTGAGTTAGCCTGGAAGTCTTAAGGTTTACATCTTTTGAAGGCAATTTTCTACTAAAAGGATAGCTAAGTAGAAGGATCATCACATATTAAATTGTGTCCAGCAAGATTATTGCAAAAAATAACTGCAAGGTGCTTTGCTATTTTTGCATTAAAAAAGCAGCAGTATGCTTATTGTGTGATTTCATGATGGCACAGTTCTAGAGAAGATGAGCAGAATACTGCCAAAACATTGATAGCAGAATAGGCATAGTAGCCTATGCTATTGTGTTCTGAATTGCGAGCTTAAGCAGCATGGTAGTGACTCTCAACCATGAGGGACAAAGGAACTAACTAGCATTTAGTTATTAGGAACAAGTAACATGCTGCCATAGCTTTATATCTTTATGAGTCTTATCAATCATATTTATGAAGACAATAGAAAGTTATAAATGGTTACTGCAGAGCAGAGTGGTTCATCTCAGACACTCAGTATGACAACTTTATTTCAATGGATAAGAATTGCAATAAATTAAGAAATTGTACTATATATAACTTTTTGTGAAACAAACAAGGGATAATGCAAGGTTGTCTCATACTTGTCAGCAGCTACAGCAGCTGTGTGTAGAAAAATGCATGGACAGAGCTATTATATAAAGCATTTTGGACCCATATTCCTAACCTATCTTTGGTGCCATAGAGTTTTCATAGAATATATATCTAATAGTAAAGCCTAAATTGAGAGAAAGAAAAACATCTATGATCTGCCTCTTGATCATTTCTGACATTGCCTTCTGTTGATTTATTATAGACAGAAATTCAGATCAGCTTCACGATTAGCCTTCCTAACTTCTCACCATGTTAATGCCAGTCCATTTTCTTCTAGAAAATAATGACTACCTGTTACTGCCTCTCATTTCTTCATTTTTCACACACTACATAGTTATTTTGGCTTGGAGAAAGGTTCACAGAAGATGAACCCATGTCATCGTATTCCATTTTTATTGTTAGTATATCTAGTGCCTCTAAAGAATATGGCCTGATACATTAGTGACTCAGGCTGTACCCCAGAGGGAGCACTGTTTGGCTTCTGCACCAAAAGGAACAGATGCTTTCCTGGAATTGGGCAATGATGCCCACTTATTGAAATGATGGGCATGTTAGAAATTCCAATAATAGTCATTTTAATTCAGTAGTGAACTATGGGAAAGATGAGAGAGAACCCTTATATAGAATATTACTGTTTTTCTCTTACTTCATTGCTGGTATGTCATTTCAGAGATAGTAGGTTTTCATCCTGAAAACTGAGAAATGAAGCACAGGAATTAATTTTGAAACATACAAGTTCCTTGTTGATATGGCAGACATAAATGATTAGTGTGTGGAATAAAGAAATATTCACTGCCTGTTTCTCTTTTTGGAGGACAAATGACCTCAAATTATGTGGCTTTTAGCATGGCACTTGACTTTACAACTTGATGGTAAACCATAGAGAGAATAGTTAATTTCCCTTGAACTTTTTTGTTTGTTTGTTCAGGTTTTTTAATCTTGCATTATCATTGGGAAAATGGTCTGGCTTTTCAGATTATGGATTTCCCTTACCTTTGCATTTTTTGTGACTCAGTCATTTCTTAACTTCTCCTGCTTTTTGTCCCTGAAAAAATCTCCTTTGCTTTCATGAGCTCACTTCCTCACCCTCTCTTGGTTAATGACCTGATATTAAAGACCTACGGTTTCTTTGTTTTCACTGCAAATCCTAATCCCTCTACAACACCTGGGGCTGATAACCACTTTCAGCCCTCTATTCACACTGAATAGAGTCTGGACTCGTACAAGTAACTTTAGACGCTTTCTTAAAGCCCCTATGTGAGAAGCCTGTTTGCGCAGGATGTTGTATGCAATCTGTTGGACAGAGCTAAGCTCCTGCAGGGTGTGATTTGGTTCACCTCAGATCTTAACCACTTTGTGATGTTGCCTTCTCCCCCTCCCCTTCCTGCTTTTTATGTATAAAAACAAGATTCTCTTATCAGCATGCCAGACCTGCTTCCATTCTTAATCAAAAAGCCTAATATCTAAACCTACAAATACTACATCTTGCCAAGAAAAAAAAAAAAAAAAAAAATAGAAATAGACAAAGTCTAATTCAGCACATCTTCCTCTGGGTCTTCTTCCTTAGAGTTAGATTAATAAAAACCCTTGTCAACACACAAAAGCTGCATCCCCAAGTAGAGAAACTCGAATCCATTTATACACACTTGTGTCGATTTAGCTTGCAACTGTTGTTCATTGAGATAGCTAAACTGATGTGAAGAAAACTGATTTCAGGTTTTCTGTTGTTTAAACTGAAACCAAAATGAAATTACTAATCTAGCATAAGTCTTGTATGCTACAAAAAAAACTCATTTAGAGAGGGCCTTTCTCTGTTATACCTTGGAACCTGCTTCTATGCTATGATCTCATAGTAAATAATTAAGCAAGAAAAGTATGAAAACCTACAGCTATACCCAGATATATCAAGCTGCATTAGTGAGAAAAGTTCTCCACACTGCACTTAGCACTTAAAACTTGTCCTTTTTATTGTGAAGGTTATCGTAGGCTGTGCACACTATTTTAATTCAGTATTTTCAGGATCTGTATATTGATGCGATTAGAAAGAAAATTGCCCTGAACTTTTGACCGAATCAGGGACAAGAGATCATCTGAAAAGGAAGCTATCATCAACAACAAATAAAATATATCACGGCACTGTGTGCAGAGGCTTGTGACCTAATCCTTGGGAAGCTGAAACATGCATTTCCTGTCATTGCTTAGTAATGAAAAAGAAAACAATGTAGTGAATATTTCAGGGTCACCATATTTTTAGACCTGCCAGATACTACCATAGAACGCAAGCCACACAAGGGTGTTCCTCCTTTTTGATTTATAGCAGAATTAGAAATCCTAATGTTTTTATGGGGAAATTACTCCCAAGCATGGTCAGACTGTCACAAGAATACTGTTTTGAAACTGTAGTGGTTGGTTTCAATATTCCTCATGCACAGAAATGAGAGAACTTTTCTCTATTTTAAGACTTTGCAGTAGCTAATTGCAAAATCAGTTGAATGATTGTTCATCTCCTTTATTTCTTGCAGATTGTTCTCTCCTTCATTTGTCATGTTTTCTTTGTTTTTCAACTGGTTCTTATACAAAATAGCTCTGCACTATCCTAGCATAAGTCATGTTATATCTCCAGCATCCCTACCATGCCAATGCAAAGCTCTTCATGGACTCTTAAACTAGGAGTAGCCTATGCCTTTTCTTTGCTAATTGCCTGCTGCTAATAATAAGTTATAAAAATGGAAATATTTTTTCTGTATTTTAGACAGTGGCTTACAAGCCTCTGAACATACTTTCCACTTCTTTTTTATAACTTCACCATATAATACTGACTGGAAACTGCTAGCTTCACTTTTGAGATACAAAGTCCAAACTACAGCAGCCTGCAGGTCTTCCACAGGCAGTGTTTATTAACTATGCCACCTCAGTATTAACTTTCCTGTGTTTTTCTGAGAATGATAAATGACCTTATGTGTACATGTGTGTCAGATGATGTGGAAAGGAAGCATTGTAAATACAAAAATTGAGTTTGATTTAATTTTCCTTCATCTGTTGGGGAACATAAATCTCGCTACCAACCCACTGTGCCAGATCCCAGGCCCAGAGATCACGTGCCCTTGTTCAAGATGCCATCTCAGTGTTTTGACATGTTAACTGCCACAAGCTCTTTTCAGTGAGGAAATAACTGGGCCAAAATTAATCAGCAGTGAACTACTATAAATTAAACAAAAATAATAAAAACTAAGGTTTTTTCCAGCTAATTAAAATAAGAAAGGAAGGGAGAGAAATAGTATCTTGTCATGTACACAAATATCTTTGACCTTCTGTGTTATCTGCTACCTGTGGTGCTATGCTTTGGGAAGACACTTGGGGCAATGTCAGCTCCCTGGTTAACTCAAGAGATGTCTGTTCATGCTTGCCTCTTTGAATAGAGAAACTACTACTTGAGAAGTGAAAAGAAAAAGGCAGCTTGTTCATTCTCCAATAAACTACTTTTTAACTGGCTTGTGAGAAGGACAGTCATTTTCGTCACACTTGAATGAACTGCCAGTAGTCATATGGAACAACATGCAAAAGAGGAGTATTTAAGCTGCCTGAAAAATACCACCATGCTCCTCTCTTTTTCAAAATAATGAGTATAATATAAACTTCACCTAACCCATCATGTTGAATCCTAACCGAAATCCATGTAGTCTTTCTCATTGAGGAAAAGGAAATGTAGCAGCAGCAGGAATGAAGGTAGTTGCTGCCATGTGCAGGGTAATAATCAGGGTATTCCAGTCAATAGGCAGATAGAGGAAATACAATCCCTGAGGGAAAGGTTACAGTCAAATAGCGATTACTTGCATCTTGACAATGAAAAAGCTTAAGAGAAAAAAAAAAAGGAGTATACTTGTTTCTATTCAGATCTATAAAGGCAAATGGCAGTCATTGGTGCTTAATGCAAAACCTGCTGCAATTTTCCATTTAAAAGGAATGGTAATGGAATAGCTTTAAGACTGAAACTCAAGTGTCTTATGCCAGAAAAGTTCTGAATCTGAGGGAGGTAGAGAGAGGTGCTGCCTGTGGCTTTTAAAATGAAAGCCTGCAAAGAAAGATATTTGCACGGACTGCTCTAAGAAAACAAAGTTTTCTAGCTTAGTCTTGGTGAAGTTTTGTATAACATATATTAAAATAATTAGTCAAATAAACTGACTGCTGATCTAGGGTATCATTTTTCCATTTAGAAATCTCTGAAACCAAACCAAACAATTAGAAAAATGATAATGGTTCAGTAAGATAATCCTTTCATAGACTCCTATACCAGTAAGAGGGAGAGTTTCTTGTGCTGAGTATGGGTGTTCTCATTCTACTCAACACTGGGATGAGGTCTCCACATACCACATCTCTTCCTCTGTCCCTTTCCCTGCTTAGGGAAAGGAAATCTCTGTACATGAGCTAGCAGGAAGCAGCCAGAAGCTCAGATAAGCGCTTGTGTGAAGATATTCAGAAAACAGGACTGCGACGTCTACTGGAAAATACATCTGTCCCATCATGTAGGGCTGACCATCCTTGCCAATCTGCACTGCAAGAGTCAGGAGCTGCCATTTCAATGAAGTCTTGTCTTTTCCGCTTGGCTGAGGTGACTCAGAATATGCTGAACTTGTCCAAGTCCAAAATGTTACTATGCCTTCCCCTCTTGGCCTCTTTCCAGCCTGTAAAGTTGGACCATCAAAGACATCTTGAATAATAAAACTCTCCTTCTGTGTGGTGTGGAAATATAGGTCCCAGATATTTGGGGTTAACTTCATTGCTTTTGTCCACAGAGTGAGTCTTAAGTGCAGTGAGTCTTATTATATCATGTTTCTTTGACAGAAATGTCCTTGCACTGATGAAAAAATTAACAGAGCCTGGCAGGTCTGGGTTATAAAGTGATAGTAGAAAAGGTACCAGGAAGAAGGTTGGAAAATTCATTCCATGGGTTTTGCATACTTTGTGCCTTTGCAGGTGCTCTTGAATTTGATTTAAACTCAGAATGATTGCCCTTGGGGTGTTGGGTAAAACATCAGTAAAAATTAGTATTGACGCCACAAAGAGGTCATATTGAGATCTAGGTTATTTATTGCCACATTAAACAATCCTCCTTTCATTTTGTTACTGGCAGGCTGTTTGGTAAAGTTTAACTTTATTTCTCTTGCTTCTTTGAATGTGACTTTTCCTAGTGTGTAATACTAATTTGCATTTTTGTAACTGAGAGGAACTCCGGCATGTATGCGTGTGTTCTGGTGCAAATGGAGTTCTGTAACACATTTGGGAGCAAAACCCAATCAGCTACCTAGCGGAAACCATTCAGTTCTGTAGTACTCAGCAGGTATTCAACTGCTATTACTATTAATAAGTATAACGCTCGTAGATAATTTGTGCAGCGATCACGAAATGTTAATGCCTCACCCAAATCCCAGAAGTTTATATGAGCATAACATTGCCAAATGTCATTTGTCTCCTCAAGTCTATGATACATAAGAAATTTTTTTTTTTCTAGAGCTTGTGAATAACATCCCGGTGAGGGGTGCAGTTGACCAAAATAATTGCAGAGGAAGAAGCAAATGTCAACAAATGAACAAGGTGTGCTCCCATTTAATAGTCAGATGGAAAGTAAATGTTTTCAATAATTAATAATAATCTCATTTTAATAAGGCAGTCTATGGGCTCAGAATAGATGACGTAGGATTTTTTCCTAAATAACAGATAAACATATAGCTAATAAGATGTGATTTATTTTCATGAATAAAAAGATCTCATAGATTTGCTGTAATCAGAGGTAATTTCCTAAGGAATTACTCTTGACAGAGACATGCCATCTTTAATTTTGAAACAAGATTCTGATCTTAATTGGAAGATTCTATTTTTGCCACAAAAAGTTGCTTTCTTAACATTTCCTCTTTATCCACTCAACAAGAATTTTTTTTTTTTTCTCACTAATGAAAAAGTATCTTATTATAATAAGTTATAGATGTAAACAAGAGGTCTCTGCACAAGAATAAATAATTGTAGTGAAGTTTAGGGTTTTCTGGGGTTCCTTGTGTTTAGAAATTACTTTGCCAGTATCAGCAAACCTGAGAGCACAGTGTCATGTGTATACCATTCACTGGCTTTTCAGAGAGTACAATGTAATATGGAACACACTGAAATATCAGAACTACTGAACTATAAACAAACAAACAAACAAATTTTTTTCATGACTATATAAACATTGTCTTCCTGATTGTGTATTTGGAGCTGATTCTTTAATTTTTTTGTAAGCATAATTTTGTTTTGGTTTTGTGCACAACAGCTCCATATCCCTTCAAATGGAATAAGATTTACCACTCATCTGCCAGTTACAGCATGAAGTAATTAAGTCCCTGGTTTCTGTTGTTGTGAACTTGATGTATTAATTAAGCCTGAAAGCAGAATTCGGCCTTATTTGTTAATGAGGAATTTCCTGAATGATCACAATTGCTGTTGAAATAAATTTTTTTAAACCTCAATCTTGATACTAAACAATGTCTTTATTCTCTTTCCACACATCATTCAGCAACACTCATCTTCCTCTGCATAGCAACATTTCACTGTTTTAGTTGTGTGAGATTTTTGGTTCCATCTGAATATCACAAAATCACAAATACACTCTTTGGATAGTTATGGAACTTTTTTTTTAAGTCTTGCATAAAGCAAGCACACTCAGTTCCTGACTGAGTGAACCCAAGTTTGAGATTTTTTTTTTTTGCCAATCTATTCTGAATTGCTTTGTCGACATGGAAGCCAAACATGCTATACCACCAGGCTAGCTGTGTTTTCAAAATTCAGGAATAGCAAGATTTCTAAGATTGTTATTCTGTACTGACAGGGATTTGTGAAAGAATGGCACAGCACCTTCAGCTGGGGAATAGTATGAAAGTGAGTAAATGTATGTGGAACCACAAGCACACATGCTGTGTTTAGAGAACTTGAATGCTGTTCAAGTGTTAGGACTAACCTTGAAGTGATTGCTGCAACTGCAAGGGAAAAAACAATGAATTTTATGTATTTCTCTTCAGACAAAGTCATTAATCAAAATGACTTTTTTTAGAGGTACAGTAAATTATTCTTAAAATGGTGAAAAAACATGCTCTGTACAATCCCCAAATAAAACTGCCTACTGTCATAGAAATATTTTGAGGTTCCATATGGTGACCAACAGCCAATTTTCTAAGGTCAGCCTTTATATACACTAAGCTTTATGACTTGTTAAGTAGTTTCTGCATGTTTTTTCCTCTAGGTATGCTTGTATGTGCTTGCTAATTAAGATAAAGTCAGAAGGGTAACTCTGTGCACTGAGTTGTAATGTGGAACATTAAAACACCCATAAAAGAAAAACAAAAAAATGTATAAAAAATTGAAAATGGTTGTCTATCAATCAAGCAAATGCTGTTCAAGTGTTAGGACTCCAGTTTGGCACCTGTACTGTTGGCATAGTTAGTGGAATTACCTCTTCCCCCGGACTGAATTTGTCCCTAGGACATAAAATGACAGCATTTTTGTATTTATCTATGAATTACGTAGAAATTGTAATATGATGCCTTAATAGACTTATTATTACTTAGTAAAAATGATAAACAGGCTATTAGAAAGAAAATACAACTTGGTAGGAGACTTACCACACTATCTCAGATCCCGCAATCATGTCCAGAGTGCGAGAATGAGAAGATCTGCACAGTGCGTGCTCGTAGGATGTCCCAGTCTCATGTCTTCTCCCTGAAAGTTTCCTCTGATGAAGGCTGGAAGACTTACAGAAAGTAGGAAAAGAATGAGTGGGAAGCAATAGAGGTGGGTAAATCAAAGGCAGTAAGGGTTTTGGGAGAAGGGATGCAGAAATTTCTGTCTAGAGGAACTAAACCAAAATGTATAGAAAGGAATTTTTCAGATAACTTGTAATTATCCACAAACTCATTACCTCAGGACAGCCTTGTGGATAAGTGTTCAGCAGGAGTGAAAAAATGTTATTCATATCACTAGGAATTTTACTGTGGTTAGAAAAGATATTAAAATTATACTGTGCTGCTTTAATAGAAATAATAATACACAATAGTGCTCCAGGGCATGAGCTCACTACGAAGTCATGTGGGCTAGGAAGAAAGTGCCCCTTTGGGCAGGTAGGATTTTGAAATCCTGAGTCATGAAAGACTTCTTTACGCTTTCTTTGAAGCATTTGCTACAGGCTCAGACAGACCATACTGAACTGGGTGGTCTACTGGCTTATGCTACAGAAACATCTGCTTTTATGGCTTCCAACTGAAAACAAACTGCTTTTGTACTTTCTCTTGTGCTGTGAGAGCCTTCATAACCTTTTTAGTTGTGCTTCGGTTCTGAAGTTCCTGACGTATCATTATTATGGGTACCAAGGTGAAATAAACCCCAGACAGTAGTTATATTGTGAAACAAATCCCACACAGCCTGGGACAGTGTTTGCTTAAGCTTTTACATTTGTTGATAATATTCTGAGCTAAGAAATGTAGTTTTTCTTTCTTTCATCATATCTGTGAAATGCCTTTATGTTTATCTTTGATTTGAAAAAGTTTTTCTTTAACATAAAAGCCATTATCGTTATGATTTTAGTACTGAGATATGGTAGATGTGGACTGGAAAAATTTATATACATCGTACTGTCCCTATTTCAGATTATTACTGTCCTAAGTTTGCAGACATTTGACTGAAAAATTAAGAACTGTCTGTGTGAATTATTCTATTGTATTAATCATATGTAGGTTTTTATAAATATATACAGAAAAAATGCATTTAAGAATTATTTTACATACATTCTGCTCGGCTTTATTTATCAGGACCATTTATTTTTATTATCCACTGACATGTCATAGGCCCACATATTTTTCCTGCAGGTAGAAACAGGCTTTTCCTGGTATCCGCAGTATGTTTTTGCAGTTGTCCTTTAGTCAGGTAGTTTTTCTTACCGTGTTCTTTTTGCTTCAAAGCTCAACTTATACGTCACAACAGACTTTTGTTTGCCAAAGCCCTGGAATTCTGGTTTATTTTGAAAGTAAATTTATGTGTGATGTTACTAATGTTAATATAAAAAGTATTTCATATTAATGATAATACAATTAACCTTAATGCAAAGTTAATATGAGATATGTTTTAATTGTTGATAATCACTAAAGCAACCAAATGCTTAGATCAACTGTCCAAATTGGTATTGGAATGTTCAACACTTTAATAGTATAGGTTAGGATAGAAAGGGAAAGCTTCTCATTTGATTCATTTACACATGGCATTGTGATAATCAGAAATAAATATGCAAAATAATCCATTTTTGCTCATATGACATAAGCTTTTCATCAGTAGCTGTTTTTAGATTCAAACAAACTGAATCTTCAGCATCCATATTGCTTCTTTAATGTCCTTTCAATATCCTACCTGAAGAAAAAATGCATTAATATTTCTTTAAAACTTCACAGCCTGAACATCCTTTCTCTTTGCCTCCCCCTTCCTTCTGTTTTTCCCCTGTTTTTGCCAATCCCCCATATTACTACCTCCAGTTTTACTTTTTGTTTTCAGCTGAGTGTGCAAAATCCTCAGATCCAAAACCATTTGCAAACTTGCTTTGACAAAGTGAAAGAAAGTTACGTGGTGGTTTGACAAATGAACAAAATTCCCATCCTCTCCTACTTCCCTCCTAAATAGCACACCCTCCCCTGATCAAGAATAGTTTCACAGCTTCAGCTTCAGGAATGAAGCCAAGATCTACTTCCACTGATGTTCTTTTCTAGTTTTCCAAGACCCAGCTTGGACAAAGGTTCATGATGCATGATGTCTGTGGTACATGGTATCTCTTTCCAGCTATGTCTCTGCTTTTGTCCCTAGCTCTATTTATTTTATCTTTATTCTCATTTATAGTAATTCAGATGGATTATTTTATGTTGTATTTCATGTTCTTGTAAATCAAAAAATTTTGTACTGAGAGTCTATGATGCAAATGTTCATTATATCAACATTTTCTCAAATGTAGATTTATGCTTTGGCCCTCTGTTTTGCCAAAGTGGTAATTCAATTAGAAATTTTAAAAATCCGTTTTTACAGAACTTAGTCTTTATAAATTGTATTTGGTTGTAAATATATGCATTTTTTTCTAATTGTGGTTTTGTTACTTTATTGAGTGGAATAAGGAATTTGGTCATTGTGTACTACACCTATGCATTTATTTATGTTATGTAAATTGTGCTTCAATCTAAGTTTTCAGCCAACCTTGGTTGGTAAACTGTACAAGTGGGCTACAGTTAACATGAGGGTGGTGAGGCGCGGGAACAGGTTGCCCAGAGAAGCTGTGGCAGCCCCCTCCCTGGAAATGTTCAAGGGCAGGTTGGATGGGGCTTTGGGCAACCTGGTCTAGTGGAGGGTGTCCCTGCCCATGGCAGGGGGGTTGGAACTAGATGATCTTTAAGGTCCCTTCCAACCCAAACCATTCTATGATTCTATGATTAACAACTTTCAAGATTAGTTCTATTTCAGGAAATATATACTATCTGAAATGTTCATTTCCTAATGCGTATGTTTAAACTCTCCTATTAAAAATTGGTAATCAGTAGCATGAAGGGTGCAAGTGATCTTGATCAAAGAGTTTAAGCAATCTCAAGACTGAAGCATGCAGTAACCTTATGGCATGTCTGAATAAACCAGAACCTCTTGAAGGACAAAAGGGTAGATCAGCATGTGAATACGAGTCTAAGCCTTCACCCATTTGCTGCCATTTTCTGACAAGGAGGATCATTATAAGTAGCTGCATGAGGGAAAAAAAAATGTGAGACATGGTAGGATGAAAGCAATGAATTTCAGTCAAATCTCTTTCTTTATTCTCTCTACATCATTTAGCCTGCCCTATGTTTCAGCACTGTTTAAAATGCAACATTTTAATATTTTTTCTGGTCTATCATTTTATATATTCTTTGAAGCAAGACAAACTTTTTACTTAAGCTAAAGTGCTGGGATGCTTGATTTGAAGTGACTTGAAGCAGTAGATATTAATGATGTATAAGGGGACTAGAGCCAGAATGGCTTTAAATCTTTCTTTATTGTATCATTTGAGATTTAGTTTTCTATTGTAGGTGCTTTTTTGCCCCACAGAGTTCTCAGTGCCTGTTGCAAAACTCTAGCTCTGCTCTTCGGAAAGAGTTTTCTCTGACCTTTTCCACAGAAACATTTTCCTGAAAGAGAATTAAACTTTATTGAATAAATATATCCCTTGAAAGGTATATTGGTGGCCATACACATAATACAATATGCCTTACCAATAATTTTGGTGAATGGAAGGGCAATAATCCCAAAGGCTAATTTTAGCCCAACCCACTACTTCTGATATAGGCTCTGGTCAGAACCATCTCCTGAAAAGCATCTCTTCTCCCACTAAGCCAAAAAAGGAGACTATGGAGAATAACCTTATGTCATCCACTTTGGTGAATAATCCCTTCTTCCCCAAATTCTGTATGCATTACCTCAACAAATAGTTTAACAGGAGCAATGCTAGCTTTTCAGAAGTGCTAATTCTTTAAAGAGAAAGCAGAAATCCTGCTTCTCCCTTCACACTTTCATGTTCCATGCCTTTTCCATACATTTAAGCTATGAGTTGTTTCTCAGCCTCTGGGGTGAGTTCAGAGTCATCTGTCCTGTATGTATTTCACGATTACAAGAGCCGTTTCCCAAGGTTTTCAGCAAGGTTGTGTAGATAAGGAGTTTAGCTGTGTGGGCTAGGGATGGCAAAGGAGTCAGATAGGTCTTTGCCAACTACACTGGTCCTGGAACAATTTAGAGGTGTGTTTCATCAGAGCTCAGTATTGGGCCCAGTTCTCTCTAATATCTTTATCAATGATCTGGACAAGGGGATTGAGTTCAACTTCAGTAAATTCACAGATGACACCAAGTTGGGTGGAAGTGTTGATCTGCTTGAGGGCAGGAAGGCACTGCAGAGGGATCTGGACAGGCTGCATAAATGGGCTGAGGCCAACTCTATGAGGTTCAACAAGGCTGAGTGCTGGGTCCTGCACTTGGGTCACAACAACCTCATGCAACGCTACAGGCTTGGGGAAGAGTGGCAGTAGAAAAGGACCTTGGGGAATTGGTTGACAACTGGCTGAATATGAACCAGCAGTGTGCCCAAGTGGCCAAGAAGGCCAACAGCATCCTGGCTTGTATCAGAAATAGTGTGGCCAGCAGGATGAGGGAAGTGATCGTCCCCCTGGACTCGGCACTGGTGAGGCCGCACCTCAAGTCCTGTGTTCAGTTTTGGGCCCCTCACTACAAGAAAGATATTGAGGTGCTGGAGCGTCTCCAAAGAAGGGCAACGAAGCTGGTGAAGGGTCTGGAGCAAAAGTCTTATGAGGAGCGGTGAAGGGACCTGGGGTTGTTTAGTCTGGAGATCAGGAGGCTGAGGGCAGATCTTATCGCTCTCTACAACTACCTGACAGGAGGTTGTAGCCAGGTGGGTGTCTGCCTCTTTTCCCAAGTAATAAGTGATAGGACAAGAGGAAATGGTCTCAGTTTGTGCCAGGGAGGTTTAGATTGGATATTAGGAAAAATTTCTTCACTGAAAGTGCTGTCAAGCACTGGAACAGGCTGCCCAGAGAAGTAGTTGAGTCGCCATCCCTGGAGGTATTTAAAAGACACATAGATGTGGTGCTTAGGGACATGGTTGTGGTGGACTTGGCAGCACTAGGTTAATGGTCGGACTTGATGATCGTAAAGGTCTTTTCCAATCAAAACCATTCTATGATTCTTTGATTCTATGATCACAGGTCTTTCTTATTTTTCATCTTAGAGCAGGAGATCAAGTGCAGCATAACCATGGCAAGGAAATCATCACCTAGGAAGATGTATTATGCTTATGCTCAAGTCTGGCGTATTACTTTTAAAGTATATTATTAACTGCAATTAATTTATTATATGTGTAAGTTATCGGTAGTTTCCACTTCCCTCCCTCACTAACACTGTTCTTCCTTTATTAGTTTTTGTGGCCGAAACAATGACAAATATCCCAGTAATTCTGCAATGGGGACAAGAAGTCTCCAGAAATTGTTTAGTATTGATAGACAAGCCTCAAATGTTTTCTGTGATCTTTATATAATTGTACCTTCTTGATCATGTCAACATTTCAGAAAATGTTTCCGAGAGTTCTTACTTCTACCTAATCCTTCAGTATTTACTTTCATTTGTTTTAACGCATCTTTTCTGCTTCTAGGAAGTAGGAGAGGCTTGTCTCTCAGACTCACTCTCTCATATGTGCATATTTTCTCATCCTTCTCCTCCCTGTCCACTCTGTTGCAGTTCTCTTCCCATTAGTTCATCCATTCATGGCCATTGGCTTTCTCCCCTTTTTCCCTTCCTCAACTGTTGGCAGCTTGGATGCTTCTCTACCCGTTGCCTAATGGATTTTCCTTTTGCAGTCTTACTGAGTACATTCATGCTTAGTAAAAGAGATGACTGACAACATGGGTGACTTCAGCAATCCAACTGTTTTGAAAGGCATTATGTGCCACATAATGTCACTGAGCAACAAGATCCTCTGGTGACAAGTGAGGAATGAGAGTGAAGCACCCACTTGTGACTGTCTGATCACTCTGTACCTCTGCCTTGAACACAACGTTAAAGCAATACTACTGCCAGACTTTCTGGCTTTGTGAGCCATCAGACTGCACTAGGGCAGGATGAGGGTTTAGATCCAAGGTACTTGGGCACTTCTGCTGCGTAGTGCATTGAAGCTGTGTGAAAAAGGCAGCCTTTGCTCTCTCTGTTCAGTATCATTTTTCCTAAGAGTTACTTCTAGGAACAATAGAGAAATAAGGCAGATTTTTAAATTTTAAGGGGTTTAAGGCTAAAATTTGGTGTGTGTGTATGTATTTAGTGGAAGAAAAACTGTAATTGGATAGTTCACAATTATCTAGCATTTTAAAATTATTTTTTATCAATGCTGATTAATTAAAATCAGAATTTCTTTAGATGAAAGCTCTTAATTTTTTTGCTGGATCCAAAACACATTGAACTCAGTAGAAAGACTAGCAGATTTAAACAAAATTTAGGCCTGGCAGTTAAAAGAAACATACAAGAAGTTTTTTTCTTATGATGACTTATAAAGTGTGATTAATTTCTTTGTCTTCCCACCCCATCATGTTTGCTTTGTGTAAATAAAGTAATGAGCTTGATGGAAATCTTTAGCTAGAACAGTGAGTTTTTAAGCAAATATTGCATAATACTCATGGGAAATTTATTTTCAATTATTGTTTATAAGTATTCACAATGGAAAACTGGGGACAAGTCCTGATACGGCTTAAGTTTATGGCAACATTTCTGCAAACTTGAACATGACTAAGGTTCTCTCCCAGATTCTAAGATTTACATTTAACCTCTCAAGGAACAGTTACAGAAACATCCTATTTTGCCTGAAAAAGCCACCATGAATAATGATATTTTTCTCTTGGATCAGCTGCAGTATCTGCTCATATAATAAGATATAGCTAGATAGTCTAAGGTAGCTGATATTCTCAAGACACAATAGAAATTTCATGATGAAGTGTAATATTAACAATAAAGGAAAAATAATCACAATGAGACTACAGTGGAATAAGACCACATTCCCAAGAGTAACACTGTCAAGAGATATCATTCCTAACCACTTTTGTACTCTGATTTATACAGATAACAATAAAATGCAGCAATAGCATCCAAGGCACATGAAGAATAAACATTTTATAGGATTGTATTTTAGAAAGAAAAATGTTTTCCATCTAACCCTCCCCCCCCCCAAAAAAAAAAAAACCCAAAACCAAACCTGCTCTGCCATTTGTCTCTAGGGTGGAATTTCAGCTCAAAACAAGGGAAAGAGTCATTGTCTGATTTGAATCAGGGGCTTGGCTGTGGGTTTCTAGATTTTCAGGTAAACTCTCTGCTGTTACTGGTACCCTTGGATTTTCTCTTTGACCCTTCTCCTCTTAATAACTTATTCTAGAATAAAACTACCAATCTTTTCAAACAACAGAATTCTTGTTTTTTCTGCCAGCCTTTACTGAGGACATTCAAGGGTCCTTTCCTTCCACTCTGAACTGAAGCATTTAACACAATTCAGGATGGTTTAGGTATGAGTCATGTCCCTGATCTCTCAAAATGAAAAAAACTGGCAAAATGCAATCTTTAGTGAAATATGCCTTGGAGTTCCCTAGATAAACAAAGATCCCAGTTACGGGGCTGCAGCATCTGAGCACCTTCAGTGGGATTTCCATGCCACTCAAGACTTCAGTCCTCTAAGCCTCCCTGCCTGCCAAAATGTAAGGCTGTTCTGAAGCATTTTCAAAACAATGAACAAGCATTGATCTTGATGTCAGGGAGGGAACATGCAGACAAGTGCCAGGTGTAATGTGCGTGTCTCCTACTTAATGGTCACAGATAAATTATAGTGTATTACAGTGCTTTCATGCCAAAAATATGACTGCTGATTACTATTTTTTTTAATTTACTTTGCCTTCATGATTTATAGAATGTTTTCTTGCAAAAAAATAAACCTTCACCAATGTGTGTTGTGGTAGTTCTCAGCATATTTAAATCAGTTTTTAGGTACCTCAGAAATCCAAATATGTCAGGCTTGTTATTCCAACACTTCTGGTAGCCTTTTGAGTAATTAAAAAGAAATCTGAATTCTGAGGTTAATTGAAAAGGTCAGCTATGTTCATAAAGAATATAGACTTGTGCACCAGAATATTTTCATTGAAATGCAGTGAAGGTACTTGAATTTGTCAAAGGCTTGTTTGAACTTCTGTTTTTGAACTATTAAAAATGGATTTGGAGGAGTCAGAAAGGAGTCCAACAAGAAACATAGTATTAAAACTTTATACTACCAATATAAGTTATATCTTGTTATGAGATTTAGCTCGTGTAATAGTCCTTCAGTGCTGTGCATGTATTGAAAGGAAGGCATAGAAGCGCTTTTCATCTAAGTCATCAGTCTGCTTCCAGAATAATGTTGATAAAGAGAGAGGATTATTCTCCTTGGCCATGAGACTTTCACATGATCTTGGGAAAAATGGGGTGAAGTCGGTAGAGAGAATTCATTTTTGAACACTGAAGGTGAGTGGCAGTGGCACAAGCTACAACTGACCTTTCAGAAGTGTATTCTGGATGCATCTAAACAGATTTAGAGCAAGCTTCATAGTTGCATGCCTCGTTAGCACAGCCTTCATAATAATTTCTTCCACTTTTCAGTTCTATCAGGGTCAGGAATCCAACAGGAGGGAAATCTTTTGATCCCTGTGCCCTCTAGACCCAAGTGAGACCAGGAGTGCAAAGAAGCAAGAAAAGTAAAGAAAAAAAAAGCCAGTTTCATAACACTGGTTCAGCTTTGGACTAATTGCGTCATATTCCCTGACTACTTCTTAAAAATTAATCACTCTAATCCTCTCTCTTCCTCCTTCTTAATTTGAATGGTGCATGTAAATCTCACAGTGAATGACATCGTCCTGTTACTTGCTGTCACTATAGTTACTGCGCTTTGGAACAGTTTATTCTATTTGCTACTATCCCACTTGTTTACTTGTTTTTGTGTAGCTAGTTGGTCTGATAAATATCTCAAGTACTGCTCTAGTTCACCTTCATTCTTGCTCATCTTTTTTTCCCATTTCCTTCATGAATTCAGTCATGGTTATCTTCTCTGTGTAGACAGATTGTATTTTCATCTCTCCATTTTCCTCGCTTTCTCCCTGTTTGGAAGGCTATGCTGGGTTTGTGTCCAAAGCAGTGCACTGAAGCAGCAAAGTGCTCTAAATGGGAAGTTGGCAGAGCTGACTAGGAGTGAGGGGACTGATGAAACAGAGGAACAAAGTTCAAGGAAGTCAACTGGATTGGAAATCATGAGGGAAGAAAATAATTACTAAGGAGCAGAAGCTTGGACGGGAGAGGGGAAGAGAGTGAAAACAGACCTCAGCTGCTGTCATCCTTCGAACAGTTTTTTCTGCAGCAGTCCCTGCAGCCAGAAGCTGTCACTGTCTCTTTGACCTCCTGGTGCTCCAGGGTCCATGGCTCAGCTCTGCTATGGGACTGGTATGGGCAGAGCCCTGGCTCAGGCTGCTGAGGAAACTGCTCAGTTGTGAGGAAGGGATGTGAGCAAGTCTGTAGGATGGAGACACGCATGATAAGAAAGGTAAAATTACAGAACTGGGACTGTTGGGAAAGGGATCATTAGGTCAAGGGCTAAGGGGAAATCAGCAAAATTGAAAGGTACAAAATCCTAAGCATAAAATTAGGATGACTGATTTTGTGGGAGAACAGCACTGAAGCCAACACGTCCCCTCCTGCCTACCCAGGAAAATAGTTTCTGGTGTCCTACTGGGGTGGTAAGCATACTAATGATGACCTCACCAGCTGTCTTTTGTGTGCTAGCTCATAAATAACTGCGTTATACTTGTACACTGTTGATATGAAATTGCTGTATGTAAGAAAGGGAAGAAGAAACCACACTCATGTTAAATGCAGCAGCAGGACCAGAGTGATTGATGCTTTCTCTTCTAATTGGTCTTGGAAACATGCAAATAGCAACACATCCAAGGAGGATGAACAGCATACACAAAGGAATGTGTGAAGATATGGATCTCATCCCTATTCAACATGGAGTGAGCAGGATTAGCAATTCGTCCCAAGGAGGGAGAGAAATAAACATCACCTGTCAAGACCTCTGAGAGAAGGAGAGGGACAGCTTGCCTGGTGGAGGGCAGTGCAGAGTCCCTAGTAGCAGCCATTTGGCACAGGAATAGAAAATGGAGTAAACAAAGGGTATAGCTAAAGAAAAGGTAAACTTAATATATTTTGAAGTCAAAGTCATGAACCTATCACTCTGAAGGAAGTAGAAAACAAGTTTACTAATATCACATTTCCCCACAGCTGGCTACTGTATTTTCAGTAGAAATACAATGGAAGAAAGAAAAAGAAGGAGATCTTTCAGGAGCCCTCTTTATCAAGATGTTTGCTCCATGAGCTGTGTATTAGGTAATTTCACAGGAAAGAGACTGGAAAATATAAATCACATGCAATAAGGTTTTTCTTCCTCTCAGAAACATCATACTAGATTTTAGCATGCCATAATCTGATTGATTCTTGTTCTTTGCTCAATCCCCAATAGCGTATGTGACAAGTAAAGTACTGGAAATAGTTGCTTTTTAAAAAGTGTTTTAACACAAAAGGACAATCCACTGAGACATAAGGGCCAAGACCTCTATTTGGCATGGCTTCAAAGGTCATTTGTACATTTTACATTGAGCTAGATTTCTCCTCAATGCTACTGTGGCAGAAAATCTGCATAAAAGTCATTCCAAGAAAGGCTAAGTGGAAAAAATAAACTTTCTACAAAGATGAAGAGTGGAACAGGAAACATTTAAGATTTCAGTCTCAGGAGGATTTTGTATAGTCTTTGAATGGTGAATAAATTTGAGTGGTGGGATAAAATGGTGTAGTACCGTAAAACATCTAGTGTTTGTAACAGCAAAAGAGGCAAGTTCATTAATTGAAAACTTGAGCCCATTCCCATGAAACCTGGTCAAGTTAGTTGCCTGATTTCTTTGAGAAGCAAAAACTACCTGCATAAAAAATAATTATTTTAAAGATTTAAAGAAGGAGGGAACTCTGCGGCAGGAGAGGGAGCTGAATAAATTTGGGAAAGCTGGCAATCCTTAAACCAAAAATATTTATTAAGGAAGGCTTCTAGCTGTATTAAGCTTTCTTGGCAGTAGTTTTAGCCTAAATACCCCTTAAGAACATGAGTTACTAATGAAGCAATACATGTTAGGATTAATTCCCTCCTTCTTCTGTGGTTTTGCTGCAATGTGCTCCACTTGGTGTTCACTGGTGCAAGATCTAAGCCAGTGCCACTCTGCCATTCCCACCTGCGCTGCCTGCA
Source organism: Balearica regulorum gibbericeps (assembly GCF_011004875.1). NCBI lineage: Eukaryota > Metazoa > Chordata > Aves > Gruiformes > Gruidae > Balearica > Balearica regulorum. The sequence continues at coordinate 18,364,652 of NC_046220.1, forward strand.
CAGCTGCCGTGGGGTGATGCATGCCCTGAGCTGGTGGGCGTGGGGCTGGACTGCCCCAAACTGTTGCAGCTCTTAAAAATAGATTTGCAATTGTTTTAGCTTGCTTGGAGCGGGTGCCAATGGATCTTCCTTTCCGGAGTCTCGAGGTTTTGTAGATTACTTGCCTCCTTTTTCCAACCAGTTTTCACAGTAAATCCGTTCTCAAAGGCTTTGAAGAACCCTCGTCCCAGGGTTTACAGAACTGTGAGATTTCCAGGAGTATTACAAAACCAAAGAACCATATTGTTCTACTAATAGGAATTTTAACTTCGGTCATGCTAGATGTTTTAGTCTTAGTTAATACATACGGTGTACAGAAATAAAGGTCACAATCTGGTGAGCTGTCAGTAGTTTGCAACTTAGCCTGAGTAACCCTCGGAAAAAAAGGCATTACATATCCTCTGCTATACATGAAAATATATGAACAGTATTCCTTCTGAATATCAAAACCATGGTGTCTTTCTAAGAATTTCTATTACAAAAAATGTTAAAGGAACTTTAAGATCTTGATTCCAACAAACTTGCACATTCTGAACTGGTTTTGTGAAAACAGTTCCTTTGACTTCAATGTACCGTCATGTTAGCAAAATTAATCATAAGAATGCATGAATGATGTCTGTTTCCATGATAAAAACTAATACAAATCAAATGTTTTCTAACATATGTGGAAGGCAGCAGCTGTTTGGGAAAGACAAAGCTTGGGAAAAATCAAGACACAGAGAGTTCCATATGTATATATCAATATTGTACCTAGTGATATTTGATTTTTTTTTTAAATTTTTTGTGTTCGTATGTCACACCAAGTATGCTGAAACTTTCCAAATGCATACAATATTCTATGATGATATGCAACAATGTCATACTGGTTTATTCCTATTTGCATTGCTTACATCATCAGCTCAGAGGACATGAGCAAAAGTCAGTCACCTAAAGATTAATAAAACCAAAATAAACTCAAAACAAAGAAAGAAATAAAACACAGCACACCAATTTTTAAAATAGAAAGGCAAAGGGCAAACAGATAAATTATTCTGTTAAGAATCTGTGTTATTATAGTTTACATAAAATTGAACTACTCTTACTTTTTTCCGGATAACACTTACTTTAAAACTCATAGACTTCAGTTAAAAAAACCAATGCAACAATTTAGCCAAAGATGTGTGTGGCTTCAAGGGGCTTTCTCATGTCTTTAAAGTTAAGTTGATTTGCTTGGTTGCTCCGTTGAGGTATTTCACAAATTCTATTAGTTCTAATAAAAAATGAGTGTCCATGTAACAGGAAAGGTGCTTCACTTTTTCTATAATGGTGAAATGGAAAATCAGTTAGAACATAAGAGCTGTGTTTTGAACAGTGAGTATGTGTTTCTGATTATTTGAATTGTAGGGCTCCCAAGAACAAGGAAAGACTAATTTTCATTTCCAGTCCTACAATACACATACAGCTCATAGGTTTCTTCCTTACATTTTCAGGAGAGATCAATGACAGTGTTTTGGGAATCTATGATTTTGGAGGTTTCTTCTTAAAAAGAGGCCTGATTTTTAGAAAATATGCGGATCCTTTAAAAAAAAAAATAATAAAAAAAATACACTGTTTTCTAAAAGTACATTCCAAAATGTTTTACATTGAACTGTTTTGCATTTTAATCTTAGTCTACTCAAACATGTCCTAGTCAGACCACCAGACTGCCCCTCCACCCCTTTTAAAAACATTTTTCTCAAATATTAAGAATCAGATCACATAATTTGCAGTGATTAACAGTAAATGTAGATAAAATACAGTATCTGAGTAAAAACCATCACGGGTATTCTAACTTCTGTTAATGTGTAATAAGAGTGATACAACTGCAGATCCTTCCATTGATTGAAAAGCATTGATTAAGTTGTTTTGAGAAGAAAGCTCCGCTAGTGCTTCTTAGAAGTTCTCTGCACTTCTGCAGCCAGGATCTGCACATCTGAACCTTCTCTGGAAAGAAAAGATGATGATGATGATGATGATAATGATGATGATGATGATGATGATGGTGATGATAACAACAACAACCACCACCACAACAACCACAACCACAACCACCACCACCACCAGTGATATTGTGCATAATTCAAAAAAGGAAAATAAATAAAGATATAAAATAGAAAATTGAAGAATAATAAATAAATAATGGAAGGAAACCCTGATGTTTAATTATTTTTCGCTGCTCTGATCTAGTCTTTCTAGACTTCTCCTGGTCTGCTACTTGCCTTAAAAGACACCAAAGAGTGTAAGAGTTTGCCCATTCTTATCTGGAATAGCATGCAAATGCACTGCAGAATTAGTTGGTATTATACTCTTAACAGAAGCCAAGCTTTACTCACACTAGAGGAGTATTAGGAACTGTCTCTAGCTCTCAGCTTGTGCCACTTGTGATAAATTAGAACAAGTAAGTTTAATGCTGCTGTAACGGACATCATTTTGCATTTTCTCCTGAACTTGTGTTAGAAGATGTAGGTTGTAAAAGAATTTGATCTAGGCAGTTACACAGCACTGTCACAAAGATCCTTGTTAGCACTTTATTGTGGTTATAAGGAGGGGAGGAAAAGTGGTTGTTAATACTGACCTATTGCATGCTATCTCTGTAGATGTAATGTGTGACTAGATGTGAGATTTAAATACAAATCTGTGTTTTTCAAGCCATCAAAAACCACATCTCAAGTTCAGTCCTTTAAAGGAAAACCAGACTAAATGAAGGCTTATACGCCTATCTTAAGACAGAACAACTCACCATGAAAGTATGTTCACTGATTAAAGAAGGAGTACAGACAACTTCATTAGACTATTTTGCATTCATGTTGCATATGGATATAACGAGTCTCTCCTTTCCCTTCCATGTTCTTTACACCTAAAACTGGGAGCAGGCTCAGTCACCTTTCACCCATCTCCAGTACCTGCAGAAAATCAGAACTTCCAATATGTGCTCTCCAGAAGAATATTCTTTGTATGGCTTTTGAAGTTATTGCAGTGAACCAGAAAAGTCCATCTTCTGGCTTCTACTGACTATGGAATGAATTTTCAGTTTCAGAGATGTTGCCGAATAGGTGAAGCATCTCTTTGCTAACTATATTATTTGTTTTAAGAACAGCTTCAACTAGAATTTCTGTACAAAAGTATCGGAATGTGGGATTTGACTTATGTTTTTCTTGCAATATTTCCTGGGGGATCAAATTGTAATGTTGATTCCCTGTATCTATACTGAATGAGCATTATAAAGAAGAATTTTGCTAATACTACATTTTATTGTAAGCATTTCCTCATGGTGTTCACAGGAAAGGAGAAAAAACAAACACCATAGAAAAACAGAGAATGATGACATAAGTCTTATCCAAAGGGATTGCCTGTATTGAACATACCAAAGGGACAACTAGCACAGGGTGAACTCTTAGATGGTCTCAGGGGATTACAGAGGGTAAAGGTCAAATAGAAAGGTATTTTATGACATAGAGTGTGAGTAGAGGCTGGTTGATGTACACTAAAAGTAGCAGTTGTAAGAGATCCTGAGAGACAAATTATTTTTATTTCATTGTTTCAGAACAGAGGGAAGGAGGTAAAACAGAATACTAGTGTAAGAGATTGCAAGCTTGCAAAGATTTCCAAGGGTCAGACTTTATGCAAATTCAGGTGTTTCACAGTCCACTCTGCTGCTTCAGTCTCCAGCAGTTAACAAGATTTACGTCCATGAGCTGGAATCAAATTATGATTCTGTACATTTCTGTAAATGCTGCTCAACATAATATCACCCAGGTTTGCTGATAGTTCATAAAGAAGTCAGTAAGTATCTGCTATTTATTGAGATGTCAACTAACAAAACTTTCTGTGAATGGAAAGGCTAGTAAGACATTTTTCTCTTAAAAGACACATTGGTCTCTTTTAGGGAGTTTCACTCCTGCAGTCAATATACTTCTATATTTGTACGCCTAATCAGAGCACATCTGCTTTTCAGCTAAATTACTGTTCAATAAGAGAGTCATAGAATCAAAATTATTAACTTTATAACATTGATTTCTTTTGTTCTGCATGTTACTCAGACTGCAAAATTAAATATTTTCATTTTAATATAACTAAAACCTGACACAAAATCATTCCTTTAGAAAACATTCTCCTCTGCCAAGACTACAACATCTTAAACTGCAGCCACTGCCATTCATCATTTTAGCTACAAGGATTCAACAATTCTGTAGATGGTTTTTCTAAACATTTTCCTCACTAAGCCTGACATCTGTTACCCAGTATCGGTACAGAAAAGCTAGTTGCAGCTGCTTGCAGAACAAGCTGTTGGACGAATCTGATGACTGGGACAGGGGACTGAATCCTTTGTCTCTAAAAATAATACACTTTCCTAAAGTAGACCGGACTTGCAGAGTCAGTTGAACTAGACTTTCAGAAGGTATTTCTGACCAGGGAAACTGGTAAAAAAAGTGAAGAAATTTTATTGTATGCTGTAGAGATTGCTGAGAATTACATGGAAAAACTGAAGGCTAGCACCTTGGATGCTAATGGAAATATTCCACTGAGGCTGGTCTTCATGCAGCCAAGAACGGAGACAAGGCAGGCATTGCTGTGTAACTTTCGTTACAGTGCCATTAACCCCAACCCAGAGGAAACACCATGCACTGCTCCCCAAACGCAGCCACTGTGGAGGGGCAGTCACCCCTGGGCGTGCACCTCTGCCCTGCAAATATGTCAGGACAAGAAAGCCCCTACCTGGCAAACTCATCCTCACTTGGACTTTGGGACCTTCACAGATTTTTGAAAGTGAAACCACTATAGATATTAACACTGTCTTGCTCTCCCCTATTAAAATGTGGCACATGATAAATCTACATCAAATTTGCCCAAATTGTTACTGAAGCCTGGTTCCCCCTGATTGCAGAGCTGACATACTTTTACTTGGATATACTCTAGGGGAGCAGGACATGTAGAGAAGCCACTGAGGTGGTGTGGAGCTCACAGCAGAGCAGAGTAGCTGCAGTGTGCAGTGTGAGACTGTATTTTACAGCAAAGCTTCAGCCTGGAGTTGATAGGAAGCTCACAAAGCTCCAGTGGCCCTGAAAAGGAGCAGGGCTCTTCAGGGAATGTCAGCACTGCTTACATTCATGAGTTGTTAACAAAGAGGAAAGTCACACCTAAGACTATTGCCAAGATACTCGATTGAATTATCATTGATCTGTTAACTGCTGTATTCCCAAAATTAATTGGTGCCCTATTTACTCCCCTTAGAAAGTTGCCCTTGGACTCAGCTGTGACTGGGAAAGATTTGACCCAGCAGGAGCCTTTCAGGAGGTGATTTGTTTGGGGACTGAGCCAGTATTACTGAAGTGTTTGAAGGGGCCCACAGGCAGATCGACTTGGTCCTTTTTGCTGCCAGCAACTGGCAGAAGGTTGCACAAAGATGAACAAACTTTCCATAACGAAACCCAAATGGTGATGTTATTTTCGTGTTTCTCTCTCAGCTGAATTCTTGCATTAATAGTGTTATTTAGCTTTAAGTAGAAGGAAAAATTGAGTAAAACTGTTTCAGCCATATCTGAGTTCTTCGTTCAAAAAGCACATTTTTAATCATAGCTAAAAATGACTGAAGTTAGGAATTTCATTTTCAATCTGCTTTATATTCTCAAGTGAAGAAATAATGTATGTTTGAAGATTATCTTCATAATTTTTCTCCAAAAAAATCACAAAAGTTTCCCATGTTTATATGTGTACTGACTTATTTGAAGTGTTTCATGGGTAACTTGGGTAACAGTACCACAAAATAGATTAGAATTGGAGACACCATGCTGATTCTTTTCTTTCTTTTTTCTTCAGAACAGAAGACATCACCTTATGCAAATAAGTGTTCTTCCTTCAGCTTGAAGCAGGATAGTAGCCAAAACTATATTAGATCAGCTGTAGCTTGATCTCACTGTATGTGGAAAACCTCCAAGTCCACAATCGTTCTGCATAATCTGTTCCAGTAATGGACTTTCTGCAATGAAGGATCTTTCTGCATGAGTTGGTGGGAATGCGGTCTATAGGTACCTGCAGGTTTGGAAGGAAAAAGAGTGTCCAGCGAAGAGCAGGCGTAAGGGAACATAATTTGCGTAAGCACGCATAAGGGAACATAATTTGGGAGAGGGAAGCATGCAGAAATTTCCCAAGGACTGACTAGTTCTGGGGCTGTAAATCCTATTGAAACTGAAAGAACTGATAAACTTGGACACCAAGACCCAACCGAACCTGCCAAAGGTCAATGGTGCACACTGGAGTGAGTGGCAGGGTTTGTAACTTGAACCACAGCCACAGGGGTCAGTGACTCCTATGCACGGACGATGACTGCAGGGCTATACACACCTGACGAAACAAGGGGTCCCTGGGCGACTTTCCAAACAGCTATGCAGAAGGCAGCACAACCCTCAGCTTGTGAGTCTGCAGCTGGGGTTGGCCTCCCTAGTGCTGCTTCAACGGGACAACTATGAGTGAATGTATGAGTCAGCTGCATGAGAGAATAACTGAATGTGGTGCCTGAATAGTTATCTGCTATTAATAACAGCAGGCTAATGAATAAAAGGTGTTTCCAAAAGTACTGGTTGTAGTCTGTGGCTGTGCCCTACTCAATCTCCTATTAGGGAAAAGAGATTTTACAACTCTTTTCTATTTACCCAGCAGCATTCTTGAGCTGGGGAACCCAAAAATGGGCACAGTACTCCAGGTGTAGATAAACATTTCCCTTTGGTAAAACTGAATTGTCATTTTCTTCCAGTTACAAGTCTTTTTTTTTTTTTTTTTTTTTTTAGACTACTTGTTTTAAAGAATATTTCCTTTGCTTGAACTAGCAACACTGAAGTTGAATTAAACACTTTTCTGCTGTTATTTAATCCCAGTAGTGTATCACTTTACATAATACTGTGTGAAAACACACATTCTTGCTTAGAGAAAGTGAAATTGAAAAAAAAAGCAGTTCCCAGAAAAATTGCTCAGGTCCTTGACACGAGTCCGTCAATTGGCTTGAGACCCTAAAGCATTTTCTAACTCTCTCATATGTGTTACTCTTTCAGGGATTACTTTTCTTACCTAGTGATGGCTGCCATGCAAGAGAGGCTGGGAATGTTTTCTCTGATGCAATCCCATCATCTGGTGCTACAAATATGGGGAACAGATTTAATGAGGGATAAAGGAAAGAAGCTATGATTAGTAAGATTAAATTCCTGATCTTTTCCTGCTGGATGGTGGCATCACAGTGGGATGTGGCAAGGACTAAGGAAATGCTGGAAGTATATCCTATACCTCAGTTTTTGTGCTACTGCCTGCCTTGTTCCCTCTGTAAAATCTTCCCTGAGTACTCTTATTCCTAAAGATAAAATTATTGTATTCTTCAGCTAGTCATTTCACCAACCTTTCCCTTTTTCTCCTTTCCACCCTTATGCAAACATGGAGTTTTGGTTGGAAGTGACACTATTGTGATATCCAAATTTGAAGAGCCATTTGAAACTGCAGAGAAGAGAAGGAAAACTTAAGAACTCAAAACAATTTTCCCCCTATTTCATTATTTTCTGCTGACAATTAAAAAGAAAGACTTGCAAAAATCTTAGACAAGACTTAAAAATGGTCTTCCTTAAAAGTATAATAAAACCTATAAGACAATTGAGCCCTAGTCGGCAGTCTGCTGTCCTAAACCTTCCCCAAAACATGCTTGACATGTTTTGCTTCTGGTATTAGGAATCTGTGTTGATTTTAAACTTCTTTTTTCCCCACTCCCTTGAATGGCTGCTGAATTTTTCACTGTATACAGACTGGAACCTAATGTCTTTGGACAGTTAATATGCACTTCTTGCTCCAGAGGAACTATGAGAGTTTATTGGCCGAATAAAAGTCTTTGAATTTCTTGCACCCAGCAGTCAGAAGATACATTTGATAAGCATGTGTAGGATAAGGAGTCTTCTCAGAGGAAGTCATTGCTCTCTTAAAAGACTGAGAGAGTTGTTTGTGGGAGGCAGTGGGTGAAGGAAGGGAGTAGCACTTTCTGCTTTAGAAGTGGAAGAGTATACACAAATTTTCTTTCAAACAGTTTTAGGTTTTGTCATCAGAAATGCTAACTGGTTTTGGCTACTTTATCTTTCACTGAATACTCAGGAATATTGATACCACATGAATCCTCTACATAACTCATAGTAATAGTGCAGCCCTTCCTGCGTTTTCTTTACACTGCACAAGACTATTTCACTGAAGCCTTGCGTGCCTGATTTGCAAGGCTGTTGTAATCTCTCCATTATCTCTGTGGATTTGCTCTGGTAAAGCTGGGCAGGACTGCTTAAGTTGGCATGAATGGCCATGGTATACTTCCGAGGCTTTTCTCTTTTCTCCTCTCATTTTATCCCTTCTCATGTTTCCCTCTTTTGGCAAGCATGTGGGCTTGTATGCAGGCCTGCAAACAGAGCTATGGCAGTCGTGTTCATGAATGCTAACTAGGGAAACGCTGATGCAGCTTCAAGTAATAATTTTGCAAGTAATTCATTTGGATACTGAATACCCAGCCTGCAGTTTTTATGCATCTACCAAAGGGATGACTCTCTGCATTAATTTAACACTCCTTCCAGCAGGACATTTTCATCCTTTTCTCCCAATTCTGATTTCTTTATAATTTGTATGACTGCAGTGTTGCTGTATCTGTAGCTAAAAGCAACCTCTCGCGTAATTCCTTCTAGCCATACACGTCTGCAGACTCACATGCCTGTTGGCCAGGCTGTTATTCAGCAATGGAAGTGCTATAATCAGCACATACTCCTGCACTCACATGTGCTTTAAGCTTCTAGCAAGTTTAAGAGGCTTCTAGCTCAGGAGGCAGAAAGTGCATGCAGCAAATAGTTTCTTAGGTGGAAGAGGTATCTTTCTTAAGAAGGATAGAAGGGTCTTCCTGCCCGGTTTCAAAGAGTTTTCTTCTGCTTTTATGAATTAAGCCGTGCTGTTCTTCTCCTCTCTCTATGGAAAAAAACCAAAATATATACAGAAATACTATATCTGGACTGTTGTGGCAATTGACCTGGCTGATGGAGACAATGGCGTGGAGCTTTTCAGGAGTGAGGACAAAAGGCAGCATAGTCTGGCTCTAACCTGTTAGTAAGATGAGACAAACCTACAACTTCCCTGAAATAAAACAATGTTACTTAAATTGTTGTTTAAGTAAAACACTTATGACCATGCAAGGTAGCTCTGTTATCTGGAGATCCTCATCTTCAGTTGCATCTTAACTTGAAGACAGCAATTGGCAGGCTTCAGCTTACCAGGAGATGCAGCAGGTCAGGTGTGCCCCTTGGTAGACAGTGGAAATAGATGGGCCCCCAAACAGGACATTTCAGGGCAGGAGCCTAAAATAGATGACAGAAACTGCTGTGTCCAGAAAGCCACTCTTACTGACTCATAGGTAGTCTAATCTCCTTATTTAAGCGCATAAACTGTGTCCTTGCCTCTAAAATCCGGTCAGTGACGAGCATCCCTGACAAATCACTTCTCAGTTGTGCTTATTGTCAGGAGAAAGCCAATACAGTGCAGGAAGACAGTGATTTCTATTAAACATTTCTCTGAAATAGATCATAAGGTCATGGGTTCCATGCTTCTTTTAAATACTGTAGCTGTCATTCACTTATATGACCGTTACTATTTCTGTCCTTGTTTTACAGATAGGTATTAATGATCCCTGCAGTTATTCTTAAAAGTGTATATTCAGTGGATTGTTTCAAGAGTTAAAACAAGGCAATAAACTAGTTTGCTTATGTAACACATTGTCTCTTTATGTAATTTTAATTAACCATTGACACATCTAAATATTTATTAGTTTTCTAACCCTTGTAAGAATGTAACTATTAAACAACCCACACCATTGTCTGGATGTAGAGAAAATATGAGCAGATTAAAATGTTTTCCAGAATATTTATTTTAGCATTTGAAGGTTGAAGTCTAGTTTCTGTAAGGATGTCATTTCCCTGTACATTTAAACTGGCATATTCATCAATACTTTAACTCTGCCTTGCGTATTAGTGGAAGTTCATGTATTTCACCTAATTTATCTTCAAGCTCCTTGACAGATGCAATATTTTTCTCAAATGTTTGTCCTATAAAAACATCCTCATCCTCCTCCATAATATTTTGCATACCAGCATCACACTTTGTTTGAGATTACCCATCACATGATGAAACAGAGCTCAGAAGAGCTCTTTGCCAATCCATCCACACGCTAGACCAAGCAAATGCAAATAAGAACAGGATGAGAAGATTTGGATCATCTCCTTCTCTTGGGTCAATAGAACATGACACTAGGAATTATAGACAACTTACACTGGTCTTGGCTGTGTAACTGCAATTGCATATTATCTGCTTCGCCATTTTCAGTTGCAAGCAAGGTTAAGGAGCACAAACCCAGTTTCTTGCATCCAGTGTTTTTCTCTAACCCTGGAACAGTAACAGTAGAAAGTAAGATAATAAAACAAACAACTATACTATAAACAGCAGTACTACAAACTTAAGGTCTTGGTGAAAATCACTTCATCAGTGAATAGAATCATACAAATGATTCAGGATCTTACCTTATTTATATTACAAATGCATAATGCAGAAATATCTTTTATATTTACAGGTGCTATAGATTTGTTCCATTATACTGTGTACTTCTGCTTTATTTCTACTTGTCATTTCATAGGTTTGTAATCAGCCAACAGATGCTGTGCTGCCACCTGTGTCAGTGGAGCCATGACCCATGGCGCAACACCCAGCCTGATGCCTGAGGTGGTGCTCAGGTTATGGAGGCATGTAGCAGCCTGAGCTCCGCTGCACCCCATCTCCATCCAGCTCTATCCAAAGGATAGCATGATGTGAATTTTCTAGGCAGCACAGTCTGACTAAAACTGAAAATAGTAGAGAAAGAACAGAGTGTAAACTGATGAAACAGAGAAGAAAGTGAATTAATTATCTTTCATTTTCTTCCTCATTTAAATGAGTTTCATAAGAGTTCCTTCATAAGCAGAAGAAAATATTAAGACTAGCAGGTATTTTTTCCAGAGACTCACTGTGATTATCTCCTTTCCATCCATCCGCCATTTCACCCCTCAGTCTTCGTTCATGAGATTGTAAAATACTTCTTTCCTCTAGTGCCTCTCATCCCTTGCCCCAGAAGCCTCAGCTATTCTTGCACTACCTGGCATTTGTCCCAGTCTCTCTGCTTTCAAGAAGTAATTACTACATTTGAAGATCTCATTCAGTACCACAAAAACATCTAGCAAGAACACCTGAACATTGTAGAAAAGCAAGATGGGACAAAGCAAAAAGCCCGAGAAAACACAATCATTTCTTCAGAGACATGTGAAAATATTGATAATGACTGTGATAAATGTTTTCCATCCCAAGGAGTCATCTGTGGAGGAAAATCCCAATACCCAAATTTTCCATTTCCCACATTTCCCTCTCCGTCTCTGGGTTATTTTCTTCCTTCAGCACACTTAAAACATCCCAGTCACCTCTCCTTTCTCTGGAATGAACAGATCCTGGCTTATATAAGCCTCAGGCCTCTTCTATTCTTGAGAGCCTTTTTATACTTGTTATATTGCAGTTTGTAAAGAAATTGCCTTAGGAAAGTTCTCTTAGGCTTAAAAAAAGATGATCTGATATTCTACTGGCAAAGAATATCTTTCTTCCTCTCAAAGATGCTGAAAACAAACTAAAAGAACAGATGGTTGATCGTTAAAAAAAGACTGTCAGCTATCTTTTGGAGAGCAGGGGGCATATGATAAAGTCCGAATCGCCAAAATAATCGAGCCATGTTAGGCCTTGCTAAGGAAATTCGAAAACATACACACACAAACCACTCAGTAGAAAACTGAGTAGGAGATTTTCTTGTTTCAGAAATACAAAAGGGACAGGGAAAATGTTCAGGGGCCAGGATGCAGTATGGAAGGGATTCAGATGTGGGACAAACATGACGTGTTCTTTGCTTCATTTTCCAGTAAGGAGGATGATGCTAAACTGCCAGCAGAATTGTATTTAGTATTTGAAATTGCCATGTCTACACGTAGAAAGTCAACACACACAGGTTGAGGTGGGAGATGAAATCCCCATAGTATATATGGTTTGATCCATAATGTTAGGTCCAGCAGAATTATTTTATAATTGATCTTCCAGCTCAAAGTAATACTGCCTGACTACAGAGCGGTAAAGATACCCATGCCAAGGAAAGGTATTTAGAACAAACATGATAATACAATCTGTCCAACATCAGCCTTGTACAGGGCTTTTGAACAAAATTTAAAAGAAAGAGACATGAGTATAAATAGCTTGGCAAAAATCATACAAAAATGTTGCCAAGGATGGTTTTAGTCATACTAAATATCCCCTTTGATAACACGCATTTTTTGAACAAAGGGTGAGTGATGGACTTATCTCACTTGCTTTCAATAAAATGTGTCATAGAATGGTATCTCATAGCAAATAGCCAGGTTAAGATGATGGAAATTGTCATTACTACAGGAATCATTAGAAAATAAGACAAAAGAAATGATAACAGACCTTACTGATAGGGCTTGGTAGAAGCTGCTGGTGGAGTCCTCAGAGACTTGCAGACTGATCTTAGGCAGTAATGCCTTGGGAGCAAGAAATGGGAATGTAATAATTAAATTTACTGATAGTACAAAATTTGAGAATCATCATCAATACACAAGAAAATCAGAATATCATACAGGAAGAACTGAGTGACCTGGTCAACAGAGGTAACTGAGAAGGGATAAAATTTATTCACACAAAGTGCTGTCTCATGCATTTAAAGACCAGTAGCAAGACCCACTAGTATAAACAGGGAACTCATCAACTGACAGTGACAGAGAAAAAGAAAGATTTAGTGTTTTAATCAGTCACAGCATGACTATGAGCCTTAAATGTTGCTGTGGTCATGAAAAAACCAAATGTATCAGGTGAGGTATTCCCTTAGGGGAATACTATAGACACCTGTTATACTATAGTTAGGGAAACTATAAACAACTCTGCATAAAGCATCAGCAAGAGCTCATCAGAAATGCAGTGCACACTTTGGTCACCCACATGCAAGAAAGATGAACTCAAGCTGCAGAAAGTGCCAAGCAGTGCTACTAAAATGATCAGGGGAATGATGAGCCTATCTTACATGAGGAGAGTAAAGTTACTTGGCTTGTTTAGCCTAGCAACACAAGGGAAGAAAAGGGGTTATAATTGCCCTCTTTAAAAAATACCAGGGAAGAGAAGAGCTATTTAAACCAAAGGATGCTACTGGCACAAGAACAAGTGAATATAAGCAGTCATGAATAAATATGGGTTGAAATTAGATGAAGGTTTGTGTGAGAAGAGTGAGGTTCTGGGACAGCAGTTATTGGATCAAATCAGAGGGGCAAAATCTAATTAGGTTTAAAATGGAGCTTCACACATTTCTGAATGAGATTATGTGGTGTGTTTTCTGGCATTAAAAATGGACCAGACACAGAAGCTCTCTTCCATTACTGTGTTTTTTCTTGCTATTTTAGACAGTAAGTACATATGGCTGATTTTACAGCCATACAAGTTTTTAAGGGCCCCTCCATGTGTGATAAGGGTGTAGAGTAGATTTTTATGTACTGTAGATTTCTTGAATGTGTTCATGGATCCACAGAAAAATCTTATGTGAGAAATTAATGTGGAATGCCTGACCATCAGTATCATATGCTTAAATGTTTTGCATGGCTATAGTGAAATGTTTAAGGCTTCTTCACTTTTCTTGAGAGACTATTTCAGGGTCCAGTTGACCCTTTTTAGTAGCACTTAACAACTCCAAATTTGTACTTTCCTGAGATCAATTTGCAGTCAGTACCCTATTCTTATCTTTTTCTTTTTTTTTCTGAAGTTGCAAAACATTTCAGCTGCTTCTCAACATTTAATCAGTATTTAGTCATTTACATCTCCCTCATAAATTATCTTGCCATCCATCATTACTACAGCTCTTGCTACAGTTTTCGTAATTCTGTTGTCAAAGAAATCAATGATATTCTGGCTAATAGCACTTGGAGGGTAGGGGAATGTATTTGTCTAACATTTCAGTCTGAAAAGTTTATATTGCTTTTTTTAAAATGTAATTCTAAGACTTCTTCTTTTTCCAAGTTAAATGCAAACCTTGGTGAGTTCTAAGACCAACACCTGCCTCATTAATGAGTGTTTTCTTCCACAATAACCTATGTGACCTCACTGGTAGAAGTCCTGATCTGATATTGCTAGCATCTTTTCCTGAAATACCTGGCTCTGACCTGAAAGGACCTCTTCTCTGCAGAAAGTGTGCTGGTACAAGTCAAAAAAAAAAAAAAAAGACTCTGCTCATGATACTTCTCTGAAGAAAATAAAAGAGACAATCTTTTATACTTTCTCAGCTCTTATTTTTTTATTCGTTCTTTAAAAATATACATGAATACTGCTGTATTATGAACATAGCTATGTAAGAGCACTGGGGAAAGGGAAGAGAGATGGACCTGCTTGTTCTCCCTCTACAAGAGCCGTTGCAGAAGCCAGCTCTGAGCTCACCTTGTGCCTTAGGGGAAAGAGGCAATGATGGCAGGGACAGCCAAAACCCAGACATGCTCAAAAGGAAGAGTTTCAGGTGTGCCTGTTCATTTTCCCCCTGAAAATAGGCTTAGATCCTTGTGGTGGTGCAGTAGATATTACTGAATAAGCATACCAGGACATTTCTCTACATTATCCTTTGAGTCTTAAAAAGCACAATACTCAATGACTCTTCTTTTACATCTCTCTCCTTAGAATTCTTCAGAAGACCTACAAACAATCTCACAATGTATGTAGGAATACTACCTACGAAAACCATGTGAGTTTTGCTTTGCATGAGAAAAATTATGTGCTGCAACATCTACATTTGCTACAAATGATATGGACTTCTATATTTATGTTGTTGTTCCTAGAACCCAAGTATATAATTACTGCAAGGAGATATATGGAGGACACTTTTTCAGCAAAATTTGTTGTACTCCAGGCACAAGTCAAGGAACAATAGTTCCATCTATAAGAAAATAAATTTCTGCAAGTTTTATTCACTTTTTCTAGCCCCAAAAGCAGCAGCATTAACATTGTTGAAACTTCCTATACAATTATTTAACTTTATGAATTCCTTTTCTTTTCTTTGCATTTTGCACTGAATGGCAGTTTAATTGGTGTCCACCAGAAGACAGATGTGTACAATTATTGTGAGAGAATGAGAGAGAGAAAATATTTTTTTTCTGGGTCATATTTTAATTTTTTTTGATGACTGGATTGCAAAATGTTAAACACACAATGCTTTTGATTTATATTACCAATGAAAGCAGATCCTACTATCCTTGTTAGCAGTGATTAATACCACCCTTCTGCATATTCTTATTCAGCTGAATGTCACTACTTATGGACTAAAAAACTTAATTGCATGCGGAAAGCTAGTAGAATATGGACCTAATCAATTACGTTGCAAAATATAGGGGAAACAAAGAAGCATGTTTGTTGTTTCCTTTAGACAGCAGTTGATTTCCACAAATTACAGAGGCTGAGTTTTGCCCCCTTTTTGAGAGATTAGCAGTGCTTAAACTTTCTGCTAAATTTGTTGCTTTTCTTTTTATTGATAGCACAATATAAGAGGTGTCTCTGACATCCAGTGAGTCTTGAAGTTTTATGTAATAAGCACATAAATCTGACTGCATGGTTTATTTTTCTGAATAACAATAGATGGGAAATGAGTCAAGCAAGAAATGTTGTGACCTAGTTGTTTCAAAGGGACTGTGTTAGACCTAGATTTTCAGTTAATGGAACATCTTGGGATAAGCAACTTTATAGCAATCCATCTTGATTGTTCTGGTAAAGAAATAAATAATAATGGTTGATTTATTTATATGTAGACCAGAAAACAATAGTCTACTGGTTACAGCTTCTGCAACGTTGGTTCACATCCAACAAGCCATCCAGGAGATTTAAATATCACTTATTTTTACTCAGATTTGTGTTAACTTCCTGTATGATTCTGATACTAAAAACCTGAAGTAAGCAATTGCTCTGTTGTATACTAGGCAAAATATAGTGGTTGGGTCTGCAGTAGTTTGGTAACACACAGTATCCAGTGGAGTACCAGACTTCAAAAGATGGATATCTCCAAGTTAGGGTCTCCATTCCCTATTCAGAAGTCCATTTAAGTATTGATTTAAGGTGGTTTAGCTCTTAATCAGGTGCCTATATATATAGTTTAATCAACTTCTAATTACTCATTCAGAAAAATTGAGGTATTCTTAAAAATGCAGTCATATAGCTGAAGAAGTTATATAGCTGACATAAAAGCAAAATGTACATGAATAACACAGCAAATATACCAATGAACAAAAACAACAACAGACATAATAGAGCTTACACAATGATAGATGGTTGGTAGACACCTCCTCTGCTTTAGATTTAGTAGATAAATTATGCCTTGTGACACTCCTTAGTCACCCAATACCTTCCTTAACTAAAACAAGGAAAAGACCTGGATTATCATGTCCTTCCAGGACACAAAATTATCATTCTGCCTTTGGAACTTTTTACCATATTGATCATTACTACAAACATCATGTTAGTTTCTTCCAAGGAAATACACGTTAACATTATGGAAGACCCAAAATAGCGTTAAAATGTAAAACGAGATCAGAAAATCACAGACTCAAGACTCCTTCATCAAAGAGTGGTGTAGCAAAGGCCATTTACATGCTACAAAGCTCATTGCCACTTGGGGCAATTCCTTTGCTCTGACAGAAGTTGGCCTATGGCAGTGCTGCCACCAGCACCTCTCCCATGTTTATCAGAAAGAGCCAAATTTTGCTATGAAATATTCATTTCTGGTAGATCCGGCTGCTCTATCCTGTCAAGTGGATGACTGTCAGCCTCAAAGGCAGCTGTACATGTAAATTAATCACTCGGTTTTTATCAACAGCAAATGCATCTCTCTAGAGTAACTTCTTTTCTTTCTAAAGGAAAAAAAAAAACCCCAACTTTTCAGTCCACATCACTAAACACAAGAGTGCAGCTGAACCGGCTGTGGGAGATTGGAACTGGAGATATTTTTCCATCACGGGCTGTTAGAAAGGTATGAGTGACAAGACAAAAAAGCTTACCTTTAGGGGAGAAAGTAAAGCCTGCTTGCAATTTTCTGGCTCGTCTCGTGATCCAGTTCTTACTAGCAGAGCTTCTGTTGAATCAGATGTGAAGCTGGCTGAGTCCTTGCTGGTAATGTTCCCTAATGCAAGCAAAGATCCTGGCACCAAACATTTTCTCCAAATCAGATCTGAAACTTTTCTTGTAAGGATCAACTTTAAAAATTCATACTGAGAAATAATGATCACTAATGGGGAAAAAAAATAGAACAGAACAAAACAAACTTTAAAGTATTCAGTTCTTCCCTAGAGAGCAATGATGCTATATCAAAAGAAATAGCTTTGCAGGTGAACATGCTCATTAATTTCCTTTGAAATCGAAAACCAAAACTGAAACCCCCAGCTCCTGATGATTTTGTGCCATTAGAACTGTGGAGTAGTTTGAGTTCTTACTGTAACACAACTTGTACAATTGCATCCACAGCTGCATCCTGGCTGTGTTGATACCTGTAAAATCATGTTGATTTCTGTAGACTCAAGACAGAGGCATCTGAACCTAATAGCATAAGGTCTTTGCATCCTTCCTTCCCACCAGCAGCCTCTAGTCAATGGAAAGGTGCTTTAGGGCTGCAGTGCAAAGGGAGACTGACACTTCCCAGGCAGGACACAGACAAGGAATTATCAGGTCACTTCACTTTCTTGCCAGAGCCTTCATGTAAGCAGTTTCTACAAGTTCCTGTCCAAAATTTATGTAGAGAGCAGTGGTACAAGCAAGTCACTGCTGAGGGGAAAATTATTCTTTTAATTTGGAAAAAGATTGTTGCTGCAAAGTAGTAGAAGGTGTGCTGTTATGTACCAACTAGATCTTGAACAGAAAGCACGTAGGGCCAGTTGGTTTGAATTTTTTTTAATTTTTTTTTTTTGCCTGTGGACCCTCAAAAATTTGTAGTGCCTTTTGGACATTTATACAGCTAAGATATCTGGATGGCACATAGGAACTTTTCGTTTCCCTTTTTTTTTTTTTTTTAAATTGTTTCAAAGAACAAGGAAAGTTGTCCACTAGTTATCATATGGCCTTAGAAGTTGTCCATCAGTGCCCACAGAACCACTGGCCGCTTGCTTAAGTCACTGACTTAGGCAGATTCAATACTGGAATTCACCTTGCTTTCATTCTTTTTCCCCTCTGAAAAAACTATGGCAAGCCTTCTAAGTCCTAAATCTGTGAAGAGAAATAAGTAGTTTTATTAAGATTTAAAGATAAAAACCAAAGAGAGAGAGAGATCAGAGGAGCCAAACTGCTCCTGGAGTGGCAAGGAAACATGCTGAGCCAAGTTCTCAGCAGCATCTGTGAAGTGACGTCTGCTGCTTGGGCATCATCATTTTGTGTTTTTCTTTGGTTTAATGAGGCAAGCAGGTACTGTCCTACCCAAAAGACTGTACCATGGCACTTTTGCTATGCAGAAGAGCTTTTTGTTCATAGATGAGAAGGCTGGCAGGCTGTCGAAAGGTGAATTGTGCAAAAACAGTGGATGTACTCTTCTTACAGAGCACACCATTTTACATACCTTTTCCTACCTCTGAACTCCAGATTTCTCTTAGCACGACCATCCACTGCTTGGTCTCAGGGTGGCACTGCAGGGTATTCTGGAGTGTTCTTTGTATTTGCACTCGATACAGCAATTATTGTGTCTGTATCTACTGGATTCCAAATCACCATGTCAAGTATTGATTTCTAGCATCACAGTTTGGGTGATGGCTTTAACCGTTCAATCATCCTTAACAGCCAATTCTACACCTTTCTTTGCTGTCTGTCTATTGCTGACTGCAATATAAACCACCATAAAATTGCTAGCACTTCTCTGCGGATTTACACAGCAATACTAAAGTAATGTGAATTCCCAAATGCAGATTGCCATAATGAATCAAAAGCTGAAAACTGGGAAACAGTACGGAAGGCAAGTAACTGTCAGATGTCTCAGGTACAATAAAGAGGGTGAAATAATTTCTAATAATTCTTAAAATACTCAGAGGTCAAAATTCCCGAAGATATAAGGTGGATTTCTAAAATGCAGTTTGCATCCTAGTAACTGCCCCTGGTACATCAAACCAAATTTTTTTTACATGCAAAGAGATGCACTAAGGCTTACAGCAGCATCACAGTTCCTAGGAATGTGCTACCTTATTCTGATAGTTTCCAGTAAATACAAATGAAGACTCAAAATCAGAGGAGGCTTGTGGCTGAGTGGCCAGCAGATAGCCTGCGGTATGGTGGCTGTGCGCAGAGCTGGGCAGCAGGCCTGGAAGGACAACTTGTGGAGGAGAGGTACCCCCAATTTGCAGTCCTGGGGCAGGGACTTGCAGGCTGGGAGTCAGGACAGGCAGCCGTCAGGGCTGGGTGCCTGTCAGTTGCTTGTAGAAGGAGCCCTGAGGAGAGTACAGGGTGCTGCATCCCTCTTACTGACAGCATTGCACCGACCTGCTGCCCCGCGCAAGAGGCTGAGGCACCTCTGGATTCATTAATGCTCAGTGATAAAACACTGTGGCAGTTCTTGTCAAGAAAAGCTGTATTGATTCTCTCAGGCAGAACAAGGGCTCTTTCAACCCTTTTATACTGCTGCATCCCATTTACCTTCCCTCAGGAACAATGAGGGTGTATACTGTTTTTATCTGGGTTTCAATAGAAACTTCCCTTTTCCTTCTATCCATCAGATTTTTTTAGTTTGACCTGTACCATAAAAAAAAGACTAAGAAAAAATATTTGAGGTTCCTGGGGGAATTTATGACAGAGGGAAATGTGATGGGAGGGAAATCTACAGGCAGGACCTGCAAGTGTCTTGCTATAGCACCACTCCTGAAACAGAGGAACTATTAGGCTGCATCACATATCTTCACCATAGCGATGAAGCCAGAGTAGCTGAGATTTAATGTCTCTGTTTGTGTGGGATCATGTGTGGGCATTACAGACAGCTTTAACAACAACTGTGAAGACCTTGAATAGCCATTCATTTATTACAATGAACAATCTACTTAATTTTCATTACAGCAAACATTAAAGGCAAACTAGTTATCAGCTGGTTTCTTACCCTAGAAGGACGTAGCCTGACCTTTCCTTAGTGGAGATCTGATGCAACACAGATAAAGCCATACCCAGTGCACATCCAGATGGACAATTAAGAATAAAGAACTATTAGAGGGATGTAAAAAAAAGTTCTAACTGCAGTTTTAAAGTATGCAAATGTCCTTTCTCTGTGCTAATATTCTCTTAAAGAACTCTCAGCCTTCCTGATTTCTGCAGATGCTGTGATACAAGCCTCTCATTTGGTTGATATTTTATACATCCCAGAAACCTTTTCTCCACCTCCCTGGAGTCTTGGGAGCTGCCCAGGGACTGAAAATAAGACTAATTTTGGTCCTCTATATACTTCTAAGGAAATGCTCCTTACATATATATTGGTGCAATTAATATCTAACTTCAGCTGGTGCCTGATAAATTCAAACACCTATAGCAGGAACCTTGTCAAATTTTTCCATGGACACATTATCTTTTATAAAGGCCTATTATCTTTTATACAAGTTTCAGTCAGCACTAAATGTAATGGAAAAACTCCCAAATTATAGCAGTGTATAAAGAGAGACAAACTATTTTAAAACGTATAACCAGTTTCAATCTGAGTTTTTTCCAGTGCCCATTGAAGTTGAAGGAGCAATTTCTTTTCATGTCAGTAAGTTCTGGATCAAATCTGGTGAGGCAGGGAACAAAAATTCCTTAAAAGCAAAAGCAGAGAATGAAAAAATAAATGGCAGACTATATCAAGGAGTGACAGAGTCAAGGAAGTTACTCATCTGAGTTGTTGAACAAGCAAGCCAACACACTCATTCCAATGCCAGTATCTCACCGTGCAATCTTTGCTGGTGTGTTTGGGGTTTTTTGGTGGTGGTATTTTTTTTTTTTAATTTTTGTTTTGTTTTGTTTTAAATCCCAGTGATTAATGACAGCTGCTGTCAGAAGAAGTAAGCTTTAATGCAAACCTGGGATAGTCCAACTATAACTCAGAGCAGGTAGAAGTATGATGTATGACTGCCTCTTCACAAAGCACAATAGAAATAATTAACTGAGCCTTGTGAAATATTGGGATGTAGAGTTTACATCTGTTTTTAAGCATTGTGCTTTCCTTTCATTTAGTACTTCAACAGATAATTTATACAAAATTGTTTAAGGTAAGGCTTTTTGCATATTACCACAATGTTAATTTATAGCTATAATAAGTTACTATTTACTACATTTACTATTTTTCTAATGAGGTTTGGTTACCGTACTCTCTGGCAAACTAGGACAAGTTCTGTAATTAGTACCATAAATATTTCTAAAAAGATTGCAGTAGACATAGTTTCATTTTAGAAGTTTGCACAAATGCTGCTTTATTCACCGTGTCTGGTTTTTCCTTGCAAATTTTTTTAATTTAAAACAAAACAAAACAAAATCCAGCACATTTCAAGAGGTTTCCAAAGACTGATTGAACTGGAAGTGACAGACAGCTGCCAAAATCAAATATAAATGTATTCCACTATCAGGGATGTTTTGTATTTCATACAGGTGTCCAAAAAACAGAGACAAAAGTCAACAATAAACCATTTATTACAATTATTCATAATCCTTCAGATCAGTAGTAAAATAGACAATGAACAAAGGAAGCATTCATTCCTTTTTTCATTACTCCATCTCATCTATAATGTTACGAAGAAATTAGCCTATATGGACTAGCTTCTATTCTGATGCACGGAAGTAACATACCCTGGCAAAACTAAATCATTCCAAAAGTACTTATGTTTTCATAATATAAAGTAGGTCTTTGAAAATCTGAGCTGTGAAAGAGAAGGGTATGGCATGGTTATTCCACAGAATTAGCTGTTAAAATGATATAAACTTTTTGTGTGTGGATCCTACCCATAATTTCCATATTAAAATTATTCAGTTCACAAGTTGGGGGAAAAAAAAAATAAATTCTGTTCCTGACTGCCAGCTTGGAAAACTTGATATTGATGTGTGAATGAAACTTGTTTCTCTAAAACTCATCTGCATTAGTGAGAGCGATCAATTGACAAGTCCCTTAGCCAGGGACACCTTGCTTCTGGATGGGAGACAGGCTCTACAGTAAATAGGCATGGCAATTCATGGCAAGCAAAGTTTGGTGCCCAGGTGAGCCCAGCACCCCTGGCTGACCTCTGTGCTGGCATCACCACAGTGGTCTCCTGCCCAACCTTGTGAGGGGCCTGTTGGTTTCCCCATCCCTCCTGCCTCCAGCCCTGAGCTCCTGCTGGTCCTTGATGCCACCTGCCCAGAGTGGAGTAGACCAACGGCCCACTGCTTCTCTCCTCATCCCTTTCTCCTCTGCTTTCTTCATTCTTATGACACGAATCCCCAACTCCAGAGGCTCCATAAAAATATGCGGTTTCCTTCTAACAGCAATGTTTTTCAGCACACATTTTTGTCCCAAGCCATAATACTTCTCTCTGGAAAAAAAAAAAAAAAAAAGCCCTTAAATGTGAAAACAAACAAACAAGCTGTGGTGGGTTGACCCTGGCTGAGGGCCAGGTGCCCACCAGAGCCGCTCTATCACTCCCCTCTTTCATTAGACAGGGGAGAAAAGGTACAATGAAAAAAAAACTTACGGGTCGAGATAAGGACAGGGAGAGATCATTCTCTAATTATCATCACGAGCAAAACAGATGGAACTTAGAGAGGGAATTCATCTTATTTATTACTAAGCAAAACAGAGTAGAGGAATGAGAAATAAAACCAAATCTTAAAAACACCTCCCCCCACCCCTCCCATCTTCCCGGGCTCAACTTCACTCCCAGCTTCAACCTCCGCCCCCCCCAGCGGCACAGGGGGACAGGGAGTGGGGGTTACGGTCAGTTCCTCACGTGGTGTTTCTGCCGCTTCTTCATCCTCAGGGGGAGGACTCATTGTTCCCCCGCTCCAGCGTGGGGTCCCTCTCACGGGAGACAGTCCTTCACGGCCTTCTCCAACGTGAGTCTCCTCCACAGGGTGCAGACCTTCAGGAGCAAACTGCTCCAGCATGGGTCCCCCACGGGGTCACAAGTCCTGCCAGCAAACCTGCTCTGGCCTGGGCTCCTCTCTCCACGGATCCACAAGTCCTGCCAGGAGCTTGCTCCAGCGCGGGCTTCCCACGGGGCCACAGCCTCCTTCAGGTGTCTCCACCTGCTCCGGCGTGGGGTCCTCCACGGGCTGCAGGGGAATCTTGCTCCGGCGCCTGGAGCACCTCCTCCCCCTCCTTCTTCACTGACCTTGGTGTCTGCAGATGTTCTTACATCTTCTCACTCCTCTCTCTGGCTGCAAAAGCGCTCTCTAACTGTTTTTCTCTTTCTTAAATATGTTATCACAGAGGCGCTGATTGGCTTGGCCTTGGCCAGCGGCGGGTCTGTCTTGGAGCCGGCTGGCATTGGCTCTATCAGACACAGGGGAAGCTTCTAGCAGCTTCTCACAGAAGCCACCCCTGTAGCCCCCCCGCTACCAAAACCTTGCCACACAAAACCAACACACAAGCGCACTCTGTGTGCGTATGTGGCTGTTTAGAGGTTATAGCTCTGCTATTACTGCAGTACCAAGTACAGTGTTTAGAGCACTTTGATTTAATTCAAACAAATAGGTTAGGACATTTCTTATGGAACCTCCACATGTTCCTAGACACCATCTTCCTATTTAGACTGCATCTCTGAACCATGCGAGACCTCACCCTGGGGCTCGCAATAAGTTTTTCGTAGCCATGCAACATTTTATTTCCCTAACAATACATGTAGACAATCCACTGCACCCAAGACATTTCCGGGTAACTGAAAGATTACATCAGCTTAATCCACAAAATTTGGAATAGTATTGTTAATGTCTACAGTGGGGAAAAGTGTCAGATATTTTACTAAAACAGATTCAAAGTTTTCTGTGAGTTATTAATACATGGCTTTAACCAAGGGAAATTGTGATCCCTTTAAAATGAATTTGTCTTTTGTTTACTTTTTACAGAGTATTTTGAATGAACTCTTGTGCTCTCATAGAGACCTGAACATAATCCAAGAATATTTGACCTGCTGTGTTTGGGACGGCTGCAAAGTGTTTAGCTGCAAAGCAAGTTTAGTTTGAAAAACTTTAGCTTCTTTTTCCTTTCTTTTTCTTGCATCATATGTAAAAAATACATAGTTTTATTGTGTCTTGACAACCTACGTGATAAACCCAAGATATGGAAATAATAAAGAGTCAGTTTTCCTAGGATTAAAAGGTTGTTTAGTTTTTTTACTTTCAGATTTAGATCCAATGCAGCTCAAAGAAGAAATGTTCTGAACCAAAAAACAGGAAGGAATATTAATCAAATGTGAAAAGGTTGCTGGAAAAATAACAGCCTCAGAAAATGTTTTTAAAGATCACTTGTCAAGCACACCATTATTTCTTTGGCCTATTTTATGCCAAATTTTTGAAGAAATGGATAGTAAATTTCAGTTCCAAAGTACACCATGTTCATGTGTACTCTAGGGCTGCTTAGCGCATAAAGAAAAATAACTTGATATTTGTGTTATGGAGAGATCACCAGCACTCCAGATACTGGAACTGTTTTGTGATTATTTGCTGTCATGCACACCAAAGGGCTACTTCTATCACATGACTGAGGAGGATGATTCTTAGAGCTGCGGTTTTAATGCACATTTTTTAATGGTTAGTTGGAGATTACTATTAAATGTCTGAGCAATACCTGGCTTCAGAGACTGACAACCATTTTGCCTGTGCACCGTACTGTGGTGTGACATCAGACCCCCACGCCGGTGCCATCCCTGGAACCCACTGGCACGAACCCCCCCCGTGCACACTCATGAGCCATCTGAGGGGCACCAGGTCCCACTCCTTGGACAACAATAGCCTAGAGGGAAGTTTTAAGATACAAAATGAGTGAGAAAGTGCCATTTGCTAGAAAGAGGAATTGGTCTTGCACTTTTTATACAAATTCTTTCACTGAAAACAAGAATTTGGCTGGCAGGGGTGGGGATCCTTGTGTTTATACCTAAAGGTGGGTTTAGTTAACAACAGAGGTAACATGTTTGCAGTTTTACAGAAATAGACTCATAAATAAAATAAAATTAGTAACACATATTTAGGCTTAAGCAAAATCTAGGCCAAAAGGCATAATGCATCCAGAGTATTTTAAACTGATGAGCCATCTGATGGTTATCCACCACAACAAAAGTATCTCTGAGCTCTGCCAGGAGAACAAATGAAAGCCTCCTGATGGTGAGATCCCAGTGTACAACAGCTCCGTGTTGTACACTGCTTTTTTGTTTCACATGGGGATACCTTCCTAGACACTAATTGTCAGTTGTTTGATGGGCTACAAATTTGCCATCAGAGTAAATCTTTGTCTTCTCCCCCATCACATTAAAAGGCACTTCTGCAACAAGTAATTAAGCATTTACTACTGAAAATCAGCAAAGACAGTGCATTGAATCCAGAAAAAAATATCTATTATTCAATATCACATCTTGACAAATCTGCTTTCCTTTTGCTCATCTATAGACCTTGTAAGTTGCTTAACAGTCATCGATAATATTCACTTCTCTCATGTGTACTTGCTAATCAGTTAGGGCCTTATAGGATTAATGACTTAAAAGAGTAGCTTGTAGGATCAGTTGACTGTTATTCAGAAAGGTAGCCAGTATGAATGAAAATGAAAAATGAAGAAATATTTTCCATGACTGTGTCAGGTGACAATTCCTGAAAATTCAGATTTTGTAGAGCTATTCTTCTTCTTCCTATATGGAATTATGATTGTTAAATGATACATCAAATTATGCACCAAAAATAATTTAAATCTCTTAATTAGTCTCACAAAATTAATTGCAGATGTTCAGTATTCTGAAGTTGAGTTAATCTGATTTATAAAGAAACATCACATATATTTTTGTTTGACTCAATGACCATAATTCTTCCCATCAAATTCCTTGCATAAATGTTTGCAAATTAACTTGTATTTCATTTTTTACCTCACAGTCCACAAAATCTGCTTGTGTTTTACTGATTCAGTGAATTAAAATAGTGTAATTGTTTCTCAAGGAAAGGGAAAACTATAGGAAAAAGAACTAACTGATAGGTATGAACAAGTATTTTACAGCTTTTGGTCATTTTTTCCAAAACATCCAGAAAATGAAAGAAATATTCAAAGTAGAAAAGACATTCTCAAAAAAATCCAGTTTGTTTGTTTTTTTTTTTTTTTTTTTTTTTCCCCTGAAGCCAAGTAAGAGCAATTCTGACATTATTCATAGAAGGTTCTTTGTAACTTTTTTTTTTTTTTTTGTGATCTATATTTGTTAGCGGAAGTACTGTATTTTACCACAGCATCGTTGTTTTGACATCAGACTACTCACCTTTGTAAACATATATCCTTCCTTTGGATGCATCCATTATTTTGCCAAGGCCCCTTTACTTCAATGCAGTCATATTTAATTTTACTACTATTATCAGGGTATTTACTAGGATTATTTGGCACTTGTAAATCATATGCTCAAACCTTTCTGGACTGGGCTTTTATTTGAGAATACCCTTTTCACCTCAACAACCTGCTCACTGTGATGTGGAATGCGAAATTCAGCCCAGCTCTTGTCTTCCTTGTCCTGCTTTGGCATCTCTACCATCCATGGCTATGCATCTTCCACCAGCCAACAACTTCTTGGGGAAAGCATGCAATGTGTGCCTTGAACTCTGCTGTACCCCTGCCTGAGACTCAGCCAAGTCCCTGCTTGGGCTATCATCTCAACAGTGGATCGATTGTCTGTACACAGAGTGATGGCAGGCTGCGCTCTCAAGTTACATACTGTATTTAATGATACTCAAAGAGGTTTTAATGACTTTTCCATTCACTAGCTGCAATACAACCTGTCTTGCTGGCAGTCAGTAACACCTACATTCGCTTACTTTTATACGCCTTTTTGTCTTGGATTTTATATTTTTGGCACATGTGTGTCAACAGGTGTAAAGAGGAGGTGGTGCCTGTGATTTGGCACTGGCACAGAGCAAGACCTTCCTGCAGAAGGGGCAACCCTTTAGCAGGACCAGATGAGTCATCCAGACCAGTTCTTCCTTGGTATTTCATATATTTCTCAGAAAAAAACATAACCTCAACTTGGATCTGTTGTCCCAGACCAGGAGTGACGTATATTACACAGCAAGAATTTGTGCATGGAGTATGGATTGCTACGCATAATTAACTAAATATGCTTGTCTGTACTACTGAGTTATTTTGCCTGATCATTTTAGATGCACTTTGCTATCCAACACTTAGCTGAGGTGGGTTAAATTTCAATGACAAGATAATAGTCCTTCTCTACAGGACCCCACACCCATCTTATTTCAAGGCAAGCAGACTGCTAAATTTCAGTGGACAAGTTGGCAGTCTGGAAGAACCTATCCACATCCTTCCCTGGGGCTCTGTATGCAGAAGGGCTGGGGAAGGGGGGGCACATTCTCCTTCCAAGTATCACATTTCTTCGATGTAATTCCCAACTCTATAAAACGTATCTACAGGCTCCCATGTGTTTTGCCAAAGACATGTCTGTGTAGTATTTTGGTCTTTTTCCACCAGGTCTTTATATCTGTCTACTTACAAGGATTAGTTATGCACTGAATGGTTTGGGCTGCTTCCAGATTGTGGTGAGCACTGCATGTCCAGTTACAACAGCTTAATGCAAGTCATTTATTAAACTGTCAAAATTGGCTAAGCACCAAATGTTGACTCAAATGCTGGATATTTTAGCAAGGTGTTTATAAGCTCTTGTTGTTGAGAACAGAGAGAAAAAGGGATGTTTGAGAATGTGAATATGGTGAAAGATGCAGGTAATTAATATCAAGGCAGTGACACAGGCATGAGCTCAGTCCTAACAAAAAAATCACATGGAACACTGTAAATAGCAGTGCTAGACAAATTGAAGGAAGACTCACCGAAAATGTCTGTGGTTTTGTAAATATTTCTTGGAGGAAGCTCACTTTGTTTTATGAGTAGTCAAGGACCTGAGTTACAACTTTCTGCTTTAAAACTATCATCTTATCAATATCTCTAATTTCCATACCTTTGAATTTCAAAATCCTAAAGTCTCCAGAAACTGTTCTGAATGAAGAATAAGGGCAGTGTTAGGTAAGCTAGTGGATCATAGCCTCTCTACATAGATGTCTGATAAGCCTGGTAAAGGTCCTTGTCTTTGCAGTTTATTCAGTAAATTGTAAGTATGGCTTATAATATTCATCAGAAAATTCATATAAGCCGAACATTTGATGTGTGTGAAGTAGAGTTTTGAAACTTGTGTGCTTTACTGCAGGAATACTATGTGTTGTATTTTTGTTCAATAATCTCTTGTCACCTTAACATTTCTAAGTTACAAAATCAATTTTATTTGTTGTAAAAAACCTCAGTATCTTATAACTTGAAAGCATATATCAGAATAAATTCCTTTTAGATTTCCCAATGATAAGTGTGGCATCAGCATTTTGGACAATCCACCAGCCAGAAGTCAATGTGAATAACTACAGTACAATGTGAACGTTGTAACTGCAGCAGATATTTCCCATTTTGGTTGCAAACTGAAGACAGAGACTTCTATCTAGTGAAGAGAACTTAATTAATAAATATTTTAGGTAAAGTTTCCTTTACACTTGACATGTCAGAAGAATGGAGAAAAAGAAGCAGGGAAGGATTTTTTTGAATGGTTTGGTTTGGTTTTTTTTTTTTTTTTTTACATTCTGATAAGCAGGCATCTCAATAAAGTAATATATTACTGTTGTGAGGGGATTTGCATCAGCAGGTAATTGCTGTTCAAAGAGATTGATAGAATTATATTTCTTTTTAATTTGCATGATTTGCAAAATTAAGTCTTTGCACTTCTTCTCTTTGTGAAACTGTAAACAAATTAATGTCCTAAAAAGCCATAGGAGGAAGCTTAATTGCCTGATGAAGCAGAAGTTCTTTTAATCTATGGGTGGTTTTCCTCCACTTCTGTAGCTAAAATGTGATGTCCACTTTCTTATATGAGTGAAAGCTGCATACATTTAGACTACTTGAACTATATTTAGATTAAATAAAAAGGACAAATGCATTTACTGAAAAGCTAGTATGAGCAAAAACTTGTAGCGATATTAGAAATGTAAAATACCATGATGAAGACCAAATCCTTTTCTCAGGACAACTGCCTGTTGGTGTTACTCATTAAAGAAACAACTGTATTTAACAAAAATGAGGGGTGCCTTGGAGTTACTAGACATGTATCCTGCTTTCAGCTGAAATAGAGTGATTTTTCTTTCTAGTAGCTGGTATAGTGCTGTGGTTTTGATTTAGGATGAGAATAATGTTGATAACACACTGATGTTTTCAGTTGTTGCCAAGTAGTTGTAGTATCTACACAAAATCCAGGACTTTTCAGCCTCCTATACCCTGCCAGGTTCAGAAGAAGCTGGGAGAGCACAGCCAGGACAGCTGACCCAGGCTGGCCAAAGGGATATTCCCTGCCATAGAATGTCATGCTCTGGATATTACTGGAGGAACCAGCCAGGAGGCAGATTCTTTGCTCAGAAACAGAGGTTTTTTTCTTTCACGTGTGGTGAGCAATTGCATTTGTGCATCGCTTATTGTTATTATTATTATTGTTGTTGTTGTTGCCATTATTATAATTATTATTCATATTATTATTATCTTCCTTTGTTATCTTATTACTCAACCCATGAGGTTTTTTCTCCATTCTCCTTCCCATTCCCTTGAAGGGAGAGGGGTGAGTGAGCAGCTGGGGTTAAACCACAACAAGAGGTAATATTAAAACTCCAGAGGATGATGACAGGAACTTAGGTGTGGGTTTTGCTTAAATTACCAAAGTCAAAATTTGAGAGAGAAGGGCATAATGAAAGCACAATCTTGCTTTTGTTATATCAACCTTGCTTTTCACTAACTTGGACAGTATAAGAATGACTCACAGAGGAAACAAATGGAGTAGAATTCTATGCACCTCAATGAAGACAATGTAAAAATGCCATACAGACATTGTTCCTGAAGCACATGAAGTGTCAGAAGAGTGGACGATAAATAATACACAGACAAACCCTAAGTAGCATTATACCAGTTGGCTCTGTAACTTTTGCAGGAAAACTGTAACAATGGGGGTTTTTTGTCATATTTTTTTCCAGAGTGGTTGAACTAGAGAAAACTGAGCACACTATTATGTATTAAGTGATCCTGTACATCTGTTGGGATAGTTTTTCTAAATAGCAGATGTGGTTCATAAACATTAATAGGGACTGCAGCAGACAACAGAGATGGAAAAATAATGTCTAATTCTGAATTCTGTCCAGTATACTTCAACAATAACTACAGAGAATGAAGTATATCAGTGCTAGTGTGAAATCATAGCAAGACTAAACTTATTCCCAGAAACATCTGTATAAATATAGTTCAAGCCATATTTTTAAGGAACAATATGTATTCTTCTTCTGCCCTTCAGACCTTCTCTTGTCAGCCAGGTGTAAAGCAGACATACAGATTATGTATGTGCCCTTTAGCAAAGCCACACAATTCTCAAACAAAATTTCTACAACGTTTTCTCAATAAATTAAAATGGAAGCCACTGAAGTGGTACCAATAGTCTCAAAACAGATTTGTCATTAACAGGAAAATGTGGAACTTTTAGTGCCAAGAAGAATGTTTACCACTGTGATTGCCATTACTGAAAACTCTGAAGAGAGCTTATAACAGTAAGTACTTCTCCCGGTATTTCCTAGGATGGGTTATAATGACCTAATATTGTTCTGTTAAGACAACATCACTTTAAGTGCTTTCCTAACTCAGTTCAAATATATAAGTTATATTGAAGTTAACTAAGTTACAGTTTTTGTGCTGAGTTTCTTGGTTGTTAAATATATCATTACTTCTGTAGCTAAAGCTAGAAGTTAAAATGGCTGCTGAGTGCTGACTTTATTTCCCTGCAACAACAAGAGCTTTGTTTTTTGGAATATTGCATAAATAGAGATTAGAGTTGGTCTGTTCAAATGCTTTCTGCATTAGATATATTTCTGCTCTCCACTTCTGCCCTCTGCATTAGCAGGATGCTTGAAAGCTCTGTAAGTGCTAAAATGTTTGCAATACCACATTTCAAATTGTAATTGAGGGGAAACAATGTTGTATTTTGAACCATACTGTGAGCATTGCAAAAAATGATGAAAATTAATTTTTAAAAATATTTACTGTCCTTTCAGACCATCAATTAAATAATGCATTTTCTCTTTTAATCCCAGCTGGGAAACATGAAATTCAGCACTTTAATTCCCCTTTCTTCTCTTTTCATTTCTTTTTCTTGGTCTGTTTTGCAGTGGGTTGCATAGGAATGCAAAAGTTCCCAGTGCTTTTGTGTTACTGCAATGTCACATACAGTGGCAATACAGTCTAGCGGTATCCGATTATTCATACTCTTTCATTCAGTTACAAAATAGCCACCACAGGTCTCATGGCTAATCTTTAGGTGACAGTAGATAAGACGTGTCAGAAACCTGCCCATGCTAGCTGTAGTTTTGCCGGCAGTCCTCAAGGCATTTGACTACTAGAGACATTCCCATTAGGTTGCTCCTGGTAGATCCTTTCTGTGACAGCTCATAGAGTCCTGAGATGTCGTCACCCTTAAAGTAACTCTGCTGTGTGATCTGCATTGCTCTATG
The DNA here is from genome assembly GCF_011004875.1 of Balearica regulorum gibbericeps. Lineage (NCBI taxonomy): Eukaryota > Metazoa > Chordata > Aves > Gruiformes > Gruidae > Balearica > Balearica regulorum. Next base: position 18,396,575 of record NC_046220.1, read on the forward strand.
CACGCTGGAAGGTGTGCCAGGTATGAGACACAGGCTCTGCCTACAAAATGGGTGGCCAAACTTCCTCTCCTCTTAGACTGTCAGAGGAGTCAAAACTGCTGCTCTCCTGTGCTGACACCTTCCATTTCTGGATGATACCAGCTGAAATACTTGTGAGTTTCTAGACCACACAGCTGGAAAAAGGAATGACACAGCCAGAACAGTTGGTTGTCTCCAGATGCTGAAAAAGCAGCTAAGCAGCAACGCTCTCAAGAACAAATAAGAGTAAATGAGCATAATGAGTAAATGAGTGGTCATTTAGTAAGTCATTGAATTGTAGAATGGTTTGGTTTGGAAGGGACCTTCAAAGACCTTCTAGTCCAACCCCCCTGCCATGGGCAGGGACATCTTTCACAAGATCAGGCTGCTCAATGCCCCATCCAATCTGGCCTTGAACATTTCCGGAGACTGGACATCCACAACTTCTCTGGGCAACCTGTTCCAGTGCCTCACCACCCTCATTATAAAAAATTTCTTCTTTATATCTAGTGTAAATCTGCCTTGGTTTAGTTTAAAACCATTAGCCTTTGTCCTGTCGATACAGGCCATAGTAAAGAGTCTTTTTGTATCTTTGTTATAAATCCCCTTTAAGCATTGAAAAGCCACAATAAAATGTCCCCAGAGCCTTCTCTTCTCCAGGCTGAACAGCCCCAACTCTCTCAGCCTTTTTTCTCACAGGACAGGTGTTCTTGCCCTCCGACCATTTGGTATTATGATTTTGTAGATGGCAATACTCATGAAAGCTGTACAGCCATCCTTTTTTTGTAGTACAGGAACACAAACCATGGCTGGAGCCTGTGTTCATGTGGGTGTATAATCAGCATCTGTGGCTTGCATTTCCCTCCTTCTGCTGGAACTGATCCTGGAGGTGTTTCTATCTATGTCTGCTCACAGTTGCAACCTTTGTCAAGGCCATTCAGGTCACCCTTATTCCTCTGTGAATTTATTCTTGTAAGTGAGCTTGGGAATGCTTAATTTTATACACTTCACAGAAAAATGGGAAATCTTTCATAAATGTACCAGTCTTTATATTCTACCATGAAGTACCGGTGCAATGAATTTGAAAGTACAATATACACTGTGACTCACATATAATTTAGAAACTGAGCTGTTAAGTGACGTCCTGTCAAGTCTGATAAAGTTTTTTTTAATTCACATAATATTCCAAACTATCTCCATGTGAAGAAACAGGTTTCTCTCATTTGCTCTACATCACTTTGCACTGTCCAGGACACTGTGATTTGTGATTAATAGCAGAAAAATTTCTAAGATGACTGGCATACTAAGGACAAATAATTGCATCGTTTAAAAAAATACTAGATATTTAGATGGATGAGAGGTGTATCTAGAGGTATAACAAGGACTAAAAGCTGCCAAAAAACCTGTTCATGAACTGGTTTGACTGTTCAGGCTTCAAGGTGTTTTAATAGTACTTTGTTGAAGCTACCCAATAATAAGTACCCAGTAACCTCTTCTGTTATCAAGTGACACATTTTGACAAATAATTAAAAAATATTATCTCTTCCTAGATATGTCTCTCTGTTTTAAGACAAAATATAAGTATAAAATATCAGGAAAAGCTTTTGGGCATGCAACATTTTTAATTGCCATTTCCTGTTCAATTTTGGCCTAAGAAAACATGCAGTGCATTAGTGAGCAAGAGGACCACTGGCTTCATCTAGAGGTGTAGTTTATGTATTCTGGACACACAACACATGAACGGTGCCTCATGGAGTTGTATATAAACATAATGCAAGTACTGTAGTAAGTAAAAATAAAACCAGAAAAGAGTATTAAAAAATACTTACAGACATCATGTTTTTGTGAACATATTTAAAATGTGAATATGCATACTAATACTTTTTATTCAAATTCTTCTTATTCATTGTAAAGCTTCAATTCTGGTGAAGAAAAAAAGTAAGGGAAGTAAAAATTACTCTCATAACGAACTCTTTGCACTAGCAACCCTAATCAGCTGAAGGTCGTACCCAGAGAAAGTCTTTTCATATCAGCATTTTGCAATATTAATCCTTCTTAAAATAAATATCTCCTGTGGCAGAGTACAATAGCAGAGGCATTTGCACTATTTGAGTGGTATTTAACAGAAGGGAAAATTTCATTTTAGTGGGAATACACTAGATAAGGCCTACCAGAGGTTGTACACTACATCTGTATAAAAGCTGTAGCATTACACTGAACAACAGGGTGGAAGAAGATGTTGTGAACCAGCCCTTCTCAGGGAAAACTATGAATCCAGATTCCCTAACAAGGCTGGCAGAGTTTTCCTAGGCTTCAGAAATCAACCATCTAAGAGAAGGAACTCAAATCTCAGAGTGGTAAATGAAAGATCAAGATGCCTTCTGGTCCTCTGGTTATTTGACTGAAGCCTGGTGAAAGGAAGGGTTTTCCTGCCCTGAACCCTTGAACTGGGGGCAGCTGGAAAAGAAGAGTGTCTCATAGGGGTGGCTTTGTGGGAAGTCAAGGAGATCGGCACACCATAGCCTCATCTAGCAGAGGTGCTGCTTCTGGCGGAGGTGACTGAGGCACCGTAAAATGATCCCTGTGAGCTAGAATACATTTAAACACGTCAGAGGAGTCAATCACCTTTGTTTTGGAGAACTGAAACTTGTTTCTCCAGATGACAGCTCAGTTATTTGGCACTCTCATCAGGTAGTCACTAGATGCTGTAGAGATTCTGCTCATTTATTATTGAACAGAGAAAGAGAAGACTTCTGCTAAGTTTCTGGGAACAGATTGCAGGCTGTGTTACACATACGGACATGCACGCATATGCAGGCACTAAAAAATTGCACGTGCAAAATAAACATCAGTACAACATTGAACATATGTACATGCTAGATGTATGGGGAAGTTATTTAAAAAAAAGAATCCAACTTGTCTGAATTGAAGAAACAATATAAAAAATTAAGAAGGAAACTTTGCAATACTACTGACAATTATCCAAAGAAGTTACCAAAAAACAAGCTCACTGACCACTGTTGGAAGCTGTCAGGAAGAAGACACTGTAGAGATGAAGTTCATGTCCGGTAATTATTCACTTTTCACTTCTAAGTTTAAAATTTTGAAGAACAAATATTTTACTGTATTTAAATGCAAATAAAAGTATACTTGTACTAATGAAGTTTGAAAAAATTCTCAGTTGCAGAACCAAAGCCAAGAAATATTAAAATTAACCTTTTTGTTTTTTCCCCCTCCTGCTTGTTAGCAGGACATCAGCGAATGGTAAAGCTGATTTTAAAGCTTTTTGTGTTTTAAAGGATGAGTAGACAACCTACACATGGAGAAATGCAGACTTTGCATGAGAAATCCTGATTTCCATAATTACTCCAACAGAATGCACAGTTTTTATTGACCTTATGATATGGCTTGATTTGAAAGAAAAATCTTATTTTAGATGGTACACTTAAGTACTTAAGTTTAAGTGGAACTTCAGTACATTCTGGTCTCCACAAGAGCATAAGTACATGCTTCTGTACTCTCCTGAATGAGGTGATTTCTAAATGGTGATCTCCCTCCTCTCCTTCCTTAATTCTGCCTGGTATTTAGCTCTGTGATTTTGGTATTGTTGATTATGCCCATTCCAGCAGATAAAATAGACCAGGGCTCACTTTCCGGTGTGGAGGATTAGGGTCTAGAATGACTTATCTCTGTATACTTGAGTTCTTTTTCTTTCCACAAAATCAGGCTGCCCTCATCCAACTGCCTGTCGAGACCACCCTGTACTCTAGGCTATTTCTCAATAGGCACTGACTCAGCAAGTACCAGACAACTAGAAGAAAATCACAAAGGGAAATGTGCTAGTGGTTAAATAGTATGCCCTAATCCTATAAAATATACTGTACTATGCCCAAGACAGAGGTAGCATTAGGTCCTACCTATGTGACCTATCAGAAGGTTAACGCTGCTAAACTAATCAGCCTCACAGTTCCCCTACTCCAGGTTCCTCTGCATTCACAAGTTTTCTGCGCTTATCAGTAATGACAATCTGCTGAAAGAGAAATGTTGTTGCTTGAAAATACGGCTTGCATTCATGTGAGAAGGCAAGAAGCCCACCCTTCTCAACAGCTTCTGTTTGGATCAGAATCATAGCATCATAGCATCATAGAATCATAGAATCATAGATTCATAGAATCACAGAATCACAGAATGGTTTGGGTTGGAAGGGATCTTAAAGACCATCTAGTTCCACCCCCCTGCTATGGGCAGGGACACCCTCCACTAGACCAGGTTGCCCAAAGCCCCATCCAGCCTGACCTTGACCACTTCCAGGGATGGGGCATCTACAACCTCTCTGGGCAACCTGTGCCAGTGCCTCACCACCCTTATCTTTAGGTACTGGAAGGTTGCTCTAAGGTCTCCTTGGAGTCTTCTCTTCTCCAGGCTGAACAACGCCAACTGTCTCAGCCTGTCTTCATAGAAGAGATGCTCCAGCCCTCTGATCATCTTCATGGATTTGATTGCTAGCATGAAAACAAAATTTCAGTATATTTGTGTATGTTTTCTCCCCACACCTTTTTCCCATACCTATTTATCCTGTCTCCCTGCATTGCCAGTAAAATGCTATCCCCAGAGAGAAAGGATGTCACTGAAGGCAGCTGGGCTGCATGCAGAAAGAGACATCTCTAGTGCATTGTCTGTTGGGACAAGCAAATGCCAGCCAGACTAATTATTCCAATATTTATGGATGAATACAGGCAAACTTTTAAAGAGTCTTTAGTCTGCATGACACAGCCTTAAAAACACTAGTCCCTATCTAATAAGGACCCATAAGTACAAATTTAGTAGCCTAACTTACCTGTAAACCTAAATTAATTAATCTGAAAAAAAATTGATAACTGCCTCTTTTCTAACAAAATAAGCTCTCAGCACTCCACCCCCACACTGAGAAAAGAGAATAAAATGCTATTGCTAGGCCGCAGTTTCCCAGGTTGTTTAATATTCACTGAGGATCTTCTTAAAGTTAGATCACATTTTAAGAATTTCACAGCACATCTGTGCATCACTGCATGTTTTTAAGAATTTTCTTGGACATTGTAATGGTTCTTTCCTAAAGACTCTTACTTGAGGAATTAAATTCAAGGCATTAATTGTTCGTCCTCCACAAACAATCTCCAAGGATGCATTTCTAATTAAAAGAAATTGCAAATTATCCAACTGTTTTACATTGTACGTAGACATGACGTATGTTTGCTAAAAACTGCTACTGAAAATGACGTTCACAAATAAGACGCTTTAGAATTTGATCCCCCTTTTTTTCCTTCAAGCTTTCATTGAGATAATATTTTTTAGTGGTATGAAATACAGCACTTTCATATTGCTAGTGTCTGTTTGAAAGTACTTAGAATTGCCAGGATGTTGTTGTGACAATGAAACCAATGGTAAAACTCTCAGTGTCTTCCATGAGAAGATGATTAAGATAACACTGTGAAAATATCAACCCTCATTTTTTTAAAAATAAAGTCTTTCTGAAATATATGAAATCACACATGAGCCTACCCTATTTCTATAATAATCCTGTAGCAAAGCACTGGACAACAGCACACAAACAAAATTCTCCCCTCACTAATTATCATGGCACATTTCAGCCCAGAGGGAGTTTATCTGATTTATAAACCTTTGGAAAAGTGGCATGAATATATAATTGAAATGTGACAGACTCCTAATTATAGAGGCAACCATATCAGTCAAATATTCTCAACACAATAGCACATATAACTAACTTTGACAAAGCAATGGTGTTGTGAATTAATGTTGCTGACCATTCATATCCAGCTTACAGGGAATTCAAGATATCCTGTGAGTTTTCCTCTCTGTGCCCCTGTTAGGGTCCAACAAGGTGATGTAATGGGGAATGGCAGTCATAACTAAGATCTTTCCTCATTAAGGCAATGCCCTCCATCATCTGAATCATTGAACATCTATTCATGTCGACTGCTGTTTAATAAGAAAATCTTATAATAAAAATAAAACTCAGTTCATGTCCTTCAAGGGCAAAGGCTTTCTTTCTCTGTGAAAGTCAAGACAATCTTACAGTAAGTCAATCTTACAGCAGTGACCTCAATATGTACCTAAGAAATAACGTAGTTAGAGCAGCTCTAGTAGTGGACAGTTTTTGGCAGTATGCAATATTTCTCAGAAAATAGCTATATTACTAATAAGCACACAAATGCATCCAAGCTGATTGCCCACACTTTCAGTTAAAAGGTACTTAAACTTTTGTGTAACCCAGCAGCACATTCCAGCCTGACAGTAGCTATTTTCTTAGATGAAGGATTCTGGGGCCCCTATGAACATAAAGGAATCAAAAGGGCTGGAAGAATGAAAGTAGGGGAACAATGGCACAACATGGCTGTGCAAGTTCTGGCAATGATCCCACACTGAGCATGGGAACTAATGGGTCCCTCTCCCGCACAGGGCACTCAGTGATCTCGTGACAATATGAACTCTCAGAGTTACTAGGTGAGGCTTGACATCCCAGCTCTGTACGTCTTGTGTTGATTGAAAATGCTGCATCATCTGTTGTAACGTGTAACACTATACCAAAAAGTGACTTGTATTGCACCCATTTCTGTATGGCACTTGAGCACAGGCCTACCTGGCCACAAATTCGTGAACAGATCACTGAAGGAGCTTATTCTAGGGCTTTCTAGATGTGGGAGATAATTTTGTCTCCACTGTAGAGGCTAACCTCTCCCCTCCGCTTAAACTGGCTAGAGGGAGGAGAATTATAGAATCATAGAATGGTTTGGGTTGGAAGAGACATCAAAGATCATCTAGTTCCAACCCCCCGCCATGGGCAGGGACAACCTCCACTAGACCACATTGCCCAAAGCCTCATCCAACTTGGCATTAAACACTTCCAGGTATGGGGCATCCACAGCTTCTCTGAGCAACCTGTTCTAGTGCCTCACCACCCACAAGGTAAAGAATTTCTTTCTAACATCTAATCTAAATCGACCCTCCTTCCGCTTAAACCCATTCCCCCTTGTCCTATCACTACACTGCCTGATAAACAGTCCCTCACCATCTTTCCTGTAGGCCCCTTTCAGGTACTGGAAGGCCACAATTAGGTCTCTCTGGAGCCTTCTTCTCTCCAGTCTGAGCAACCCCAACTCCCTCAGCCTGTCCTCACAGGAGAGGTGCTCCAGCCTTCTGATCAACTTTGTGGCCCTCCTCTGGACTCTCTCCAACAGCTCCATGTCTCTCCTGTCCTGGGGCCCCCAGAGCTGGATGCAGTACTCCAGGTGGGGTTTCACCAGAGCAGAATAGAGGGGCAGGATCACCTCCCTCAACCTGCTGGTCACACCTCTTTTGATGCAGCCCAGGACACAGTTGGCTTTCTGAGCTTCAAGCGCACACTGTTGGCTCATGTTGAGCTTTTCATCAATCAACATCCTCAAGTCCTTCTCCTGGGGCTGCTTTAAATCCATTCCTTGCCCAGCCTATAGTCATGCTTGGGATTATGCCAACCCACGTGCAGGACCTTGTACTTGGCCTTGTTGAACTTCATGTGGTTTGCATGGGCCCACCTCTCAAGCCTGTCAAGGTCCCTCTGGATGGCAACCCTTCCTTCCAGTATGTCGACCACATCACAGAGCTTAGTGTCGTCGGCAAACTTGCTGAGGGTACACTTGATCCCGCTGTCCATGTCGCCGACAAAGATGTTAAACAGTGTTGGTCCCAGTGCTGACCCCTGAGGAACACCACGCGTCACTGTTCTCCACTTGGACATTGAGCCGTTGACCACAACTCTTTGAGCATGACCATCCAGCCAATTCCTTATCCACTGAGTGGTCCAACCGTTGAATACATGTCTCTCCAATTTAGAGACAGGAATGTCATGTGGGACAGTGTCAAATGCTTTGCACAAGTCCAGGCAGATGACATCTGTCACTCTTCCCTTCTCAAGTGAGAGCAAATGCAGATAGACAGCCTCTAGGGCTCCCACTAACAAACTAATATAGAAGTGGAGGTGTTTCTGACTTCCCTCTCTTGGTGCATCTGGCCCTAGCAGAACAAGTACAGCTGATCTTGGAGCTGATGTCCTTCTTCCTGGTGCACCGCACAAGTAGCAGGAACAGGGCACAAAGTCACAGTGCCAATTCAACATAGGTCCTGAGAAGTGAGGAGAGAGAGAGGATGTTCTAGGTCAGATGGGAGTCTGTTGTGGATGGCTTGGAAGTTGTACAGGGCAATTAATACACAATATGAGCACAGCTGGCTTGAGCCACAGTATGTGTGGGATGGATGGATGCTACCAGTTTAAACACAGAGGTGAGGCACAGTCATACTGAAATTAAGTCAGGGCTACCCAGCTGACCAAAACACAGATACCAGTGCTAATGTCCTGCAAGTGTATTTGTAGATCTGTTCAATGTGTTTGGTATCTCCTTTCTCTCCAACTTTAGTTAACATTTTACCACTGGCTTGAATAGCGGTAAGAGTGCATTGTAGATGGATAGTTAGATATATTCCTGATGTGGTTTAGCCACAGCCGGCAGCTGAGCACCACGCAGCCGCTCACTCAGCCCTCCCCCGGCGGGATGGGGAGGAGAATGGAAAAACAACGGCAAAGCCTCGTGGGTTGGGGTAAGGACAGTTTACTGGGACAGCAAGGGAGAGGGAAACAATCAACAACAGTACTGATAACAGATATTCACGATGGGTGATAACAGAAAACAATTTACCGATCCGACGACTGAGTGACCAGATGTTTAGCCCGTCCCGGAGCCACGCCGAACCTGCCCCTGCCCGACTTGCCCCCTTTTATGGTGAGCATGATGTCACATGGTATGGAATAGCCCCACCAGCCAGCTTGGGTCACCTGTCCTGGCTCCTTGTGAAATTAACTCTATCCTTGCCAGAACCACCCCTTATTCTACACCATCCACGTCATGCCCAGATTATTTCACAGATATCATTCCCTTAATCTATTGGCCATTGCTCTAAAATGTCCATTGAGTTCATTTAGTCCATGGCTTTGGGCTCCATCTGCCATTACAGTCTCTCAGAGCAGGAGCAATGGTGCATGCTGCTGGATTGTTGCACGCTGCATACGGAGTTTTCAAGGCTAGTGTATCTGGTATGGTCCATGCTTGCAGTCTGGACATCAAAGGTGTGATTTTCCATGAAGTTCCTGGGCACCAGTTAAAGTCAGTTCTAGTTCCATCATCATGGCACTTTGTTCAGTTTCAAAGTTCATCCTTCGTTAGTTTTGGGTGATTCTATGGACATACCATTGATACAGTATATAGCTATTAACATAATGCAATATAATTTATTGGCTATTTTCACCCAAAATCAGATCCCCTTGGGGTACACACTGGACTTCCCCATCTTTTCTCATCTCCCAACAAGTGCACCCTGGTCCCTGAGCAAAAGCAGTCCCGCAGATGGGCTTGCCTTTGCCTGAAGTGGGGATAACCCAAACTGTTTTACCCAACATATTTTTCATGTGCACTACAGGAACTTTATCCCCTTCTACTGGGTGTGAAAATTTTGATTGGGCAGGGCCAGCTCGATTGGCAGATCCCCTAGTGTTAACTAACCAGGTGGCCTTTGCGAAATCTGTCCCAGTGTTTGAGGGTCCCACCACCCATTGCTCTCAGGGTAGTTTTTAGCAGTCCAGTGTACCTTTCAATTTTCCCAGAGGCTGGTGCATGATAGGGGATGTGATACACCCACTCAATACCATGCTCTTTGGCCCAGGTGTCTATGAGGTTGTTCCGAAAATGAGTCCCGTTGTCTGACTCAATTCTCTCTGGGGTGCTATGTCGCCACAGGACTTGCTTTTCAAGACCCAGAATAGCGTTCCGGGCAGTGGCATGGGGCACAGGATATGTTTCCAGCCATCCAGTGGTTACTTCCATCATTGTAAGAACATAACGCTTGCCTTGGCGGCTTCGTGGGAGCGTGATGTAGTCGATTTGCCATGCTTCCCCATATTTATATTTCAACCATCGGCCTCCATACCACAGAGGCTTTACCCACTTGGCTTGCTTGATTGCGGCGCATGTTTCACATTGATGGATGACCTGTGAGATGGCGTCCATGCTCAAGTCCACCCCTCGATCACGGGCCCGTCTATATGTCGCATCTCTTCCTTGATGGCCTGAGGTGTCATGCGCCCACTGAGCTATAAGTAATTCACCCTGACGCTGCCAGTCCAAATCCACCTGAGCCACTTCAATCTTGGCAGCCTGATCCACCTGCTGGTTGTTCTGATGTTCCTCAGTGGCCCGACTCTTGGGTACATGGGCATCTACATGACGTACCTTTACAACTAGCTTCTCTAGCCAGGCGGCAATATCTTGCCACAATGGGGCAGCCCAGATGGCTTTGCCTCTACGCTGCCAGTTGCTCCGCTTCCACTGCTGTAACCACCCCCACAGGGCATTGGCCACCATCCGTGAGTCAGTATAGAGGTACAGCATTGGCCACTTTTCTCTTTCAGCAATATCTAAAGCCAGCTGGATGGCTTTCACCTCTGCAAACTGGCTCGATTCACCTTCTCCTTCAGCAGCTTCTGCAACTCACCGTGTAGGACTCCATACAGCGGCCTTCCACCTTCGATGCTTTTCCCCGATGCGACAGGACCCATCAGTGAAGAGGGCATATGGCTTCTCATCTTCTGTTAGTTTATTATACGGTGGGGCTTCTTCAGAACGTGTCACCTCCTCCTCTGGTGACATTCCGAAATCTTTGCCTTCTGGCCATTCTGTGATCACTTCCAGAATTCCTGGACGACTGGGGCTTCCTATTCTAGCCCGTTGTGTGATCAGTGCAACCCACTTACTCCATGTAGCATCGGTTGTAGCAGGAGCCCTCTCTTTGAACATCCAGTCCAGCACTGGCAGTCGGGGTGCCAAGAGGAGCCGCGCTTCAGTGCCAATCACCTCTGAAGCAGCTCAAACCCCTTCACAGGCTGCCAATATCTCCTTTTCCTTTGGAGTGTAGCGGGCCTCGGATCCTCTGTATCCCCGACTCCAAAACCCCAGGGGTTGACCTCGAGTCTCCCCTGGTGCTTTCTGCCAGAGACTCCAGGTAGGGCCATTCTCCCCGGCTGCGGTGTACAGCACATTTTTTACATCTGGTCCTGCCTGGACTGGTCCAAGAGCTACGGCATGAACTATTTCTTGTTTAATTTGTTCAAAAGCTTGTCGTTGCTCAGGGCCCCATTTGAAATCATTCTTCTTCCGGGTTACATGGTAGAGAGGGCTTACTGTCAGACTGTAATTTGGAATGTGCATTCACCAGAAACCCACAACAACTAAGAAGGCCTGTGTCTCCTTTTTGTTGGTTGGTGGGGACATGGCTGCTATTTTGTTGATAATATCCATTGGGATCTGACGCCGCCCATCATGCCACCTTATTCCTAAAAATTGGATTTCCTGCGCAGGCCCCTTCACCTTACTTCGTTTTATGGCAAAGCCAGCCTGCAGCAGGATTTGGATTATTTTCTTCCCTTTCTCAGAAACTTCCTCTGCTGAGTTGCCCCATACAATGGTGTCATCAATGTATTGCAGGTGCTCTGGGGCTTCACCCTTTTCCAGTGCAGTCTGGATGAGTCCATGGCAAATGGTGGGGCTGTGTTTCCACCCCTGGGGCAGTCGATTCCAGGTGTACTGGACGCCCCTCCAAGTGAAGGCAAACCGCGGCCTGCACTCTGCTGCCAAAGGGATCGAGAAAAATGCATTAGCGATATCAATTGTGGCATACCATTTGGCTGCCTTTGACTCCAGTTCATACTGAAGTTCCAGCATGTCTGGCACGGCAGCACTCATCGGTGGTGTGACTTCATTCAGGCCATAATAGTCTACCGTCAGCATCCACTCTCCATTGGACTTCCGCACTGGCCATATAGGACTGTTAAAGGGTGAGTGGGTTCTGCTGATCACTCCCTGACCCTCCAGTTGACGAATTAGGTCGTGGATGGGAACCAGGGAGTCTCTGGTGGTGTGGTATTGCCACCAGTGCGCAGCTGTGGTAGCAATTGGCACTTGTTGCTCTTCAACCCTCAGCAACCCTACAACAGAAGGGTCCTCTGAGAGACTGGGCAAACTAGACAATGGTTCAATTTCCTCCGCTTCCAAGGCAACTATGCCAAAAGCCCACCTGTAATCTTCTGGGTCTTTGAAATACCCTTTCCGGAGGTAGTCTATGCCCAGGATGCACGGAGCCTCTGGCCCAGTCACAACGGGGTGCTTTTGCCACTCATTCCCAGTTAGACTTACTTCAGCCTCCAACAGAGTCAACTGTTGGGATCCCCCTGTCACACCAGAAATACATATCGGTTCCACCCCTTCATAGTTTGACGGCATTAGGGTACACTGTGCACCCGTGTCCACTAGGGCCTTGTACTCTTGTGGGTCTGATGTGCCAGGCCATCGGATCCACACAGTCCAATACACTCTGTTGTCCCTTTCCTCCACCTGGCTGGAGGCAGGGCCCCTCTAATCCTGCTGATCATATTGACTACTCATCTCTTGCAGGAAGGACTTAGAAGTCCCTTCAAGAGGATCAGAAGTGCGATAAGGCCTTTCACTTGATCTGGGGAGCTGCCCGGTGGAAACTGGAGCAGCATTCTTTCTGGAAGAGTCCCTTTGTACAGCTGTCTTGCCTTGTAGCTCACGCACTTGTGCCTGCAGGGTGGAGGTAGGCTTCCCATCCCATTTCCTCATGTCTTCTCCGTGGTCACACAGATAAAACCACAGGATACCTCGTGGTGTGTGCACTCTATATCCCCTCGCCAGAGCAGAGGAACGCTTACTCCTAACAGCTGAAATATGGGTCTGTGCAGGTGGGGAGTAAGAGATATCCTCTTTGAGTTGCCGGATGTCCTGGGACAGTTTCTCCACAGCCAAGACAAGGGAGGAAGAAAGGCTCTCTTCATATTGCCGGAGTCGGCCAGCCACTTCATCCACTGTGGATGCCTCTTCACTTTTCCAGTCGATTACTGCCAGTCAGTTGGTGTACGATGATGGTGCGCTCCGTACAAATTTTCACCAAATGGGTTGAGTACATTGGACTTCATCGGGGTCTGTGGGCAACTGCGCATTGTCCGGATCATAATAAACCATCTCCCGCACAGCTAATTCCCTCAGATATTGGATACCTCTCTCCATGGTGGTCCACTTGCCTGGCCAGCATATGACATCTTTGCTGAAGGGATACCTCTTTCCCTCACACTTGACAGGAGTCGCCTCCAGAGGCTGAGGGCCTGCGCCTTCTTCCCAATTGCCTTGTCAATGCCCCCTTCCCTAGACAGGGATCCTAGCTGCTTGGCCTCCCTGCCCTCCAGTTCCAGGCTACTGGCCCCGTTATCCCAGCAGCGGAGCAGCCAGGTAATAATGTGCTCCCCTGGAAGGCGGCTGAAATCTTTCCGCGTATCTCACAGCTCACTCAGGGACAGAGATCGGGTGATCACTTCTGATTTTGGCTCTTCTTCTTGTTCTCATGATGGTCCTGGTTCATCATCATCTTTCACTAAGCGAACCGATTTCCTTGTGTATTTCTTTTTGTGTATAGGGGTGACTGATACTGGTATACGTTGATCTTTTGGCTCGACTACAGTGCCTATTGCGGGGGTTTTAGTAGCTGCAGTGCCTGTTGCAGGGGCTTGGGCAGGGGCAGTGCCTGTTGCAGGGGCTTGGGCAGCTGCAGTGCCTGTGGGTCCGCTCTCTCCCTCTGGATGGTGCTGTCTACTATCAAGCAGTGTTTGACAGATTGTGCCAGAGCCCAGCACAGTGCAGTAAGTTGTGTCTCCTTAGAATCCCCACAGCATTTTCCTTTCAAATATTCTACCATTTTATCAGGGTCTTGCAGTTGTTTGGGAGTGAAGCTCCAAATCATTGGGGGTGAAAAGGTCTCTAGATACCCACCCATACTCTCCCACATGCCATGCCAGCCCTGACTATTCAGCCTTGGGGAAGATCCGTGGGTGCTATTCTTGAAACAATTTTTGCTAACCCTGAACAGGAGTTGGAAAACATTCAGGAGACCTAGCAATAGGAATATACTGGCCTGAACATTCCAAGGGTATTCAAAATTCTCAAAAATTGTTGTGACCAACCAAAAGGGAAAAGGGGAGGTGAAAGAGTGGGAGAAGGTATCCCCCCCTGTCTTCCCCATAGATTGGGTCCAATTATTAATCAATTCTGAAAGATGTTGACCAAGGTACAGGCCTGACCGAAATGCTACATACAAGTACCAGCTCAGACTCATGACTGTTGATGATATCTTATCATAAGTCATTATCACACAACACAACAATATGAGAACGCGAACCCCTCTCCCAGAGGTGATAAACAGCACCGCAGGGATTACATAGAGTAAACACGGGTTTACGAACCAGAGCCATGTGACCAAACAGAACATCATTATGACCAGTGACTGTTTCAATAACATTATAAATACTTATAACAACTTTGTTTTAGCACACTTGCGTCAGACTTGTCATTATCACAACCCCTCGTGCCCCACGTTGGGCGCCAAAAAGGACTGATGTGGTTTAGCCCAGCCAGCAGCTGAGCACCACGCGGCCGCTCACTCACCCCTCCCCTGGAAGGATGGGGAGGAGAACGGAAAAACAACTGCAAAAGCCTTGAGGGTTGGGATAAGGACAGTTTACTGGGACAGCAAGGGAGAGGGAAACAATCAACAACAGTACTGATAACAGATATTCAGGATGGGTGATAACAGAAAGCAATTTACCGACCCAAGGACCCTCCCGGAGCCACGCAGAACCTGCCCCTGCCCAACTAGCCCCCTTTTATGGTGAGCATGACATCACATGTTATGGAATAACCCCCCCCCCCCAGCCAGCTTGGGTCACCTGTCCTGGCTCCTTGTGAGATTAACTCTATCCTTGCCAGAACCAGGACAATTCCAAAGTAATCAATTAATTAAAAGCCAGAATCTCTAGGGATAAAAAAAAAGAACGCTCAGCAGCAATGGCAACATTCGAAACCTTCACCTTAGGAGTGTGACGAGATGGTTCTTTGGTAGTATCATCATTGTAACTCATCCCATGCTGCCATTATTGCCTTTAGGTCTTCACATCAATGAGATTGTCCCCTGAAGAGAGAACGAGAGGATGAGATAAAGTGTGCACACTTTCATCTTAGGGGACACAATCCTGTACAAACCCACCAGCTTCACATAAGCTTTATTCCTGATATCCTTCCCATGCTTCTGCATTCACTTTGCTGTATGATCCTGCTGAGGACCAAGCTTTCCCCACTTCTTTCCATTTACAACCTCACCACCCCTATTTCCTGCCCTGTTGTGGCAAAATGGGATAGTCCAGCTGCAGAGCTGTTCTGCTATCAGTCTCTCACCAGCCATACCAGAGAAAGTTTTTTCACGGATCGTGGTTGAAATGAAACATTATTTAGACTAAGCACCAGCAGCCAATATCCCTGCCTTATTTCCAAATCCTCACAGGAAAGCATCACTGAGAACTCTTCGCAACAAACATAAGTAGGACTAAAGGCTGCAGCAGAATAATTGGAAACAGTTGAAAAGTAGTAACATAGTGCTGCCCCACTCACAAGACAAAAGTGGGAGAGTGAGAAAGATGGAAGGAAATTCTGAACATTTTGTGTGTGGCCATCCTGAAAGTGGTCTGAAGTTGACATCATTTTTACTTAAAAAACAGTGTTCATTTTGGTCTTCTTTGTAAAAAGAAAAAAATATTCTATTTTTCCTCAAGCAGCCTAGTAAACACCTGCAATTCAGTTTCAGTTCAAAAATCTCTTGGCAAACAGCCAAATTATTGCAGTATTCTATTATCCCTAAACATTAATCAATATAAGGTTAAATAAAATATGTAAGGCAGACTTAAAAGGCAGTTGTGGGTGGTTTTTTTTTTTTTTTTAAATAGAATCTTTTCTGTGACTATATAAAATTATCATTGTATTACTTAACTACACTGTGCATGACCATTTAACAGCAATGATCTCAATGTTCAATTCAGAGTACTTACTTTTGTACCTAACTGCATGAACAAAAGGGGACTAAAATGAAGTGGATTATGACTAGTTGAGGTATTTTCACCAATTGTCTCCAGAATTTCAGTTTTATGAAGTTGTAAAATGATGACCACTTTCCCAAACTTTAAACATTCCTGTAAGAAAATTAAGACATTTCAAAATTTAGAAAAAAATCCCAACATTTACGCTTGTGAATGAGGGCCTGAGCATCAGCATTTGTAAGATGGAGGTCATCTTGTTTTAGCATTCACTGAAACATATGCTGTGCCCTGTTAAAGTAATGGGATTCCACAGTGATGAAGTCTTTGACAACTCATTCCAGCAAAGAACTAAATACATGATTTTTCCATGTAGAATGTTTGTAATTGGCATTCTCTATTTGTTTTTATGTTGTAAAAATACCCATATTTTCTGGAAGTATTTTAAATGTAGGCTGAAAAGTATATTAACTTAAATTCAGTGAGATGGCTGAGACCAGATAAATAGGATTAACTAGTTCAATAAAGCAGCAAATTTGCAAAACCAATAAATCTTTATTTGAAAGAGGAGAGATTACACAAGGTGATATTAATAATAGCTTTACCAGAGTGCTGTGGTGGGGTTGGCATATAATATTTGGCTAGTACATTGTTGGATAATTTTTTAGGTTGGTTTATTCGTATACAGAAATGAATGATTTATGATCAGTTACTTAGCTATGTAATACTTATTCGTCAAAATTCAAATATATTCACCACAGTAGGCTTGGTTATGCCTTATTCAGCAAAGCTACCATCCCTTTTGAGAACGACCAAACCCACAGAAAACAGAATCTGTTCTGTATGTCATTATGCACATGATTAACTTTATATACCTGCAAACTTACTGCACTGTTTGGATGATGAAATGTTAGCACAGTGTGAAACACTGGTCATACTCAACACTGGTGATTTTTAATTAAAATTGCATTTCATAACTTATTCATAGGAGTGGTCCTATGGTGTACCCACAGTGTACCACATCTTTCTGTTTCAATTTAGATAAAGTGTCTTAATCTTAGAAAGTAGGAGCCAGAATAGACAGTGATAATTTTAGTGGTTTTAAAATCTACCAATCTGAAGGCCTGATTTTGCAAAAGATCCTCATGTACAAGAGCAATAGCACTGATGCCACAGCCAGATTTACATATGCAACTCCATCTTTCCCAACCTGCAGGCTGAAATGAACATCCATCAGTGACTTCAACACTTACTGTTCCTTGCGTCTAATTTTATGATAAGCATTTATTATTCTGAACTTCAATTTCACATTTATTTTCTAACAAAGTAATTACATGTACAGTTTAGCTGTAATATTTATTTTTATGTTATACAATACCATAAAAATGTTATACATAGCACCATCTGTTGGATAAGATAGCTATAACACATGAAAAATAGTTTATGCAGATTAGGTAGAAATGAGTATACCAATAAGAAAACAGGAAAAGAACCATAAAAATATTAGATGACTAAAATGCATACTAAAATGATCTTACATGCACGTTTTTCTGTAAGTTAGGGAATATATTTCCATAGCACACTTTTAAGGCTGCTGAAATCAAGAATTGTTGACATTTTCGGAGGAAAAAAAAGATGGGTATGGAAAAGCTATTAAATCTAGCTTACTGTAAACTGATAAACAGTAGAAAAAAGAAAGTGATAAATGTATCCACTTGCAGCAGCATAACTCATTGTGTGCTCTAGCGTCATGCTTCTCTGGATCCTTAGTACTCTCAAATGGCAATAGAAATGCAATTAATAGAAAAATAATGGTGTTTTCTGCTGTCATACACCTATCTGGAGAATTTCTGAGGCAGAACTGTGTACTTCTCCCAAGTACCACGAGATGCTGTCCTTTCTGAGGTTCAAGTTTTGGAGTGTGTGTGTGTGTGCACACGTGTGTGTGTGCATGCACGTGGGTGGGCATGCAAGCAATCCTCTGTGCTGGTGAGTCTGTATATACATAAAGGCCAGCCACAGCTGCAGTCTGACAACCTTGATGGCATCTCCTCAGTGTGAGAACCACTGTGAGGAGGAAGGCTTGTCGTGCTAGTGCTTGTGTCAGTGCTACCCCTCCCTTGCCTTTGACAGCCTGATGCCCCCTACACCTAGCTTGAGTGCTGGCCTGGATTGGAAGTTGGGCTGAGGCTGGGTCAGCATTTCTGCACATGGCCTGTCAATTCTCCACCTGACTGTGTCCTACTGGTCCTGGAAACCACTACTGAAAGCAATACGCATATCTGTACACCAAGGTTGCAGGAAAGTGTCTGTCATCCCCTTGCGCAGGGTTGTACACAGCCGAACAACCAAAAAATGTGGTTACTTCTGTCTAGCAGTTCAGGCAGACAGGCCAGCAATGGTATCTAAAAAAATATTAAAACCTGATATGTACGCCTTTTTGCTGGTCCAAGCCAGACAGTGAGACAAGCCGACAAACTTTTCACTGTTCAAACAAGAAATTGCAATACTCCATTTCCTCTATTTACACCAATGGATCTTGAGATAAAGTAATCAAGAATGTTCTCATACAGAGATTAATGAGACAACTGAATCAGATCTTATGTCTAACAGCTGTCTCTTTATACAAAAACAGTTAGTAGAAGAAATACTTGTGAGTTAAAAAATGGGAGCTGTGTCTCTGTCAGGAATACCCACTCCTAGGTCTCCTGATATCAGATCAAAAAAGGCTGCAGCTGCTTCACACAAAGCAGTGATCTGATACAAACCCACACTGAGAGTTCAAATTCAGTCAAAATATTTTGACATGTTAATTTTACGCAGACAGGCTCCTTTGTGCCTGATAAGCTCTAGACCTTGTTTTGTCTAATTCAACAGAAATGCAGTCAAGCATTTGATCTGGATCAGTTCAGAAGTGCTGGATGATCCGCTATCGCGGAGGTGAGGCACTAACGACTTGGGATACCTTAGCTTCAAGTAGGCTCTGCAATGAGCTCAGGCAGAAACCTAGGACTGCTCCCGAGTGTGCACATTTCACTCCAGGCTTGCTACCCTTGCAGCAAGAAGGAATCCAACAGTCTTTCAAGTCCTGACGTAACATATTTTACCTCCTCTGGCTGCCCTTTTACAGGAGCTGAGGAAGTCATAATTCCTTCTACCTGCCACTCTGAAGTAGACACATTCACACAGCTCATCATTCATGGAGCACAAGTCTAAGCACACCTAGTCCTCTAGGTGTCAAGGTGCAATTATAGCAATAAATACAACTTTTAATGATGTACAAGACACCATTCTTTCTAATAGTGTATTTTTTTTTCTCCAAAAGCTACCAGTAAGACTAAGGATGAAATGAAGCTCAGGACTAATGCATTCACTGCACAAGACAGATATCTTAATATGGTCATTGTTCTAAAGAAAAAGCATTTACTAAAGTATGTTCATTCTATTCTTTTGTCCACTCTTAAAATCTAAAAAATTAGTGAGGAAGTTTCTGATAGCAATTATGAGACTAATGTTTGTCTGTTTGAGAAATTTATACAGGACCTGATAAAGTTCTCTGATTTACAATATTTTTGTAATAAATGTTACAAAACACAATTGAAAAACCCTCCAAGGTTATTCTGCTGGGAAAGGATTCTTCACTGACTATAGCAGCAACAGGAAGAAAAGCTACAGTGCACTGAAATTTACCTTTGATTTTATAACAACACTGTTCACATTTGTCAATAAATTGATAAGTTACACTGCATTTCTATAGCATATCATGGAAATTGATCAGTATATGCCAGGGAACACTTATAGCTCCAAATAACCTTTAATTCCTCCACATTAGTTAACACACTGCAGACAAAACAATCATACTTCATTCTCCTGCTTCCTATATTCCGCTCTGCTCACTCACCTGAACAAATGGATTTCTGTATTTATCTGCCCCAGATAAATGCAGAAACATGAATCATTTAGGTTAGCATCTCCTGGCACAAATGAAACCAAGAATTATTTTGCCTTCCCACAGTCCTAAATGCCAGACACTGGAGAATAAGCACAGGTGAACCAGGGAGATTTCTAGGGGACTTGCTCAGTGTATATTTGCTTGATAATTTGCACTGCCATTTCATCAATGTGAATTTGAGGACGCAAAACCTCCCCTGTGGATCCATGTGAGGCATAACTTGCAGTTGTTCCTCCTGTTGGCCAGAGAATAACATAGACACTATCAAAGTGCATTTTGATTTTGCTACTTCAGACAAAGACAGGATGTGTTTTGAGTCAATGGCAGGTAAGCTGACTTTACTCATTATTTCTTTCAGGAAGTTTATATGTTAATTCATTTTTAATCCATCTCCATACACATGAAGGACAAGACAGAAATCGGTAACAATCAACAAGTATGTCTCAATACGAAATTTTACTGGACCAATCTTGGACAGTGGTGAACACAAGATACTTTGACTTTAGAAAGGCTTTCAACGCTGTGTCCTGTGGCATTTTCACCTGGAAGCACCAGCATACTCTACGGCTAATACTGAATGGTTCAATATCTGGCAGCTATTAACAAGGAAAGGGTTTGAGCAGCTGCTGGAAAGAAGCTAAGGATGACCTAAGAGCCTACAACTACTTTGGAGGATTTACAAAAATTACAGAGTCAAACTTCTTAGTAGGGGCAGACACCATAACAAGGGGCAAATTGCAGCTTGGGAAGTTCAGACTGAACATTAGGAAAAACCTTTTCCCTGGGAAGGATACTGCAGCACTGATCACCAGGAGAATCTTCATCTTATTCAAAACTTAACAAGATAGAAGCACAGTGTTGGCAATACTTCTTCTTTGAGCAGGACGTTGGACTTCCAACCAATGTTTGTGTGGTTCTGTGATCTCACATGTACTACAGAATTGCCATGACCATATGACAGCAGTGTGGAGCCATTAAAGCTGACCCAAATGTTGTCCTGAAAGTGGGATTATTTACCCAGTGTGCAGTACACCAATATCCACACAGAGCAGAGGTAGTTTATTTGTTTTATGTCTGCGCAGAGATGGGTGCTAAGTGGTAATTCCACAAAGCTAGCACACTACACACAGAATCTACCACATATTTATAGAATCATAGAATCATAGAATGGTTTGAATTGAAGGGGACCTTAAAGATCATCTAGTTCCAACCCCCCTGCTGCGGGCTGGGACACCCTCCACTACACCACGAACACCCTCCACTAGGGTGTTAATCCTGTAACTACCTCGTTGCAGGATTAGAAAAACCCGCCTAAATTAATGCTAATTGGTTATTAATTAACACATCATCTACTATTGGTCAAGCATCTTTAAATTAACACACATACTCCTTGTGTGGTGTGGGGGGTGTAACTTGCATAGTCCTTTGATTGGGTAGGTGGTGGCGAACTCCCCGCAGCCACCTTTCCCATCCCCTGGTTACTGCCGATTCTTGTTGACTTAGGCCTCTCTGGCAATCGCCCAGTTCTCGGTGCCTTCTCAGGCAGGATGTTTCCTCTTTATCAGTTTTTCAGCTCTCCTTCAAGGATACTCTTTAGCAAAGCATGCTTCTTCAAAAGTATAGTCGTCAGCAAAGCAAGAAATGCATTTAACACTAAATTAAACAGTATCTAAGCACTAACCCAAACACATTTCTGTCCCTGTAAAGTGGAAAATTCTACTTTATGGATATAACAAATTCACTGATTAAATCCTATAATGTTATAATTAATCTGCTGATATACTGGAGTCATTGTCATGTTATTCTGAATAAAAGAAAAACAAAAGAGAAAACACTTTTTTCTTTCTTGTCCTTCCAAACACTTAGATCCAGAATCAGAACTATAGTGGAGGAAGATGTGTAAAATTAGGAGCTCATCAACACTGGGCCGATGCACTGGGAAGTGTGCATCTTTAGTAGTTTATAGTCTGTTCAAGCAAATCAAGGACAGTCTATCCAGACTCAGTGCACAATACAATGAACAGTAATAGATGCAATAGGTTAAATAAACCATCTTGTATGTCTTCTTGCTTCTTTATCTCCCCTACAAATCAAAACAACTGCTACCATCTAAATCAAAGACCAAGATCTGACATCAATAATGGTGATCGCTTTCAAATCCCTACTATTGTTTGCACTGTGCTCCACCCACCACACCACCATTTGCAGACCCTGACCTGGAGAGTGGATGCAAATTGAGCAAACTGCTATTGTTTGGCAAGGTGGAAAATCCATTATTAGTTTATTTTTCTGCTGTGCAGGGCAGTTCTGCTCCATTTTCACTGTTCAATGCAGTGTGACTAAAAATCTGTACCATGCAGAAAGCTTTCATGCAGTAACTGAGCTTGATGCATTTGTGCTGCTCTGGCAGCAGTGAAGAGCAGTGAGCAGAAAAAGTGGCAGGGCTGGGAGAATTGCTGAGCTACATGGTATACTATACATTTCCCCCTGCTATTCTCCATCTCTCCCAAAACTGTAGTTCTTGGCCGTTCATCCATACTTGAGAGGAGCAATGGTTCTGCTGCTGCTTTCTTGAAAAGCAGCATACTCATAAGTGGGGACAGAGTGACCAGGTACGCATTTGTGAGGCTTATGCTCCTTTGCTCAGGTAGACAAAATACAGAAACTGCTATGAGCATTTGGAGGACAGGAGGATGACCACAAAGGCAGATAAGGACATAACATATTTTTTTCAGATGTCATTCAGGTTTGTTGATCTGTCTCAGATTTTCTTTCCACTTCTAGTTTCAGAGCTGATTTCAGATGTGAAGGTAGGGGAGGATAGACCCAATCAGCCTTTGAGGGCAGTGGAAATGGAGAGAAGAGGTCACTTCCCTGCTTGACTAAAGGTGCAGGTAGGAAGAGCTCAATACTGTCCTGCCTAGATTCATGACTGGGATGTTCCCAGCTGGCCAATTGCTTATGGCACCATGAAAACAGTAGACTTTGAAGAGGAATGTGTAAGTAGAGTTAGTCATCAGGCAGATCTAGACTCCTTTCTTCAGTGACTTTATTTTTTATAGAAATCCTTTGGTATAGTGAATTCTGTCAGAAGCTGGTTTGATAGAGTTGAAAATATTTAACCTTGAGGCCGCTAGGGAAGCCCTTGGTCACTCCTTGTGCTTCCTATCTGCTTCCTATTGCTACTCCTTGAAAGACAGCAAGCCATAGCTTAGTATCAAAAGCACTACAGAAGGTTCATAAATGGGAAAGGAAGAACAGAAAGTGCTAGCCCCTAAATACCTAGTTAGGTAAAGTTACATAGCCAACTACATAGAGGTACTCCAACAGTAGAAGACTGGGAAATCAGCTCTCAGCCAGGACCTGCAAAACTTTTAGTGGCATCAAGCCAAAGCTCAAATGCCATACTACAGAACCTGAGGATGTGATCTCTGCACAGTCTGTAGCAACAGGATTTGAGTTCACACCAGTCCTGTACCTTGTTTTGCTTTTCCCACCTGATGGACAAAGCAGCTTCTCCAAAGCTGAAACAGTTTTTGAGTAATCACAGCACTGGGTAACATGCTGGTGTAGACATCAGCTTAGGACCTTGTTTGTGGAAGCACAACGATTAATGCTGTGAAGTTAATTAACACTACTGAAAAAGAGGCAAGTCTCTTCCCTTCTTAGTGCCATGTATTTCTAAACGAGTAGAAGCACAGGCTAGAGGAGAGGATACAACAGTGGATGTGAGTCACCCACCTGTCCCTGCTCTTGCTGGGGGCTGTGCTGACAGTAACTCTTCCTTTCCTTTCCCCTTTCCACTCACTGTGAGCTGCATGCTGAGGTTCCTGCTCTGTGGGGCAGCCAGATGGAAGAGGTAGGGGAGTACCTTACAGCAAAAGTGATTCCTAGTAGCAGGCCAACTTTTAACAATTCGTATGATCTTCTCATCTATTGTTTTATTAAGTTGGCTGAAATGCATAGGGCGTTGTGTCACGTATCTTGTCTAACTAAAAATAAATTGGAGCTAGATAGCAAATTCACTTAGGAATACCTTCCATTAGTTCCACTAGGTGTATCAGTGTGTATATGATTTATACCTTACTTCCTAAGCCAAAAAGTATTAGTTTTCTCTGAACATCTGGCTGGCACCTGTGAAATCTGCAGTATGCATCATTAATCAGAATATCATTGTGAGGTTTGGTAATGACAGATAGATAGGCGAAGTTTACTATATTAATGTAATAATGCTCACTGGGGTACTGCAAAGCTACAGCTTTCACTGTGCACTTGAAAAAAATAATTGCTATAATAACAGCCTAGAGTAAAGAATAGTATTTGTACTTAACAAAATCATCTAATGAACATCTGTCTTCATTCCTACTAGCTTGCTTTGTACAAAGTAGATATCATATTCTTCATTTCCTGTCCTAAGCTATTGGTCACTACTAATGCCCTAGTAATTTTTATTTGTGTGGATATATGCTACATATGCATGTATGTATATGTATATATGTGTATATACAAATATCCATATATCCATATATATATACACACACATAAACACACACATGTATATATACCCTGCTCCTGCTAAGAGTCTAAGACTCTAGAAGAGATTTCTGTTATAAGACTATATATATATATACACACACACCTAGCATCCTAGCTACAATTTATGTATGGTTAATTCTGAGGGCAGGCATGTACATGTATATACAAACACACAATAACTGAATATTTTCCTTCCTTTCTGCTCCTCCTGTTTCTCTATTAACAAACCTGTTACATGTAAGGGATCCTTTGACTCTAGCAGGATCAGGACAATAAATCTACCATCGAATTTTCCTGGTAGATCTGATTTGGTTTATTGAAAGACCCTCTTTTCCAAAATATAATAGTAACTAGTAATCAAACCTAATGTGTGCTTAAATTTCCACCTGAAATGATGATGAGCTGCATGCAGTGCTCCCCTCCTATTAACACCATCTACAGATTCTTATGAGCTTTTTCTGGTATATGGTCATACAAGAATAGATGGTCGCTTCTTTACATATATATACAATTCTTACTGAAAGATTTCTAGTTCTACAGCAGGTGAACAAATACAACTTGGGTGAAATGAGAGGACATAGCTAGAGGGTATTGGCAATGTGTTTCACACATGGAAAATCAGTTCATTTTCTTCCATTTAGCAGAGCTGTATGAAATGTATTTTAGGCATACTCCAAGTAAGTGATGGTGTAAACTGTGCTTGAAACATAGTTAGCAAGTTTCCCAATTTTCACATGGCAGAACACCTGGTTTATATATTTCTTCCTCTTAACTTGCCTTCTCACACATGGGCATGCCTATTATCAGTTAAGACTCCATCCAGAAACAGTAAGAAATTAGACGTAAATTGGTGGTGGAGTTGTATTTTGCATTGACTTTGTTGTTGTTTTTTTAATGCCAAGAAAAGTCAATTGGGTTATAATTGGCTCTAACCTGCATTCACACAGGAAGGACTTTTCTCTTTACTTGAAGCCAAGTAGCTCTCAGACAAAGGTATTTCTTCTCAGCATTTGAAAACATCAAGGACATTCTAATCTACACCATACCTTGCAATCCTTGATGAGAAGCAAATAGTTGGTGGTTGGAAGATAAATAACAAAGAGACCGCATATGCTTATCTTTTATCCCCAGAATTGTTCCCCACACTTCACTACATTTGACCCAGTTATTTTTTCTGAATTACTGTTTACTCACACAGGTTGCTTAATACACAAGCTGATTAGTTCAGGGATCACAGTGGTAGAGCACACTTCTCCCTATCGCTCCA
The DNA here is from genome assembly GCF_011004875.1 of Balearica regulorum gibbericeps. NCBI lineage: Eukaryota > Metazoa > Chordata > Aves > Gruiformes > Gruidae > Balearica > Balearica regulorum. The sequence goes on from NC_046220.1 coordinate 18,422,360, forward strand.
AACCTCATAGCACTGTGTTTCCTTTACATCCACAAGAGACTCGAAAGGGCAGAGCATACCTTCCTTCATAAAACTGCTAGTCCTTCACTACAGGTGAACACAAATATCTCCAGTGCTATTCAGGAATCTCTTAATGCCACCTCTTCAATGGAGCTAATAAAAAGACTGAGAAACTACCTCCTGATAGAGCCTCTATATTTCTGTTACTAAAAGCTAGAACTGCAGCAACTGAGTGCTAATTACACCATTTTAACAGAAATATCAGAAAGCAATGCTAGGTATGAGCTATCAAAATCAAAGAAATGATGCAACCATGCAATTACTAGTTTAAAAAATGCTGATTGTTAGTCTAGAGTATCCTCAGTGAAAAGTTGCTCCAATAAAGAGGTTTTAGTCTGAGTGATCCCAAAGAAAAGAAGTTTTCTGTTTGCTTGCTCACTTCTCTCACTATCCTTCATGCAATAACCTACAAATACCATGGAAAAAAAATCTTGTAATGATTCTGTAAGGATGGCTCACAACTAGCTTAAAATAGAAGGAAGTTAATTTTTGGTTTTGGACATTTGCTTATTTATATTCCAGCATGTAAACAAACTAATCTGAAGTGTATGGCAAAGCTGTTGCTACATGTAAAGCTCTGTGCTGTTGTTTGGCTAAGTGTAAGCAGACTGCATATCTGTGGTGATGCAGAAACGTTTATTAGGAGTTTATAGCTTTCTATTCCTTTATCTTTAGGTGTCAGTTACGTGCCTCAGCTGCCAAATTAATTTCAGATGTTCTTCCAAAGGCTTGCTCTGGTTTCCTGATGATTTATACTGACAATTGTATTAGAGTATTAGACTTAGAAATGCCTCTTTTCTTGGACAAGGAATCAAGGAGGCAATGAAATGAGGTTAGTGGCTGATTTCAATAAAACAGAGATTTTTACAAAGGGATGTATAACTCTATGCCAAGAAATCCTTTCTCAATAAACCAAACATTGTTCCTTATAGCCTTTCATATCCTCACATTAAATTCTTCTTGTTCCATATTTTCTTTGTAAGCTAGTGGTAAAATACACGTGCTTTCTACTATAAACTACTATTTTTACAGGTGAATGTTAAAGATATTGCCTTGGCAATAGTCTTCCTAAAGTTATTATCTTTAAAATTTGAGCATGTAACACAAGTAATGGCAGACCCAGAATCTGCTGGCTCTGCAGAATTGTAACATTTAACAAAGACAGAAATCTAGCGTGGAAGGTTCTTAACATACAAGACATGTCAATGTTTGAGAGTAATTTCTGAAATAAACAATCATAACAATTAATCCCAATTGAAACTAGCACTTTGGAAGTAGTCCATCCCCAAATCCAAAACCAAACATGAAATACTATAATAAATCAAATAATAGGTACTATAATCATGCTAAAGACTGCCAACAGAAGATTGTCCTGCTTGTCTCAAAAATATGGATCAATGGAAATAGAAGATTAGTCTCATGTTTTGAATCCATCTCTGTCATTTCCTAATCTCCAGGCTGTCATACACTAAAGCCTTACTTGCCTTAATTAGCTGAATAATTAATTACCATCTATCACCAGCAAGAGCATAAAAAGTAGCATTCTAATTTTTAAGAAGACTAACTGGGACAGGGTACCAGAGGCTGAGCTTCTGATCTGCTCAATCACTGCCAAAATGAACACTGGGTAAAGGTGTGTCCATGTTTATTTCTCTAATTTTGCAACAGCTGCTCTAAATCTGTAGTTATGAATCACCAGTCAGACTCCATTTTACAAAATCAGCTAACCTGATACACTGGTGTCATATTTATTTAACAATTACCCTGCCCTCTGCTAGAAATCATTGTAGCTTTTGGATATACGCAAGTCAGTTTGGGGGTTTTAGGAAATGTTTAGTGCTTACAGCAATCCAGAGAGTTCTGTGGGATCTATAGGGGTTGTCTTTGCCTTTGAAGCACTAGCTGACAGCTTCTTCAGCAAGTAGTCTGACTTTCTCATCACAAGGCCAGAGACTCCATTTTCACTCTCTTGAAAATGTGGTGAGATGGACATTACAGAGGTCTGAATCCTTGAGCAGTACAATCCAGGTTAACGTGGATTTCTTTGTGCAACACAAAGAAACACTTTACTCACCAAGTGCAATCGCCTGCTGCTTCTGCAGTTGCAAGCAATTTAATCTGTTTGAAGTGCAAAAAGCAAAATAAATATTGAAATTTGAAAGCTTTAAGTATGCTTAAGTGTTCCTGAGGACTAAGTCAGAGCCGGAGAGAAACAGGAATATTCAATAATAGAGGAAACAAAAGGTGAATAGTAAAAATTCATGTACACAAAAAGGTTTTGGAGTGTGATAATAAATGTATTAACCAATATATCAGATAATAAATGTATTTGTTGTGAGGAAAGAGCTGAAGAGTAAAGGTCAAAGGAAAGTGTCCCTGGCTGTGGAAGATCGCACAATGGGACAGAGAAATAACCTCTGTGTTTGGAAAAGGTTAATGACTGTGCATGTGAATGGCTGCCTAGACCTTATCCTAAGAGTCTCATTGGAAAAGAAAAAAAAAAAAAAAAAAAAAGCAGCATTCATGGCCTGTAACACACTTTAAGAGACTTTTTTTTTTAGTTTGAAGACTTTCTTTTTTTGGACCGAAACCATAATTTATGATTTTAAATTAAGACTGCCAGGAAATTATCAAAGCTTCCGAATCAATTTTTATGAAAAAGGATCTTAGAATGCTTCTTTGGGATGCCTTAGGTTAACATCTTTTTCATGAAACTCTTCACTTGCCTGCTGCTGCCCTTGCCCCTTTCTCTCCCACATATTCCAATCAAATTTAGTTAAGGTCTAACATGGGCCAAACTGTTGTTTCTCTTCCCAAAGCAAAATGCTGGTAGCATGGGAATAAAATTGAACAGTATGACCTAAGGTTTTTGGCATGAAAGTGACAGGATGCTTCAACATTCAGATACCTGTTGTGGCAGAGATGGGGAGTATACATCTGAGGTGACTGCTTACAGAAGATTCCCAAGACCCTACTTGTTCCCCAGCCAGTGGTGCCTGTCTAGCAGCAGTTGGGGGACACACGCCAGCAGCCCCTTCCTCACCCAGTATTGCGCACAGCTCCAAAAGACCCAGATTATACTGAAAATGCCACCCCATGTCTCTGAGGAGGTATCTAGGATTCAGCCATGTGCCCCTCACCTCTGAAGGGGAAAGGGCCCAAGATGAACCACTGAGCCATGGGTTCATGGCACCATTAGTCCTAAACCTCAAATCTATACTTTTCTTAGAGCAAATAGGAAAGCTTATGATTCAGACTTTGCAGACTGAGCTGAAAAATATGGCTTTTGCTAGTTCTGGAAGTTTGATCCTCCATCGTAGTGTTCTTTAATACATTTTGGGCTGCAACTGTCATATTTATACTGCATTTTGCACTGCTGTCACTCAAACACTGCTGTCAATGCTTAGTCTAAGTTTGGTTCCAAACCAAAAGTGTTGTATGACCTTGTTAACCTAGTTTCTGCTCAGAATTAATATTAGTGTGATGACTTGACTTATCTCCCCAGATAATCACAATATGGCACGCAATTTTGAATGTCATGTTTGTTTGACTCATGGGAAATGGAAATAAAAATTTGCCTGGAGCATTATGAATGCAAATACATTACCTCTTTGGCAGTGGTCACTTTATATTACATTATGACAATTTTATTAAATGCATATCAAAACTGATTAAACATTTTCATAGAATTCCACATTCTTTGCCAAATTCTGCTGTTTAAAATGAGCATTTTACATAGGATTGCTCACAGACCTTTTTCTGGAGTGAGGATAGCAGAGAAAACTAGTTGTATAAACAAACTTCAATCACTCATTAGGCAGGAAAATAATCATGAAATTAATTATGAATTCATAACTGTGTGTCTTTTTGATTAAAAGTAAATATAATTTCTAATAAGAATTCTACTATACCTTGAAACCTTATTCAGTTGTGGAGTTATATTGATTTGTAAAGATTAAAATCATATTTTGAAAATGGTTAGTTATAATTTAATGTTATATTAAATAATGAATTTCAGTTGGAAAATTTTATGATAGATTTAAATGATTTAAAAATGAAAATATTTGTGTGTCATTCTGATAGATTTTTTTAGCTCATATTGAAATTTTAGCTTAACATTTAAGAAATTCATTTTTTTCATTGTATACTTACATGATGCTGAAGCAATATACATTATTTCTGAGCACAGGTAGCTAATCTTGCTGTCAAATACCATAATATAATTGCCTAGGCTTTTATGTAAAATTAAATTTTATACTTTTAGTACCTTTGAATTATAATTTTTTTTTTTTTTTTTTGGTGATGATCATTGATGTTGCTCTGAAATCTTGCTAGGTTTACCAGAAAATGATATAGTACTGTCAGTGTAAGTCTACACAGTTATTAAAATGTTTGTGAAATTAGTAAGTCCTGCATTGCTATTTCTAAATTTATCATAAAAATCTGTAGTAAGAATCCATACCTGTTAACTATAGGACTGTTTTGAGAATATAGGCTATTTCCATAAAGCATGTCAAAGGCAAGGCTATAATCATAAACATGTAGGGCTGGGAGGAATGTGAAGACAACAACCAGACTACCTGGAACATGACCAAATTTTATGTGGATAACCCACTGCATAGATTTTTCTAACTTGTTCTTAAAATTTTTCAATAGAAAACATCCACAACTTCTTGATATCCTGTAACTGTTTCACCTGTTTAAGAGTTGCATATTTGTTAAGACCTAAGCTCAGTCTCTTCTGTAAATTAAGCCTATATCTTCTTTCTCCACAGAAAACAATTGAGCATTCCACCTTTGGGATATTTTTTTCTGTAATGGAATAATATCACAATACACTACATCTTGGACTTCTCTTTTAGTTCTTAGTCTAAATAAATGATAAAGAAAATCCATCAACCTTTCCTCAAAAGATATATTACCTAAATCTCCACCATTCTTACTTCTGTCTGGACTCTCTCCAGCTTGTTTACTTCTTTCATATATCACAATGCTCCAAACAGAATAAGAGCTCAAGCTGAGACCTCAAAGCATCAAATACAGCAGCAAATTTACTTTTTATATCCTATATACAAACTGTTACTGCATGTCATGGTTTTACCCCAGCTGGCTGCTGAGCACCAGGCAGCCACTTGTTCACTCCCCCCGTGGTGGGATGGGGGAGAGAATTGGAAGAATGAAAGTGAGAAAACTCATGGGTTGAGATAAAGACAGTTTGATAAGTAAAGCAAAAGACACATGCGCAAGCAAAGCAAAACAAGGAATTCATTCACTACATCCCATGGGCAGGCAGGCATTCAGCCATCTCCAGGAAAGTGGGGCTCCAGCACGCATAACGGTGACTTGAGAAGGCAAATGCTACCACTCTGAATGCCACCATCCGCCCACCCCTTATATGCTGAGTGTGACATCATAAGGTATGGAATATCCCTTTGCTCAGTTGGGGTCAGCTGTCCCAGCTGTGTCCCCTCTCAACTCCTTGTGCACCCCCAGCCGTCCCACTGGTGGGGCAGTGTGAGAAGCAGAAAAGGCCTTGGCTCTGCATAAGCACTGGTCAACGACAACAAAAACATCTCTATATAACAAAAAGCATCTCTATATTATCAACACTGTTTTCAGCACAAATCCGAAACATAGCCCCATACTATACTATAAAGAAAATAATTAACTCTATCTCAGCTGAAACCAGGACACTGCACCACAGAAATTTGGGGTGGAGGGCAGAGGTGTATAAACATCACCTTGCCACTGCAAATTTAGTGTGATATTCCCTTAAGTTCCTTGTCTGAAGCACTGCTAAATATTCAGCAACTTCACAGTATGGATTTCCACTTCCAATTACAGAATTTTATCTCAGTGATTTCAGATTCTTTTTGATTTCTACTTATGTATCCCTTCAGTTTTATTTATGTTTTTATCATAGATTGATTGAGGTTGGAAGGTGTTTCTGGAGGACATCTGCTCTGGTCTTCTCAAAACACAGCTACTTCTGATATTCTGATGTGGGAGCAGGTTGCTTGGCACCTTGAGTGGTCAGTCACCAAGGCTTCCACAGCCTCTCTTTGGACAGCGACAGTTTTTTCTTTTACTCCAGCTGTCATTTGCTTTTGGCTGGCCAACCCAGGGAAGAGTGTGGCTCCATTCTCTCTCTAAGCCTTGGCCCTCACCCCAATTTTAGGAACAGAAAGGCTATGATTAGATCCTACTTCATCTTCTCCTTTCTTGTTAAACCAAGCCCAGTTCCTTCAGCTTCTCCCAACCAATGAACTCCCAACCACTACGAGCATCAGGGCCCTCTACTGGACTCTCTCCAGTTGTCAATCTTTCTCTTATACTTGTGAGCCCTAAACTGGACACAGCACCCCACATGTGGCATTGTGACTGTTGGGTGGAGGATCGTAACTCCTACTGCAAAGACTGCACCCCAGCCTCCTGGCCACCTGTGCTGTGATGGAGTCACTAGGAAGCAGGTGGAGGAGCTACAGGAGGAAGTTAGCAGGCTACACTATATTGGGAGGGGTGAGCAAGAAATAGAGTCTCATTCGAGACTCTATTTCTTGTTCACCATGCAAGAAGAAACACTAGGCACCGTGGTACAGATCTCCACAGGCTACCAAAGAGCTTCAACAGTGAACAGACAGCACTCTGGATGAGATGCCATGGTCTCTGGTGACTCTTCAGTACAGATTATCACTTCAGTCCCTTTCCTCATATATACCAAACAGCAACAGATATGAAGCCTTGGCAGCAGATAAAAACAATTGTGGTGGGTTGACCCTGGCTGGGGGCCAGGTGCCCACCAGAGCTGCTCTATCACTGCCCTCCTCAGCTGGACAGGGGAGAAAAAGTATAACGAGAAGCTTATGGGTCGAGATAAGGACAGGGAGAGATCACTCACTAATTACTGTCATGAGCAAACCAGATTGAACTTAGACAGGAAATTCATCTAATTTATTACTAAGCAAAACAGAGTAGAGGAATGAGAAATAAAACCAAATCTTAAAACACCTCCCCCCACCCCTTCCGTCTTCCTGGGCTCAATTTCACTCCCAGCTTCAACCTCTGCCCCCATCAGTGGCACAGGGGGACGGCGAATGGAGGTTACGGTCAGTTCATCACACGGTGTCTCTGCCGCTTCTTCCTCCTCAGGGGGAGGACTCTGCACACTCTGTCCCTGCTCCAGCCTGGGGGCCCTCCCACGGGGTCACAAGTCCTGTCAGCAAACCTGCTCTGGCCTGGGCTTCTCTCTCCACGGATCCACAGGGCCTGCCAGGAGCTTGTTGTAGCGTGGGCTTCCCATGGGCAAGAGCCTCCTTCAGGTGCCTCCACCTGTTCCGGCATGGGGTCCTCCACGGGTTGCAGGTGGAATCTCTACACCCCCTCATCCTTCCTCCATGGGCTGCAGGGGGACAGCCTGCTTCACCATAGTCTTCACCATGGGCTGCAGGGGGAATCTCTCCTCTGGCACCTGGTGCACCTCCTCCCCCTCCTCCTGCACTGACCTTGGTGTCTGCAGAGTTTCTTACATCTTCTCACTCCTCTCTCTGGCTGCAAAAGCTCTTTCTAGCTTCTTTTTTCCCTTCTTAAGTAAGTATGTTATCACAGAGGCGCTGATGGGCTTGGCCTTTGCCAGCTGCAGGTCCATCTTGGAGCCGGCTGGCATTGGCTCTATCAGACACAGGGGAAGCTTCTAGCAGCTTCTCACAGAAGCCACCCCTGTAGACCCACCCCCCCGCTACCAAAACCTTGCCATGCAAACCCAGCACAACAATGAACAAGATTCACAGGGAGAAACCATGCCAGCAACACGTACTAAAAGCTGCAAAAGGAGGTGGCAAGCACTAGTAGTGGGTGCCTCTGTTGAAAGGCACTGAGGCACCCAACTGTTGGCCTGATATACAGACAAGGGAGGTTTGCTACTTGCCAGGGATGTCACAGAGAGACTGCCATCGTGGTTAAAAGTACACACTACTACCCTCTACTTCTTTTCCATATGGGCAAGAGCGGTATGGTAAAGCAAAACCTGGGCAAGATCAAGCCGGACTTCGGATCCCTGAGGGCACAAGTAAAACGAACACGTGCCCAAGTGATCTCTTCCTTGCCAGTCAGGGATAAGGGTGCAGGCAGAAGTCGACACATCATGCAGATCAATACCTGGCTTCATGGCTGGTGTTGTTTCCAGGGTGTTGGTTTCTATGATCATGGGACACTCATCGATGAATAAAGCCTCTCAGGGACAGATGGGATCTACCGATCTAGAAGAGGCAGAAGAATCTTTGCTGGCTTAGTCAACTGTGTTTTAAATTAATGAGCTTGGCAGGATGGAGTCCAAAGTTGTGACACCTGTATATCCATAAGCAACAAGGTGGAAGAGTGGACCTACCAGAGCAGTAAGTAATGCTCCCCAATCCTTTCCAAAGGCAAAATCCCTAAGTCCAGCCACCTCAAGTTCATGTAAACCAATGCACATAGTCTGGGCAACAAACAGAGGAACTAGAGGTCTTCATCCAGTCTGAGAGTTATGATGTGAGAAGAATCACAGAAGCTTGATGGGAACAAGAGACCATTCTGGCTTAACAATGTGATTTTGGATGAGCTTAAAAGCAAAAAGAAGCATACCAGCTATGGAAAGGCAGCCAAATAACCATCAAGAACTGCAAGAACCTTGCTAGGGCATGCTGAGATGCAGTCAGGAAGGCTAAGGTTCAGCTAGAACCAAAAGTGGCCGAAGATGCCAAGAACAACAAGAAAGTGTTCTTCAGATAAATGAGGAGTAAGCAGAAGCACAGGGAAGACTGTGGTGGTGCAACCCTTCTTCTCTTGAGCTGCTTGGTACTTGGCGCAATCTCTCCCCCTCTTCTCTGGGCCGCATACGTGAGCAGCAGACCAGACCATCAAGGTGCTCCTTTAATGCGTCTAGTTCTTGCTCCCTTGGTAATGACCTTGTGCTTGAACTGTGACATTCTTGTTGCTTCATTACCTGGGAACAATAATGATAGTTGATCACCTCCTGACAACCTGGTGCAACTGTGCCTGAGTCGTGACCCAAAAAGGGAGATGTCAGAAAAGTTCTGAGTTTGCACAATGGGTGGAAAGTACAAGAGCATTTCATCATCCGAGCTGGGCCGGAGTGGAAAAGTACCTGACAAAAGTAATTTATCTCGAACCCTATACACAACAATTCTAAGTGAGACCCTATAGAGGTCTCCTGGATCGCAGCGGGCTGTGACCAGTACCCCCATCTGAACTGAGACACCTCTCAGGCATGAACTTTGGGATAATTATCTGCCAGGACGAAGCCAGCCTTCTCCAGTCTCAGCATTCGCCTGCTGAGGAATGCTGATGCATTAGTATTTACTCTAAACTCAAAGAGGGAAATTTTAACTATAAGCTAGCTCTTCATGTATCAACAGAATATGTTGTTTTGTTATAGAAGGTGATCAGGTTATTCTGATATGATTTGCCCTTGGTAAATCTGAGCTGGCTTTTTCCAGTCACCTGCTTCATTTAGTTAGTAACAGTTTATAGGAGGACTCATTTAACTACTTTCCAAGGGACTGAAGTAAAACTAACTAGTTCTGGTCCCCCCAATTCAAGAAAGACATGGACAGAAGGTGATCAAAGGGCTGGAGAACCTGCTCTATGATGAAAGACTGAAATGGTTAGATCTTTTCCCCCTGGAGAACAGAAGGCTCAGAGGGTACCTCATTACAGTATTCCAGTAGTTAAAGAGTGACTACACAGAGGACAGAGGCTCTCTCTTCACAAGGAGCCTCATGGAGAAGACAAGGGGCAATGGATACAAGTTGCACTGGGAGAGGTTTCATCTTGATATAAGAAAGAAATTTTTTACAGTGAGAACATTCACTGGAACAACCGCCCCAGGGACATGATAGAGTCCCTGTTACTGGTGGTTTTCAAGATGCAATTGGAAAGGGTGCTAGATAATCTCATCTAGGCTCTCTTCCTCATGAAAAGTTGTACGGGATGATCTTTTGAGGTCCCTTCCAATCTGAACTATTCTATGATTCTATGATTCCTCTCACACACTGATTGCATTCTTGCCAGTGTATATGGTTGTTCTTTATCATCTCAAGGGTGTCTGATGATTCATATTCATCTTACTGTCTATCCTTTCATTGTACATTTTGAGTTACCTAGCCACTTTGCTTGCCATGTGGTGGAGCAATAGAAAAATATCTGCAATTGTGCCACAGTCTCAAATCTGTATCACATCTTCAAAAACTGTAGTTTTATGTTTCCTTTATTCCAAGAAGAATTTATGGTAATTATGGAGTAGAATCCCTAATTCACTTGTTAAAATAAGGATAAATTAAACAGCAAAAATAATGTTAAGATCCTAAAATTATTTTGTAAATTATTAATTATGACTCACTTTGCCACTTCCTAGGAGCTGATGATTTCCAGAATGATTGCTCATATTTTTAATATAACAAAATGCATTTGTCTTCTGAAGTTGGAACAATTTCATTCATTATTCCTTCTGAACTTGGACAGATGCCAGAGATATAACACTATATCTGAAATGTTAGTTATGACAGTTCTTAATATTTTGCTTTTTTTCTTGAATTGATACAGCTATAATGCTTATTCAGACAGTTAAGTCTTAGCAAATCTTACCATTATTAAAAAAAGGAAAAAAAAAGACTTTTTGAAAAAAAGAGACATTTACTGTGGAACTAAGGTGTATTTAGCCAAAGTATAACCAGCATAAACCAAGAATGAAAATATTTAATGAAATGTTTTTAAAGGAGTGGGATTTTTCCCTTTATAACTGTTTCTTTCTAGTCATTATATGAAAGAATCAAAAAGACAAATATCATCAACACCAAAAAAAGACAGTCATATCCCCCAAAACACTAATATAGTTTTATTTTTTCATAATAAGCTGAATTAAGACCAAATGTAATCCTAGGCAAACAAATGTCTACTTTTCATTTGTACGTAAGCTTATTGAAGATACATTCTGAATATTCAAGAAAAAATTCCCAAAGAATATTTCCTTACTTGATTTATTACATGCGTATATACATCCAATTAGTAACGCTAGAGAAGTACAGACAATGAAGAGGCCAGTACCCCTTCGGGGAAGCACAACAGAAATAACCCTATGTCCCACAGTCTAGTAAGTAGTTGTTACTAGAACATCCCCTGCACAGGTGGCCAGGAGGCTGGGGTGCACTGGGGTCCTCCATCCAACAGTGGCAATGCCACGTGTGGGGTGCTATGTTCAGTTTAGGGCTCTCCAGTGTAAGATAAAAAAATAAAGTCTCCTTATTCATTAATTAAATACGAGCTTGTTCCCTAGTCTCAGGTGAGGACTTTATTTTAACAATCAAAGGAAGCTTGGTAGAGGGAAATACCCTGTCTACTGCACCCTTTCAAAAGCCCCATCGTGATGTAGAAAGGGTTACTGCTGGCAATTAAGCGGTTGGAAGAGAGGAAACGTAATATCTAAAAAGCAAAAAGAAAGCACTTGATTCTGAATGGCTAGTGCTGTAAGGAAGTTGATATACAAGAAGCACTTTTCCTCTTACGAATCTCATTTAGAAACAAAATGATTCTCTTCTCCAGCTGCTGTTTGTAGAGCACACTCCTCTGCTAAACTGGGACAAACCCCTGCAACTTTCTTCAGTGTGCCCTATATGCTATAACATTACCAAACAGTTGCTGTTTTTTAAAAACTTAATTCAAATTCTGGATTGCTTTAATTGGCATTCAAGCTTGAAGAAACTTAAAAGACAGTAACTAGGAAAAAGCAGCTGTGTGCGATTGGATAGGGTAAACCACAGACTTACTGCTTCTGTCTTTAAAACAAAAGAAAAAGCTGCTCCTGGACCTTTTCTAATATACGCGCTAATGTGTTTGCTGACTCCTTTGCTACCATTCCCCTCTAGTAAACATCAAGTCCTCCCGTGGTCCACCTGAATAACCATGGCTTTATCTGGAACAATTGCTAAACTCTGCTGCCTCTTTCAAGCCTGCCCTTCTCTGCCCTAAGGTTATAGGCTTCCCAGCTCCATCCCATGGTCTAATAAAAGACATAACCTTGGCTGCAGTCCTTGCCCTCCTTGTAAGCTATCACTTCATTCTGACTACAGCCCTTTAGTTGCTATCTTCTTGCAAAATCACACCTGTGAGGACTCCAAAATGGTGAGCAGAAGTGTTTGAATGTTTCTTTTTTTTAAAAAGACAAGAACATTCTTATAACCTGTGTCTATAAAGAACAGTCTGTAGGATTTTCCCTCCAAAATGCTCTTTTGGTACCGATCTATCCTGTCACGGGTAGTAGAGCCTTACACAAGTGTGATGTAATTCCACATATGAATCCCTCCAGCACTGCATAGGCTATAACCAAAGTGTCAGCAGAGACCAAAGCTGGTGCAGATTTTTAGTGTGTTAATTTGGAAAGTTTTCACTGGCACAAGTGATTCCAGCTGCTAGCTGCACCCCTCCCCCCCACCTCCCCCCCAGCCCAGTATCCACTTTTCTGTCATACCTGAAAAATAAATGATAAGCACCTCCAAGATCCTGCTTCCTAGCTACCTTAGGGCACCATATGAATTTATTTTCAAATATTCCACTTTAAGGTGAAACTCAGAACCAGAAACAATGATATCTATTCACTTAAAGCAACAAAAATGAGAGAGTATATATGGCAATAATGAGAGGATTAAAATGTACGTGTTCAAGTACAAGCTTGGAAAACAGCAGAGAGAAGACCTAATCTAGACAGAAGTAGTTGCTTAAACCTTCTCTTATTCAGAATTAATTTTTGAATAAAAAAGAACTTGAGGCCTATGATAAATTTTAGCTATATACTACTCCACAGATTGCAAACTTCTCCAAGGCAGAAGTGTAACTGCTAAGTACAATAGGGGTCAATATTATCAATCCCTTTACAATTTCAAAAGCTTGAAAGTAAGACCTTAGAAAATCTTCTTCCTTTTCCCCAGCAAGACTAACTTCTACTTTCTCAATCTTCTGTTACAACACAAGTGAAGGGAGGCATGATGATATGACAGATATCTACATTCTTGGTGAGAAGCACTCTATACAGATCTTTGTAGTGTTTATGTTATGTTAGGCCTTTGCTTTTGAATATTCTCCAATAAATATTCCTGGATGTTTTCTTCATTGCAGCTGACAGTCTGATACTTTTTAGTACAATGTTTTTCTACACTTTCCTTGAAATCTATTTCCTTGTTAGTTTATTACCATGCGTTACTCTTTATTTCATATGTTGTGGTCCTTTACCCTAGAATTTACTAATGTATTTGAATCTGCAGTGAACTCCATTTGCACTCTATTAGGCAGGTACATAAATGACTGCAGTCATTCTGAATCTGATTACATTTTACATTGTCCTTTATTATTTAATGAGACTTCCAGTTCAGTATCATCAAAAACCTTGCCTCTGACATTAGCTGCTGCAGTTTTTCTGTTCTGCCTTTTCTGAGCAAATTGCTCAGACTAAATGTCTTCTCAGGTTCAAGAACCTCCTGTCTTCCCAGAAACACTCTCCAAAGAAACAAAAAGCAAGTAGAATTCAACTCTAAACAAATGGAAACTGAGCGGAGAAGTTTGCCTGATCCAAATTTCGATTGCCGGAAATGTCATATATTGTGAAACGTCCCAGAGCATTACAAAGGGTAATGTGTCCTGGAAATGAGAAAATTGAGTTCTGATAAAATGGGATCAGGTCAGGTATTTCTAAAAAACACTGTAAGTATAGTCAGCTTTGTGAAGATGTGGTAGAAGACCTAGGATTAAGTGGCAAACGACTGTTCACTATCATGGAGATTTGATGCTGCTTTCTCATTTCTCTTGTTCTTACCCTCAGGGCTACTGTCTTCAGCTAAAATTTTAAGTGGTAGGAGGAGGGAGAGGGAGAGAGAGAGAGAGACAGACAGACAGACAGACAGAGAGGAAAAGATTTGTAAAACTAAGTGCTTTAATCCTCAGGTAACAAATGAATTTACGTGAAATTCAAATTCTAGCTAAGTATCAAACATTTATGCAAATTAAAACATTAGTACATTTCAAGGTAAAACTGTTCCTATGTTACTCAGATAATTCACAGTTTTGCAGTTCCCCCTTAGCATGGCTGCAAACAAACCTTGTCTTAGCAAGATTTGGCTATCTGGCAGGGTGGAATGTTCAAAAATAACAACAGCAACACCGAAGGTAAGAGACATATGTTATCATGTCATTGTCCATCAACACTGCAGACCAGCGTTAGGATGCTATGCATTAGCAAATACAATAGGGAAATTCAATGCACGTAGGATGAATGAACAATTTACTGAATATCTAAATTGCTGAGACATGGTTTATTTTGTTTCTCTCACAATGATTGACAAACAAAAGTTTCCTGAACTTAGTTTCCTCAAACTTAGTCCCCCAGTAAACCTGAGCTACTGAAAAGAACCAGAAGTCATCAGAACTGGTGCAAAAGAGAGCCCTTCCTCTCTCTGCCAAAAGCAGCAGGAGTCCACCTGTATAAACAGTGGGTGTATTCACTGGATTGTGGCAACTTTTTCTGAGAAACTTTGTTCTTATGAGATTCCACAGATAAATACACTTTTTGACTTTTTTTGTGAGATTTCAGCAGAGTTACTGTTTTGTTGGTTTGGGGGTTTGTTGTTTTTTCTTTTTTCCTATAAGATTTCCTGACTAGAAAATGAGAAATCCTGGAGGCGAAAGCATTTGCACCTCCAAGAAGAGAATTCAGGGGAAAGGAGTTATGTTGGCTTCCTGCCCTCATAGCCTTGAATTTTTCTGGGAACCAGAATTACCTCAACTGTACGAACCAACCCAAAATACAGCAGCCTCCCTCTTATTTCCTCAGTACTGTAGCTGCTGAGTTCATCAGTGTGAATTGCAATTTTTTTTGATACTTTCCATTGTCATCACAAATGTACTCATGTATTATGAGTGCATATGTAATGAAAATCGGTCAGTTTAAGCATGACTCAATCAGGTGCAAGATAGCACTTCCTATCAACCCAAAAAGGAGCATACATGACAAAGCTAATGCTTTCTTAGCATAGTCTTGTTCCATTTTTGTAGGTGATCTGAGTTCAAGTTTCTGGCTTCAGGAGATTTAAGCCAGGTAGACTGAAGCTACCAAAAAGTTACTGGTCTGGGGAACTTTTTTGGAACCAGCTTTTCTTTTTTTTTGTGTCTCTCCTCTCTCCTCATGGTCAGATGGCTAAGTGCCAAATGACTTAAGTGAGGAATATTAATTAAGAAAATTAAACACCTGCTCACATCCTATGGGCCCTAGTAGAATTTAGTACCATGATTTAAGTTAAGTATACATTAGTTTTCATAAATATGCATGAAATTAAGGATATTATCATTATTATTTACATTTCTAAAAGAAGAATATTCATGGCTTAAAGGAAAAAGGTCATGCTGGATTTAAACTCTTCTAACAATAGTTTATTCTGGTAACTAGAGAAGACCCCAGACCCTTCTGAGGGTGAATATATGGGGCTGGCAATATTGTTGAAGTCTAGGCACAGTCATTGTTAGTTTCCTTGTATTTTCTCAACTCTGTTGTGTAATTGCATGAATAATTATACTGCATGTTTTAAAGGTGAAACTGTTCCTAATGTATCATTGGCTTTATCCACTTAAATTATGAGAAAAGCAAAATTGAATAGGTTGTATTTAATAATGTATCTTTGAAAAAAACATAAGGTGGATACTGAATTATTGGTTATGTAACTTAACATGGAAACTATAATGTGACGTTAATTATTTTTTCAGACCTTTATTAATTTTGACTACTTCAAAAAGCTTAAACAACACCGTTTTCTAAACTCTTAAATCAAAACTGCACTACACCCTAGCCTGAGTCCATATGGAGTGCTCCCTTGCTTTCATTCTCTTATAGCAAGTGATGGCATTAAGCCAATAGAAATATCTCTCTCTGTATCATCTTCTCAGGCTAAAAAAATATATTTGCAGCCTATTCACACCTCCTTGTTATGTTTTGGTGTCAAATGACCTGTGGGGAAAAGACACCCAGATATGCAGAAACCATTCTTTTACTTTATCTGTTACTTGACGGGTAACATCCCTCTCTCTTTCTGGTATGTAATAAGCAAAGTAATTTTTATATTTATTCAGATTATATTTATCCATTAAATTTGAGGTTGTGAGTTTGTGTTTTGGAAGTAATACACGCTCATCTTACCTAGAATGAATCACAGAGTTGAAAGACTACTTTCAAAACATGTTGAAAATGCCAAAGCGATTTTCAGGCTTCATAAGAGAAGAATGCTTATATTTTCTGAAGGGAATTAGAAATCAAGGATTTTTCATTTTCTCTCCTTTTTTCTCTCTTTTCCTCTCTTTTTTTTTTTTTTTTTTTTTTTTGTATAGGGAACGAAACAAAACAAATGTAAAAAAGGATCTGAAGAAGAGAAGCTGTAAAAATACAGAAGAATTTCAAATCTAAGCAGATGGTAACAGTGTGGCTCAAAAAAGACTCACAAACCTGAGACTGACGGTGGTGGTAATTCTTTGGACAAAATTGTTGACAATTTCTGTCAATTATTCTGGGTTCATTTTTCAGCCTATGATCTTATCCAGTTTTGTTTGGAAAGAGCCTCAGACAGCTCTCTCAGCCAGCTCACGAGCAAACAACATCGCAATGGCTGATTCAGTGGAAAGCAAAGCAGGTATTGGAGGCTGCCTTACCTCCAGTTTGGAAAAATTCTACACATTTCGACCATGAAAGCGGAAGCCAGTGTCACCACCAAACAGACCAGCACACACGTATTGCCTGGACTTGCTGAGGAACCTGGGCCTTGCTCGCGCGGCAGCTTTGCAGTCTCCTCTCCTCTCCTCTGGTGAACACTCCACATCTGGTAGAGGAAAGCGTGTGCCTCTGGTTGTCCCTTGGCCCAGGAACAGGCTGAGGGGGCTCTCCAGCTGCAGAGAGGAGCCACGGCTTGGGCAGCGTGTTTGGGAGGCTGCTCCTCCTGCCCCTCCACATACCCCAGCGCTCAGCAAAGGGGTATGTGGTCCCACAGGATGAAAAGGGCTTTGAGCCCTCATTTCTCTCAGCTGCAGAGTATGTATTGGGTGACTGAGAAAGGTAGTGGAGTCATGCAATTACAAGGCAGACTTGCCAATGCTTACAAAACAGCAGCGATATTCCTTTGCATTGCCTTTTCAGTCCCGTTGCTTTGTTCTGATTTTACCTCCTGTTGAAAGCACACCCACAACAGGCACAGTGACCACCATATGCCATTATGGTGGAATGGCGTAAATCTCAGATATGTTAAACACAAAATTAAGCTACATGGTCAATCATTTACCTTTTTTCTGCTTCACCATACTTGAATTTTTTCCAAACATTAACTCTGAAAAACCCGACAACACTCCATTTTTCCTGGGAGAAGGTTCAGAGCCTTGGAACAGTCGCAATGAAATATCATGCAAACTATCCCCTAGCTTTTTGTAGCAAGCAGCTGCAAAACCATGACAACAGCCCCTGTAACAAGAGCACAGGAACCTCGGGATTCCTCTTCGGGGCCTATTCTGCTTAAGCACAGTAGAAAATTCCACATAATGCCTACATGTAGGACTTCAAAGTAATTTTGAATCTTTGGTCCTAATTTACGCTATCAAAACTTGAATACGTTTTCAAGTTATTTAGAAATAGGTACAGTTTCCTATTTTGGGAAAATAAGTTATCAAATGTATAGGATCATACTGAAAAATTCAACAGCATTTTCAAGTATCCAGATGAGAATTTCTGCTGGACAATATTATGAATGACGATATTATCTATGACACAAGCTGATGGTCAACCTGTTATCAAGCCTTCTGTCATTTTAATTTCATTTTATTGACATACTTGTGTGACTTTAGTAGGCTTTTTTTTCCCTCATAACTATCGCCGCTTAGGTAAAGTGAATGTCAATACCCCATTTCAGTAGGCAATTAGACACGTTAACATTTGTCTAAACATGTCCTCTCAGAAAATGGATCAGCTCTTATTGGTACATTTGACCATCTGCTAGGTATTCTAACTGTTAAGTTTAGGAGGGATAGACAAAGTCATTGTCAGTGACTCAACTTATTTAATAAAGAAGATCCCATAGGACATATACGAATAAAGAACATTGCCTTCTCTTGGTACCAAATTTTCATATTTTGCCAGTTTTTATCTTCAATAGTTCTACAATGTCTTAAGGACATCCACGCTGGAAGGGAACTTGGGCTTTGATTTTGTTAGTAACCTGAAGTCACCCACTATCATTATAGCCAATGCACTTACAGTTAAATCAATTGCATTACATCATAATCAAATAACTGCCAGTGGACTGAGATTTAAATCAGACAAGGCTGCAACATTCATCAATGATATTTGTTTAAGGAAAAACCTTCTACAAGAACAGATGAACATTTTTCACATTTGTGGGTCAGGTTTTTTATTTTGTTGGGGTTTTGTTTGTTTGTTTGTTTTGCACTGGGGGTGTGAACTCTATAGCAAATTAAAGCATAAGAATACTATGCTGTCACTGTTACCTGTTCTTCATGCCCCTTTCTGAAATAAATAGTGAATGGATTCTTATAGCCCCCCTGCTCTTGGCTTTTGATTAAAGCATATGCCAGTCATTTGTAGCAGAGTTTAACAAGGGAGGAGTCTTACAAAAACCTCATTTGCCTTTGAGTCTGGCTGTATTTCTTGGTCAGAGTGGTTGCCATATACACATGATAAAAAGAACATGGACATTCTTCCCATGTGCTGCTCCTCTTGTTCATGCACTGGAGCTTGGATGCAACAAATGTACCATGCTCAGTATCACGGGCCTGAGACTGTGGGAAATGTTAAGCTGATGTTGACTTCTTACCCGCCCCACCCCAACTCCAACCTCCACCTCCCTTTTTTTTATTTTCTATGCAGTGGGCATACAGAGATACTTGACTAGCGTTTAGAAGCTGCACCTTAACCATGTGAGCTGAAAGCTCATAACAGACAGGGACTGTAAAAAACAGCCAGAGAGTTGCAGAACACAACTCTATGTGAGACTGCCATAGCTGTACATCTTGTCCCACTTAATTTGTAATCACACAAACAAGAAATTTCTTCTCATTAAGATTTTAAGGGAAACAATAAAATCACATCAAGAAAAAACCCCACATATACAATGAAATCTCACTGCTGGGGCTGAATAACACAACATAGAAGTCAAGTCTATCCTTAGACATAGTCTGTTTCACACAGTGAACTAAGTTAAAATAGACTTGTAATGAGTTTTTCAGTCCACTTCTACCTGTTTTGAAATTTAGGAAGACAGTGTTACCAATCTGTAACTGTCCAACAATGCGACAATTTTCCAGAATGTTTTCCCAAATCCCACTATACCCTACATATTTCTTAAAAAAAAAAAAAAAAAAAAAAAAAAAAAAAGAATAAAACATGAACTTGTCCATTGCAAAAATGAATGCAGGTGAATTGACATACTTTCACGTTTATTCAAGCTGTGGCATTCTTATTACTGCAGGCAAGTGAAACTAAAGAACTGTCCTAGATATTACTTTTCTTTCAAATAGTGCCCCAAACTTGTTCCTAGAAAAGATAGTCTTATATTTCTTGCCAAGATATTTCCATAATAGAAACTGTAAAAATACAGAATGCTTCTGTTTTCTTTGGATACTAAAGCTTGTAGTCCAAATTTTGAAGGAGCAGCTCTTTCAATATTCTTTTCCTTTGTCTCAGTGCAGTGATTTACAAGAATGTAATGTACAATTATGCTGTGCACACATATTATCTGAGGAATAATATTTTCTTGCCAGAAACCCCTTTTCATTATACCAATCTATTTTTTGCTTTTTGGGTTTATGCAGAAAGGAATTGTTCTTGTGTTTATGGACTTTTAGTGATTAATTACCCTGGCCCAGTGGTCATTTAGGCACTTTAGTTAGCAGCAACGGTAGATATCCAGATTTAGGGATATAGTTTATCTGCATGAACAAGGTTTATATCAATTCTCCAAAAACATTTCCACTTTCTTGGAAATAAGATGGTGTGAAGAGAGAAGAAACATCTGCTGCGTTTAAAAAAAACTTGTGGGCTATGCCATCAACGAAGCCAGCCCCGCAGTTAATCAGCTCTGCCCTCGCCAACAGATGTCACTGCAAGCAAAAGGAATTAATTTGTGAGGTTACTGGGCTCAAGAAGTGACAAAACTCTCTGAAATCCAAACGTGAAAGAGCCTCTCTTTCCGAGCGTATGTTCATGTCTCAGTTCCTCTGCCACAAGCTGAGAATTAGCAGCAGGCAGATTGGTAAAAATAACAAAAAATAATAAAAAAAAAAAGTGTTCAAACTTAAGCCATGTGAAACAACTGAAACACATCAAAGCAAAATGCAGTACTCTGCTTTTAATTTTGTGAATGATTTAACTGAGAAAACAAAATCTGTTCATTCATTGTGTGCATTTCCCCAAGGCACATTCAGAAAAGTAGACATTCCCAGTCACCTGATTCTGTGGGTAAAGATGGGAAAGTGTTTGTGTAGCAGTTACTAAGTAGTTCTATATTTTTCTTCTGATTTCAAATACACATATGCCAGGGCAAACAAAAACAGCACTAAAAATATTATAGCTGCAAAGTGAAGATATTAAAAGTTAAACACTCACAGTTAAGATTATTCACATGCCATCTTAATTTCCCATTTTTGTATGCATCCTCTGGTATAACATTTAATTGCACAATTGTATGCCTGTTTTGTGTTTCTGAAGGCTGCCTTAGGTTAGAAAGAAATACAAATAAGAAAGCAAAAAAAAGAATTCTGTCATGAAGAGTAAATTTGACTCGTATGTCAGGAGGCTGAAATCTTTTAAATCAGATGCAAATCACAACCCTCTTCTATGTCTACTAGCACCGGTACTGGCAGCAAGTGCAATCTAGATCCCAGGAAGCCTGATACACATTTTCCATACCTACTTGACAGCAGTACAGGAATAAAATCTGTGAATTTTGGGACATCACCCAAAGATTTGAGGGTAGAAAGAAGGCTTTTGTCATAGCACAAATCCTGCCCTGGCTCCTCACAGCTTGCTACCCTTGTCCTGCCCTTGCCTCCCTGCAACATCTCCTCCCAGCTCTGCTGTTTCTTCCTCAGTCTGCTTTCATGTTATTCCCATTTGTTGGGCTTGCTTTCTCTCTCTGCTCCGATTTGTGGTTTCCCACCTTACTCTCCCAGTTGTTAGGAAGGAGGACTGTGAAGAATTTTTTTTTTTTTTCCTGCTCACAATTAATGTCTCTTGGCTGCCAGTTGGAAAAATTGCAAGGTTGTCTTGCTAAGCTCCCAGTGCCCTACTCTGGCACAGCTTTGCTGCAGCAGGAATCTCTGGCAAATTTAGCTGCTCTAACAAACCTCTGCTGAGCACTTGCAATTTGAGGTTTGTTACTTACAAAGCCTTGCAACTGAGCTGACATCTAGCTTGCCTTCCAATGCCCCCCCCGCCAATCTCATCTGATCTGAGATTCTCTTTTTGATAGTGAAAGCTTTCAGAAGATGGAGATATCCATTATGGAATACTTCAGTCATGTTTAGTAAAAATATGGTGTTATATGGCATATAAACAGTCTCACTACATGTGCTAAATGGAATGTGCCAGAAAGGTAATTTTTAAAAATGGGAACCAAAATGTGACTACTTAATGAACAGCTGGCTTTCAAAAACCAAAAAGCTTCATTAGTGTTCCCACTGGCTTAGTGAGACTTCAAAATTCTTTATGCTTTTGAAAACATGATCACTACCCACACAAAACCTATCTTTAACTCAGATAGGACCCTTTTGGTTTAATGGGATTACATACAGAATAATATGTGAAGTCCTGTGTCAGGTCTAGAGACCATTTATTCAAAAACTTGACTATCCACATCAAAGCCTGACATATGTGCCTTTTCATGCACACTTTGTGCTTTGTTTGGGTTACAGTAACAGATCACTTTCTTACTAAACAGTTGCTTTTTATCTTGTGATGTGACAAACTAATACAATGGGAGAGGGTAATCCCAGTTTCATAGTCCTACATACTTCCCAGATTGGAAGTCTGTGGGCTTTGACAGGAAGCTGGATCATTATTTGCTACTTTGATTTTTTTATTTCTTCACTTCTCTTTCTCTCTCACATCTCTTTCCCATTGCATTTTTCCTCCCAGCTGACAGCTAAAAGCCAGTCTGAAACAAGGCAGTGCTTAGCCTCTGCTTTCTCCTTTCTGGCTTGTTTTTGTCTTCCCAGATACACAGAAAAAATTGTGAGCTAGCCTCAGGAATATATACAGTCACAGTTACCTTTTAGCAAGCCATTCTTTCCTCATATCAGAAAACATACAGTAGTAGTTCACTAAAAGAAAATCATCTTGTTATTATAGCCAACATAAAGAAATAATTTTTAAAAAGGTCTGTAGTGTTTTTCAAAGAATGGCAGTTTCTGTCATATCAAGAAAGGTCTCTCCTCCCCCGTGTACAATGTAAGGAAATGCAACAGAAGTAGTAAATGGAAATCAGCAGTACAAACAAGCTTGCAGTTTTCCTAGAGTTCAAAGGAAATGATCTTACATCAAAGATTCCAGCCACTTTGAAAGATCCATGAAAATATATAAGTAATCAGCCACCAGCAGAGCTGTAGTCAAATATCTTTGTTCTCCCATGGAGGTGGGGAAATGCTGCGTTTGTTTCAACATATTTGCTTTCCATTTAACATGGGAAATCTGGCTGTACTCCACAGAGGCCAACATTTTCAAAGGTTCAAGGGCTGATGTTAGCAGTCTGGGTGGCTACACATCTTTTGCCTTTAGTTGCTAGGGTGGACTGGATTTTTGTCCCTCTGTGCTGAACGTATTTTCAGTGTTGCACGTTAGTGGGGGAAACTCCCATCACCTAATGAGACTCCAGGCTTTCCAGAGCCAAAAATCCCTTCCTACCTCTCTTTGGTCCTGTGCAAGTGCAAGCAAAGGAGGAAGCATATTGCTTAGCTCCGCATTAAACCTCATTGCACTGAAAAAGAGACTGGAAAATCTAGACCTATAATTTACAGGTAGGATGGAAATGACTGCTGTTACTCAGGATATGAAGTAATGTCAGTAAACGTAATGCAAATGAATTAACAGGCAGAGTGAATGTGAAGTGATAAAAGATAGATTCCATACACTACATTATTACTGAAGCTCCAATATTCTAAACTTTTACTCACATCCTTCATTTTAAGCAATCCCTCTGAAATCAGATAGGACGGATCATTAAAGTTACAGCTTGGAAAGTCTGGGAGCTAACCAAGAAAACTGGTGTTAATTTTAATTTCTCACATTTAACAGCAGTCAATTTTTATCTCATGTGGAGCACAGGTTAGCCAAGCAGATGTTGGCTTTGAATGCTGCTTTAGGTACTATTACTACTTATCAGATTATATGTGTTATTGGCTGTATTTTTGGGGCACATAACATACGTACTGCATGCAAATTTTTAAAACTAAAGGAATCTGAACTGGGTAGAAAGGTCAGTTATTTCTTATCAAACATCTGCCTTCCCATAATCTAGGTGGAAGTTTCTTCTGTTTTCATTACTAGGAAATAGGTACAAAATCACCTAGCCTCACACCGTTTACTATCTAAATCATGGTTATGACATTCTGATGACTGAAATTATCACATCTGCCAGTTTTTACTGAGTATCATTTCACAGCACCATGTTTCCAACAAAAAAAAAAAACCAAAAAAACCCACAACAAAAAAACCACCCGCCCCCCCAAAAAAACCCAAACAACACAAAACCAAAGAAAAGCAATACAGGATATATTAATGCCCATTCATATGAGAAATAGTTGACTTTTCCAACCTCCATGAATGGAAAGATTTGCAAATGTCCAGTTTCCTTATGCGAATTCACCATATCTAGTAACACCAGCTGTTTGTGTCACTGTTTACACATACAATATGCAGTGAAGGGTCCCTCCCAAAAAAATCAATAGCCATTATCATTGTTATTTACCATCATCATAATCCATCATCTGCTGTTGTTTCACACCACATTTTCCATGCCAAGTGTGGGTGTGCATTACTGTGTTGATGAATAGCTGAAAATTGCCATGACAGGATTGCTGAGTTTCTGCTGGCTGGCAGAGTAAAAACTGAATGATTCTTTACAGCGAGATGCATTTATATGTGCTACAAAGCTCAGCTTTCAGTTGAGAGTTTCCCATTTTTGACATGTTCTTGTTGTAAAA